>NC_088875.1:44551684-44925851 GCF_032884065.1 Artemia franciscana
AAATAAAGCCGTTAAACTTTTATCACCTAAAACTTTATTTACTCATAATATTAATGAACTTTATACTAAGAATCAACTTTTTGATATTTCAAAAACAAGAGACTACCAAGTTAGTATTTTCACATATAAATTTATTAATAATATACTTCCCTCTTCTTTCGAAAATTTTTTCTCCATTAATTGTGATCTTCATAGCCACAATACACGAGGGGCATCAAATCTGGTACACCCATTTATAAATACAGCTAGAGCTTCTTTTGTGATTAGAAACTTTGCCCCCTCTGTATGGGATATTATTCCAATTGAAATAAGAAATTCGAGTCATTTGGCTTCCTTCAAAGCTGTTGTTAAGAGATTCTTCCTTGCAAAAGAATAGTATGGTAATGATGCAAAAGTATAGTAATAATGCGTGAGTGTCATAAGTAGAATCTTTGTATGTAGTAATATGTAGAGTAGAGATGACTGCCACCTGCTGCCAACAAGCCCAAAGGGGCTTTCTTAGCAGGTGCAGCAAAATGTTTTGTATACATGTTTTTGAAATAAATTAATCTAATCTAATCTTGTACTTTGTTTCAGCAGAAGATCTATTTTTCAAAGCTTCCTTTTTATAACACAAGGAAATTAAAGGGCCATCAAAAGTCACTATACTATAGAGGGAAAAGGAGTGAATGTAAGTTCTTCAAAATACCTTCTTAAGACATACTTTAGTCTGTAGACCCATCCCTGAAAGTTTCATTTTCTTAGCCTAGCCCCTATCCAAGATGGCAAAATGTAGCCAAACTAGAATTTTACACCTATTTGAAATGTTTTAAAAAGTACATTAAACTATGAACAAAAGGGGGCATACCTGAGGCTTAAGCTTTGTGTGTCAGTTATTGTGATGTGCTTCCTGCAGGTCCACCCTTGGGGTTCAGGGTTTGGGTTGCAAGCCCATAGTCAAACCATTGGTAAATATTTCAGAGTTCATATAATTAACTTACCAATTAAGTGAACATACCACTAGATGTCTTGTTTTATGTTCTTTACAAAGATAATAATTGCTTCTATTGCAAGTTCAAATTTAAGCACTTTTTGAACTATTCAGAATGACAAATGTTCAATTAAAGTATGAGTTATTTGTCATCTATGACAAAATAATACTACATTTTCTCAATACTGTCTTCTGACAAAATAATACTTCATATTCTCAATACTGTCTTCTGACAAAATAATACTTCATATTCTCAGTGCCAAAATTATTTATAGTTAAGTTGGATTAGTGGTAAAATTATGACAGTACATACAACTGACTTACAAATTAAGTGAACATACCACTTGGTGCCCTTTTTTTATATTCTTTACAAATATAATTGCTTCTATTAAAAGTTCAAATTTAAGCACTTTCTGAGCTATTAAAATGACTTTAAAGTATGAGTTATTTGTCATTTATGACAAAATAATACTACATTTTCTCAATGCTGTTTTCTAGGCCATTTTCTGACAAAATAATACTATATTTTCTCAGTGCCAAAATTATTTATAGCTAGGTTGGGTTAGTGGTAAAATTATGACAGTTCAAATAATTGACTTACAAATAAAATGAACTTATCACTTGGTGCCTTTTTTAATGTTCTTTACAAATTTAATAATTGCTTCTATTGCAACTTCAAATTTAAGCACTTTTTGAGCTATTAAAAATGACCAATTTTCAATTAAAGCATGAGTTATTTGTCATATATAACAAGATAATACTACATTTTCTCAATGCTGTTTTCTGACAAAATAATACTACATTTTCTCAGTGCCAAAATTATTTATAGTTAGGTTGGGTTAGTGGTAAAATTATGACAGTTCATATGACTGACTTACAAACAAAGTGAACATACCACTTGGTGCCTTTCTTTATGTTCTTGACAAATATAGTAATTGCTTTTACTGTAAATTCAAATTTAAGCACTTTGGGCTCTTAAAAACAACAGACTTTCAATTAAAGTATGATTTATTGGTTGTTTTTGACAAAATAATACTATGTTTTCTCAGCACCATCTTTCCTTGGTTGTTTTTGAAAAAAATGATGCTACATTTTCTAAGTGCTAAAATTAGTAATAATAAGGTTAGTTTAGTTTAGGTTGGGCTATGTTAAAAAGTGCTTAAGTGATTATTAGGCTATATCCATAAAGAACACAATAAAAGGCATTGAGTGGTATGTCCACCTTATTGGTAAGTCAATTATATGAACTGCATTAAATTTACTAGGGTAGTTAGGTTGGGTAAAAAAAGTGATTAAATTTGAATTTGCAATAGAAGGTAGGCTATCATTATATTCATAGAGAACATATAAAAAGGCATCAAGTGATATGTTCACTTAATTTATAGGTCAATTAACCTACATGAACTGTGAAATATTTACCAAACCATCTTCATTTAACAGGCTTGGGGCAATGTCAAGCTCCTCTGATCTCTACTAGGCAAGGTTCCTTCCAAGGTTAAGTTGTTTATCTTCTAGCTAGCAAAAACAAAGTAAAAACGAACAATTCAAAGCAAAACCCTGGATTCACTAGCCAGATGGTCTATCGGATATTTTATCTTAGGCTAATGTTGAAAACTAGGCCTAGCCTGCTTAAGCTAGAAGTGCCTAGCCAAAAAGATTTTAAAGGCCAACACCATTCTTACTGTTCAGAAATTATTAAAGTTCCTGCTCCATAATTTGTTTCATTGATAACCAGCTCAGTATGCCCATCTTTTACTTTAATTCCTTCTTCCTGAGGCGTGTGAACGCTCCCCAGCACCGGCATCTTTATCCAACAGTTTCTTCTGTTTCTTCACTAAAGAGCAATTTTAACCCTTTTCACATCTCAGCTGGTAGTCATTCTCAAAGGAAGAATAAATAAGTAAAATCGAGCTGCAAAACAAATGGAAAATTCGAGCTGATATTGGATTTTAATATAACTGAATACTTTTGAAAGAAATTCAGTCATTCCCCGAAAAATTGGAAACAGACAATTGAATATATGTTGCCATGACGCTTGTCATGACGAGACTTCAGGGTGAGAATCGGAGAGAAACTTTCCAGGAACAGTTGAATACTAAACTGAGACAAAATTTTCCAGGAACAATTCGATGTTAAACTACAGAGTCTAAAATATGAAAATTATAAGAAGAACGAAATATTTTTAGGATTTTTAGGAGAATAGTGAAGTCACTGATGGCGTGTTAGTGAGGAAAGTCAGAAACGAAGTTCTTTTCAAAATCACCATAAATTTGTTTAGGCAATAAACTTTTACTTTTAAGGTCAACCAAAATAATAGTTTGGTTGTATCTCATTACGTATTTTTTTTCAAAATGCGATATTCCACTTTTCATTACCATAAACTGTGGTTTGCTCTTTATTAGGTTGCAGCTACAGCTGCAGCAATGATTGCAGCTACTGGGGCAACCATGATAGAAGGCACAAAACCATAGCCTCTTTTCCAGACCACCCACATCCAACACGGAGTTCGACACGGGTTGTACAGATTATAATTTTGAGTGCCTTGTTAAGCACAGGTAAATGTCTTTTCAGAACCCATGTTCAGCCATGCTATTCCGGCGCGTTATAGTTTTTACAAATCCCTGCCCAGCACGCTTGGAACCCATAAGATGAAAACACTTTATAGTTTTGCTGGTTGAACACGATGACTGCGAAAATGATTTTGTCGAACCCGTTCAAAACACACTTCAAACCCGGTGCCCGAAAACACACTAATGATTGAAAAAACATTTGATGCCGATATGCATGATACCAATACACTCGATATCGATGCGTCCGATGCCACATACAACCCTTTTCCCAGCAATTATGGAGGGTCATATCAAGATCAAAACCATAGACTACAATTATCATATACAAAGTTTTTGACTATGCTGATTCTAATGGTGGTGTTTTATTTTTCATCCAACACAATTTTCAAATGGTTTCAGACTCTTTGGGAAATCCTTTTTTTAAACCATTTCAATGTGCATTGCCTATACGTTTTAATGTATTTTTTATGAAAGAGTTTGCATTGAGGGTAGTATGAGTAAAAAATCAAGCATTAAATTGCACATTTAGATTGTCATCACTTGCGGTATACGTGCCATTGCCGGATTCCTTCAGTATATTTCTGTTTTGCTCACTATGTTGACGATTTTATTCGAAACATTTAATGAAAGTTCTTAAGCCGAACTGGCCAGACATGACAATAAACAACAAAGAGAGATAAAACTCCACAAAAAAACCTCAAACGAGACTGCAGCCAGTAGGGAGAAAAGAGATGAAAGACTAAAATAACACAAACATTTCGCCTGTATCTAAACTGGGTATCCTCAGCACAAGATAAAAAGAAAAAAACACTAAACTAAAAACAAATAAAACCACCACCAATAATAATAAATACAATTGTCGCTACTGATCCACGTAGGGAAAAGAAGCTATTAGAGTTACTTCAATGAGAACATCAAAGCAACATGCAACTGAACACATCCAATTTGATGTTCTCATTGAAAAAACTCTAATAGCTTCTTTTCCCTACGTAAATCAGTAGCGACAATTGAATTTATTATTATTGGTGGTGGTTTTTTTCTTTTTATCTTGTGCTGAGGACGCTTAGTTTAGAAACAAGTGAAATATTGGTGTTATTTTAGTCTTTCATCTCTTTTCTCTATACTGGCCGCAGTCTCTTTGAGGTTTTTTTTTGTGGAGTTTTATCTCTCTTTGTTGTTTATTGAAACATTTAGCGTGGTATACGTAAAAAAAAACAACAACCTGTGTTCACTAAATCAATAACTGCTATATTACAGAAATTTAGCTTTGTTTCATATGTCTTCCAAGTTTATTCATGTGGAAACGGAGAATTTTTTTTTCTATCATTACGAAAAGAACCGTCCACCAATGCCAAAAAGGGTATTTGTTATAGGAGAGGCAGATTACTTCAAATTAAGATCCGAATGGGAAACATTGTCATTTGTGCATTGTATTTGTTGTTTGGAAAATGATAATGAGAAAACTCAAAAATTTATGAAAAGTTTTAATCAGTAAATATATTTCAAGCCTAGCGGAAATTTTTTGGAAAGCACCCGATATGCATCGAAAATTCAAACGAAAGCTAAGAATGGATCAATGAAAAAAAGTAACCTAGAAATTATTCAGCTGGTTTTGTAGCATCGGCTTATTTGGAAAATACTTCGTTGGATGCCTTGATGACTAGTGGATTTCATAAGCGTGATTGTTTTTTTTTTCACTTTCTTATTCCTTACTTAATTTTTGGAAACCTCTGGCACGTGTATATTAACTTCAACTTGGTAGTTATGTGTATTCAGATTTTTTTTTCTATTAAATTCACCTTTGTTTTGATAATGAAATGCTATTTGTTTGCCCGATCGGATCTTTCTTCTCTCTTCATTTAATTGCGATTGTTTTAGCAATTTTTAACTATATTTGGGCTAAACTTTTATGTTTTTTTTTCTATTTTGGTGTGACTCTTGTATTTTTGTATACTCCTCTCTTCATCCTCTGAACTAATACAAACAAAGCCATTGTGATACCATTTTTTCCAGTTTGCTCCCCCTTTGAAGTATATTTTCATATCCCCCAAATACTGATTCTGCTATATAGGGTTTCCATAAAACTAGCAAAAACCGAGTGTCCCATTTTCTCCACTAATGGAATTTGAGAAAATTAGACGTTTCTTTAAATAAAGAAGAATTAAATCTAGTTTATGTAGACATTTCCAATCGAATGAAGTTGTTTTTATCATTAAAAGTTTTAAACACATGTTTTTAAACCACAATATTCCAGGCTTAGAATACAAGAAAGATACATGCCCAAAGATACATACCTATGCATATTAGCTGTATATGAAAATAATCTACAGGTCGTCAAACTTCCCAATAAACCCCAGTGCAATGAACAAACGAAACACCCAGTGGGTTTGCTTGACTCATGTAGGTTGACTGACTTTAAATATATTTGGAGGATCCCATGGACGGCTGCAATAAAGAGCTTAAGCCAGTTCTTAAATTAACTGGACAATAGATAAAGAAGTGTATTTTAAAGCCATTTATACGGCCATGAACACAGTACAATATCATAAACAAAAGGTGCAAATAGCATAAACTTTTATCAGCGATCATCATAAAATACTTAAATGAAACACTACATTAACCTAATAATAGTACTTAGTACTTGAAAACACGGCCATTGAAAAGAACACTTAATTCTTGGAAAAACACATACATATTTCAGTAGAAACACGTTTGCTTTCTTGGATCTTTTTGCTCTTCCAAGGCTCGTCTTTTTGATTCTTGTATCTTTGTTTGCCAAAGCAACTTTTTTGCTTCATTCTTTTTCGGCTGTTCAGTCTTGTCAGGTAAGACTTACCATTTTTTTTTTACCAGAGATTTGGGACACCCTAAAGATCACTTCTTATGGGACAAAGATCCGCTATCTATCAAATACTCAAACTTTGAATTCGATAACTGGTCAGATACATGTTCCTGTTAACTTAAGAACCTATTTGATAATCTAACCTAAGTAGCTATCTTCTCTTACCACTTTTTCACAAACACCCTACAATCTATGCTTTCTGGTGCTTTAACAATGTTCCAAGCTTGTACCTATCCTCTTCTATTTTATACAAGTGAACAAATTGATTATTCTGACTTGAAGTGCGTTTTTTCTCGCTAATCCTTTCTATCCCCCTTGCAAAGAAAATACATCGCTCCGCAAAACGCATTATGCCCGAAATCCGACATTAGCATACTTTCTATGATTAGCCAATACAACTATAGACAAATTAAACAAATAAACCGAATGGAAGTTTTTTTTTTAGAGTAGGTTTTTTATTATCAACATTATGGTTTGTTCAGAAGATCAAGGGCACACACTTGGAAGTATTATGGGATCTTTTTTCAAAACAGTTCGTGGTAACGAACTGTAGTAAGAAGCGATCCGTCTCAATAGTAAACAAACTCTAAAAGACAGAATTTTTATACCAATAGATACATCAAAAGAATCAGGTTTCTATGCTGATTTTAAATATACAAGTTTCATCAAATTTAGTCTTACTCATCAAAAGTTACCAGCCTGAGAAAATTTGCCTTATTTTGGAAAACAGGGGGGAAACACCCCCTAGAAGTTACAGGATATTAACGAAAATCACATCATCGCATTCAGCGTATCAGAGAACCCTACTGTAGAAGTTTCAAGCTCTTATCTACAAAAATGTAGAACTTCGTATTTCTTGCCAGAAACCGATCATGGGTGTGTGTTTATTTGTTTTTTTTTTCCAGGGGTGATCGTATCGACCAAGTGGTCCATGAGTTGTTTACTGTTTTGTAAAGTAGAGTTGAAAGAAAGAGTCAAAATTTAGAGTAAAGAGCGGGGTGTTGAGGAGGGAACAGCTCCTTTCATGCACGGAGTAATTTCTGTTCCTTTTAAATTTTAATGTTGCTCTTTACTTTCAGTTAAAAAAAAACTTATTTTTATTTTATTTAGTTTTACCATAGCTTCGATAGTTTCTTCAATGGCGTCCTTTTAAAAAAAGGAGAAACACTTCAAGAACAAAGAAGCAAAAAAACAGGAACATTTTGGACAAATTAACAAACCAATCGCAAATAAAATTTTGGCCAGTTGTGAAATTTCGTCGAAATTCTGGGGGGGGGGGGGGATAGAGGATGGCAAAGTTGGAGCCAACTTTCCAAATTCAAGTGAAGTTGACAGTGAAAAATGAGTCATATAGTACTATAAACGCGTAGATACATCAAAGAAAACTGACCTGTTTCTCTGGATGCTTGAATTATACAAGTCTATCTTAGTTTTGCCAAGATTTTGAACAAAATAAATTTCATCTGGGGGGGGGGGACGTGGGTCGGGACACTAGGATCTGAAGAGGATAGTTGCCCCCCTGCACCATAGCAAATTTAACCCCTGATTTTAGCTACTGAATATTAGTATCCATACTCTCAGTAATAGAGAGAGAAAAAAACCCAACAAATTTGCAATCAGATTACTAATACGTGTATTACAATTGCAATAAGCAATGCTTATTCTTTGCAATTTTTCTCTTTTGCTCATTTTAAATAGCTGATGAATTGTACTATTTAACCACTCAGATATTTGTTAACCATGTTCTCGTGGCCTCTTCACTGTCTAGAAAAATTAGGCAAAATGAGGGTTTAAGAAACCTCAAATCTAAGGCAACTGTATTAGTAACACTTTCAAGCTTCTTGATTGTTTTATTTTTGAAAAAATGAGATCGAGCACTTACTTCTACGCTAATTTGGCTAATTACACAGATTTTGCCTTATTATTACATTGACAAATGTCAAGGACGCAAACGCTAGATGGTGTTGGCGACTTGGTCGGGTGATGATCGGCACTAGCTCCAGTTTTAACTCTTTATAAATTACCCATACTCTTTGCTCGAAACAATAAAAAGCCGCTGAACAACACATATTTTCTGCATATACCTATTAATTTAGTTGACAAAAAAGTACAACATTAAAAAATTAACAACATTTAAACAGTTTACAGTGTATACAAGTATAGCTATGCTACGGCTTTGAGATACGATATTTTCAGCGTCGGCCTTGGTTGAAAGTCCGAGTTTTACCTAATAGTCAATGAACAATTATTCATTCTGTGCCATTTGTGTTAATGCATTCTGTAGTAAATTTTACATGATTTTTGTTTTAAGGCATTTAACGTTTATGATGTAAAGTCCTGTTTATTCTTCGTTTGTTTACTTGAAAATGCATAGTCCGCATGGGCTTATGCGGACTCATGATCGGGACTCATGCGGGCTTATGGTCCGATTAAAAAAAACTGATCTTATCTCACTATTTGAAAAACTGATCTGACCAATCAAAAATAAAAAAAAATTATCTGATAAGTAGTTGATAACTATAATTTTGACAGAGCGAGGCAAAATGGGAAGAAAGCGCCGATAGCCAATAATTAATTGAAAATCAGACAAGCAAAGATTTATGCTTAACCAGCCACTGACAAGAGTTATGGGGCTCTAACTACTAAAGAACTATCAATAGATTTTGTAAAATCGTTCTTTATTCGGTTCTTTTCTTTATTGTTCCATGTTGGAACACTATAAACACATTAGTAAGAGAAATGACATGAAATCACAGCGCTACACATATTTTGAGGAAAACTAAATGGAATACGAATCTGTTCCCGTTGACAGTGCACCCTCCTTAAGTCTCTCTATAAGAAACGACACAGCATTCCTCGGAACCAGAGTACCTAAAACAGAAAAAGAACATGGTTAACTTGTCGCCGAACATTTACTAAAATTGTTAGGCATGGAATAACTTACAGGCCAATGTAAGAAGAAAACAAGAGCTAATAGCTCATATGGCACTTTTAACGAGGCCGGACGAGCCAAGAGCCAAGAGCACATATGGTAAGAGCTCTAGCAAAATTCTGAGAATCAATAGATTGATTTAAAAGGAAAATCAGAGGCTTAATGCCGGCCAGGATTTAAAATAAGAGCTCTGAGTCACGAGGTCCTTCTAAACATCAAAATTCATTAAGATTCGATCACCCACTCGTAAGTTATAAATACCTCATTTTTTCTCCTTTTTCTCTCCCTTCAGTTCCCCAGATGGTCTAATCAGGGGAAACGACTTTATCAAGTCAATTTGTGCAGCTCCCGGACACGGCTACCAGTTTCCATCGTCCTAGCACGTCCAGAAGCACCAAACTCGCCAAAGCACTAAACCCCACCCCCTAACTCCCCAGAGTGGATCCAGTACGGTTAGGTCAATCACATGTCTACAACATTTGCTTATTCTACCCACCAAGTTTCATCCCGATTTCTCTACTCTAAGTGTTTTCCAAGATTTCCGGTTTCCCCCTCTAACTCCCCTCAATATCAACAGATCTGGTCGGGATTTGAAACAAAAGCTCTGAGACACGATATCCTTCCAAACATCAAATTTCATTAAGATTCCATCACCCGTTCGTAAGTAAAAATACTTCATTTTTTTATTTTTTCCGAATTAACCGCCCCCCTCCCAAGATGGTCAAATCGGGAAAACGGCTATTTCTAATTTAATCTGGTCCAGTCCCTGATACGCCTGCCACATTTCATCGTCCTAGCTTACCTGGAAGTGCCTAAAGTAGCAAGACCGGGACTGACAGACGGACAGAACTTGCGATCACTATATGTCACTTGGTTAATATCAAGTGCCATATAACACACTATATAAAGTTAATAGGTTTCGATAGAGAGATGAGAATGGAAAATAAATAAATAAATAAATAAAGAAAGAAAGAAAGAAAGAAAAAGAGAGAGAGAAAGAGAGAGAGAGAGAGAGAGAGAGAGAGAGAGAGAGAGAGAGAGAGAGAGAGAGAGAGAGAGAGAGAGAGAGAGAGAGAGAGAGAGAGAGAGAGAGAGAGAGAGAGAGAGAGAGAGAGAGAGGAGAGAGAGAGAGAGGAGAGAGAGAGAGAGAGAGAGAGAGAGAGAGAGAGAGAGAGAGATACAAAACAACAGGCAAAAATCATTAGATGAATTAGCATATGTAATATAACGAAAAGGTGGAGTCAAAGTTCGAGAAGGATAACAGCACTATCTGCAACTATGCGAGATTATTTTGTACTAAATTTGTTCTAAACGATCAAACCAAAAACAGCAAGTGTTTTTGGGAAGAATTTAAGAGTTTATGTTACTCGCTTCCAACTGTCGGGGAAAGTAAATTTTACAAGGCAAGAACAGTTAAACTTAAGGGAAATGTCGAGTAAAACAAAAGGATCTAGAAAGTTTGAGAGAACGGAACAAGAGCCAAGTACTCATACGGCACTTGTGACGAGGTCGGATGAGCCAAGAGCTCATACGACACTTGTGACGAGGTCGGAACGTAAAATTAGACTTGGTCCTTGAGTTATCAATTTTGCTGTTCTTTGCTTATTGGCAATTATTACAAAGATAAACTTGCAAATACAGTGTTCCTGTATTCTCTTCTTGTTCGGTATTATAACGTTTGTCCCACCAAGTTTTATTCTGATCCCTCCACTCTAAGCGTTTTCGAAGATTCCCAGTTTCCCCCTCCAACTACCCCAATGTCACCAGATCCGGTCGGGATTTAAAATAAGAGCCCTGAAACACGAGGTCCTTCTAAATATCAAATTTCATTAAGATTCGACAACCCGTTCGTAAGTTAAAAATACCTCATTTTTCATATTTTTCCGAATTAACCGTCTTTCCACTCTCCCCCAGATGGTCAAATCGAGGAAGCGACTATTTATAATTTAATCTGGTCCGGTCCCTGATACGCATGCAAACTTTTAGCGATCGCTATATTGATCACATATCTAGTTTCGGATCTTCTTCATGTAAAAATTGGTGTGATCTGAGATTCGAACATGATGTCTCTCGCACACTAAGCGAGAATCATACCCCTAGACCAGCAACCACAGTTAAGAAGAACAAACATTTGTTTTATCGGCAAATAAAATTCTTCTCAACTGTCTCGTTCGCTCGCACCCCCTCCCCCCCCATATGGTCGAATCGAGGAAGAGACTATTCCTAATTTTATCTGGTCTGGTCCCCGATACGCCTGCCAACTTCCGTCGTCCTAGCTAATCTGGAAGTGCCCGAGCTAGCAAAACCGGGACCGACAGACGGACAGAAATTGCGATCGCTATATTTCACTTGGTAAACACCAAGTGCCATTAAAACGGATGAGGAGGATAATAGTCAACACAATAGGCTACCTTCATAAGACTTAATATTAACTTAATAAGATCGATATTTATTTATTTATTTAGAAAAAAATAGAGCAAGCCATAGGTTCGAGCTTACTACGTATTATTTTGTTTTTCATCTATGAATCATCATATAGAACAGATGGTCGTTAGAAAGTCGAAGACTGGCTCATTCCATCGATAATTCAGAGGTCTAATGTCTCTTTCAAGGACCAAAACAAAAAAGAGGACAGCCTCACCATCCTCTCCATGTGCCCCCTCCCGTCCTTTATCAAAGTTTTAAGACAGCCATTTTACTAAAAACGCCAAAAGTTCCAAGATTATAATCCTGGGATAAGGTAAGTACGTCCCCAAGGAAAAAGGCCCGAATAATACAAACAGTCCATGCTAAACAGAGGCTTCATTGATACACTTCGGCAGAAATAGGTGAATATTTTTCACCCTGTTGATATCAGTCGTACAAAAATTTGCAACCTGCATGATCAATAAGCACCAATCAGGGCCCCTGGGTCCATTCCCCAGATCCCCCTTCAAACCCTCCCCCTTCTTCTGTACATAAGAACATTTTGTACGTTTTTGCAATCAGAATCATAGAAAAGTTTTCAATTTCTACGGCAGATAGGCCCAAAGATCTGTGCCTTTTCTAGCCCCCCCCCCCACACATTCGTCTCACTGGAAATACAATTCAAAAGTTTGAGCCAGCTAATTACAAGTCTGAGGCTAATTTTGTAACGAAGATGTCAAAAATCAAAAAAGTTATTTTGCGTTAGCCGAATTCTTTTTTTTATCTCCATCAACATTGGTTTATAAAGCTTTCTGAGCTTTCTGATCACAAGCTCGAGGCCAAAATCAGAATAGAGATAACCAAAATTGAAACACTCTTAGTGCGCGCTGCAGAGGGTGTACAATGTTAATACCTCTTATGTATTATGAGAAGTTTTAGGAACAAAATGATTCTATCTGCCTTTTTAGGTTGAAGATAATAACAAATAGTGTACGACCATTCCCACTTGAGTTCTGAAAGCTACCCAGTATTACAGTATAGAATATGGTACAGTTTTAGAAATCAAACATCCACTTATTAGCAACTATGAGGTGGGTGATTTGCATGCCTATTATAGGCTTATTTACAACCGGCTCTTGCCTCAAAATTCATTTCGGAATGCCATTAATTCGCAACTTGACATCTTAAGTGTGACACTTAATGAGTTTGAATCAGACATAGCCAGTGGGAGTGTAAGTCTTAATAAATAATCTCATCCACCCCTTTATGTAAAAAAAAGAAAAAAAGAGGAAAAGGTATGCTTTCCTGGAATGAAATATTTTAAACAAAATCTGGCTTTCTAATCGGCAGTCCATCCTAGCCAGGTTCCCAGATACCCCCCCCCCCAGAGGCTGTTTTGACTTGCAAGCGTTTAACAAAATCTGTTATTTCGAAATTTTAACATATACACCTTACTGAATTATATCTGTCAATAAAGTTAGACTGGGCCATTTAAGAATATCATTCAAAACTTTTTGACTAAAGATACCTACCGACAACTTTTTGTGTTTTTGTCTTCATTCGAACTACTTGAAGCAACTGACTCTGCTGGGTGGCTTGTGCTATAGACTCTAACTTCGGCCAAACAGCCATAATACTCCCTGTAAGCATCCAATAGTTACAACGGCGCTTGCCCAAAGTACAATCACCCGTAATAAGCTTCTTTCGACACCGACCAGTCCAATAGACATGAATACAATTTTCCTGGGAATGCTCGTAGTGTTTCTCCCAGTGTTCTCTAGCTTCATCGGCATGAACCTGACGATATCGCCGTTTTAAATCGGCTAATGGCACTGTTTTACTCTGAAATAGAAATCGGTCAGTAGAAAAAACTACTGGCAAAATAAAATGTGCACTTCCGAGATCCAATATCGGGAGTTCTGTTAACTTTAAGTTGTTGTTTTGGTACTGGTATGATATACGCATACATGTATGATATAGTTTTATGATATATGCCCAACCTAAGGTTCTTCCAATATGTTTCTCTGACGCTCCTAACAAAATATACCAAAGTAAGATAAAAATATAATAGTTTAGAAACAAATTTGGGCAATATTGGCACATTTAAGGGAATGGGGGTAAAGTATAGTGGGTCTGCATCTAACTTCACACTGTCCGAATACTTTCTCTTTCAGTTTCAAGAGACTACTTTTAGTATCCTCTTGCTTCATCACCATCTGGGTATCAACATTAGAGTTTTAGATTGGTCAATGGCACCCACCAACCCAGGAGTGATCCTCGACACCCAATTGAACGAAACTTCTCCGCTAAAAGTTTCTCAAAAGGTCTTCTTGATAACGACTAAATTTGAAAAAAAAAAAATATTGCTTATACTATCTTACCATCTAGACTCGACTCGCTTGCTTGACTATCTTACCATCACTAATTAGCTAACTCAATCTGTTAGCGACAATAAAGATTAGACAACAATTCAAAGAGGATTTTACTTTCCTGTATTTCTGTTGTTTTCAACGGTCTTCTAAATAAGACATTATAATGAAATACAATGTCTTTCAGGCACGAAACCTTTTTCAAAGCTTAGCCCCTCACAATTTTAACATTATTTAGCATTGAGAAATTAAATGCTAAAAATCATATGGTTGTTTAACTCTACAGTTAAGAAACAGTCAGTCGAGACGTTTAATGAAGAAGAAAAAGAAGAACAGATAACTCGTATGACTCGTAGGAACAGGATATACACCATTCTAGGCTGTAATTGCTCATGATTCTGCTCAATATTTTTGAAACTAACTATTTTGATTTTACATCCCATAATAAGGAAATAAAAAGATACTGACCCAAAACTAAACATTTGTTGCCGTTCGGTAAATGATACAACAATCAATGTTTCAAACTAACCACAATTAAAGAAGTAACCCGCCATGCAAAAAGTGGGGTAGCAAAATAGCAATGCTTCTTGACAGTTTTCAAATTTGTTGGCAGATTTTGTCTGAAAATACCACTTTTACATATACAAATAATTTTGTATATTAATAACAATACATTACATTATTGTCATTACTATATTAATAACAATAATGTATTGTATATAATAATTAATAACATATACAAATAATTTTTGCGCAAAAAAGCTGTCAAAACACAAGTTTGCCGAATTCTGCTACTGGCAGGCAGGATCTTTGGAACCATTTCCATACCTGAGTATCCTCATCCCTAACACTCAGATATATATATAACCCAAAGTGTATATTTTCCATGAGCTTTTCTGGTTTTTAATTTTGTCACAGTGGGTTCAGTTTATAGATATACGGTTTTAAACAAGAGTGATATTAACGATTTGAAGCAAATATGGCAATTTTCAAAAAAACTGATTTTTTGTTTGTATTTGGTCATGATAAATCAATAAATCAATGCCTCTAGATTGTATAACTTCAACAAAATTCCATTAGAATCAAACAGTGAGTTTTTAACGGTACTTGTTTCTTAAACTAAACACATTCAAGAATTTCACTTAGGTTAGATCTCACAAAACAAAGTTTAATAGCATACAAAGACAAGTGACATATGACCCCAAAAATCTGTTTTCTTAAAAAAAAAAAAAATCGGTTCCACAAAAATCCCCTTTTGTTTAGGGTTGCCACCCCCTAGGGATTTATCATTAGTGATCATTAGGGATTTAATCATTTATTAAATATCAGAAACCAGACATAAATCATTGAGCTACTGACCTCTCTTCCTAAGCAAGTCACGTAAGGACACGTTTGAGTTCATTGTAATTCGGAGCATCGACGCAAAGAGGATTATTTTAGACAGCTGGATCGCAAGTTAAATTTAATTTTTTTTTTGCTATTCTGTTTCATTTTTCAAAGGTCTGAAAATATAAAAGAGTTAGATCGAAAAAATTTTCTAAAATGAAAAAGGGAAAGCTTAGTACCTATGCAGAGAGAGGGGAGGGGATATAGTAAATTTGGAGATACTTTCATTATCAAGGTATAAATTAGATGAACATACTACCCAAGTCCTTTTTTTCCCCAATATAACCGTCGTTATACTCAGAAATAAATGGACCCTTTAAGATCATACATTTTTCTCTTATTTACTGAAACTTAGTTTGAGTCTGATTTTCTTTTACTCTAGGTTTTGGGCATAAGATATTAATCTTAAATACTAATAACAGAATGAGTGATAGATTAAAAGGTACTTATATATTATACCACCAACACTTAAGTTTACGCTGTGTAAAACTCAAGTACAAAATGGTTTTACCTGTCTATATTGAGAAACAATTAGCTAACGTTCAGTGGAAAACAAATGGCGGGTGACAAAATAAATTCGAATTTGGGCTATATATTTGCGCATTTGGGGGTGGGGGTTTCGAAGTTAGTTTAGGCCTCGTTACCTGATTACAGGGTTCTTTTGTTGCTGGGGTGTCTGTCTGTAAATACCTAAGCTGATCTTAGGTATTGGTTCCCGTTGAAGACCTTTTTCTGTTTGTCTCACAGACTATCGAATTGGAATCTAAGACATTTACATCTTGACTAACCGTTTCTTTTTTGCTTTTAGTAAGATTTGCATCTAGCTTCAAAGCGCCATGTACGGTGCTGTACATGTACAGCCATGTATGGCTTCACATATACGGCCATGTACGGCGCAAAGTGGGTACTGTAAGGTATCTGGCCGGTGCGACACAGTCAAAGACCATATTGCCAAAAAAACACTATAATCAGCCTTTCAGATTAAAAGGGGAATAATCAATTGCTAGCGCTTTCACCAAATTTCCAGTCACTCATTGTACGTGATACGTTGGATAGAAAATATTTAGATTTCATGTGCCCACTCAGCTTTTGATGCTTATTGGTCCCCGTGATTCTCCCTGGTATAAATTTAACTGGGATCCACTGCATCACGTTGAATTGGCTGAAGGAGATGTCCGAAACTTGTCACAGTGGGTCTCAGGTCGTTGTGAACTCATATCCACCGGTAACAAAAAGAGGAGTGATGGCAAAGCTTTGAAGCAATGATAAACCTCGCCACGACACAAGTTCATTTTCAAGAAGCCATTAATCTTTTCCTCCACAAGGTTTGGTACAGCCACACTACAATGTAGTAGCGATTCTCTGTTTATTTTGGGAATTAGATTAGGGTAAAAACTAACATCAAAGCTTCATAATACATGTGACTGCTAGGCTGCCAGTCAATATTGTTCTCCCATAAAGTCAAATGGTGCTTTTTAGAGTTGTAGCATAACAAGCAATGAGCATCAAGCATGCAGTTTGGTATGCGTTATTTTTACAATACTAATAGCATTGGAATGTACAACTACGTCGATGAAGTAACAGCAGTAAGCTATATGAGTATACTTCAGACTTTGAATACTATCCTCCACTAGCAGTATTAGAGTAAATATGATACAGTACTTTCGATAAAATGGTATATAGAAAATTATGGAGTATAATATTTATAGCTAGTATATGGCTCACCACCAAATTAGATCACATTGTGAATTGTGATTCAGAAAACTATGGATATTTCTAACTGCAAGCTATACTAGTTACATTTGTTACTTTTCTGCAAATTTTGCGCATAAAAATTCTTTTTGCTCAAAGCAAAGCTGTCAAAACACAAATCGTGCTGCTAAAGTATCGGCAGCTTTTGGAATTTTGCAACAGTCAGCCTTGGAACTTTTGCACACCTGGAAGTGTCGATCTTAATTTAAAGCCGAAGTCGATCTTAATTTAAAGTAAAAATTGGCATGCATTATTTCTTGTCTTTGCCTCACTATTGCCCTCAGTCTAAAGCAAAAGTATATATACTAACATATTCTTTGAAGTTCTTTAAATTATTTTTTCCAAGTCCTTTAAATTCTTAGAAAAAACTTCACATGCACACACTCTATGCACAGGTTTTGCCCATTTAAGTGTCAGCAAATTTTTTCTTCAAATCCAGAGTTTTTTTATTTATTTTTTGTTTCTTTTTCATTCCTGTCTTAGTGTATTCGATGTCAAGTTCCTTTAAAATCTTTTAAAATATTTACTATTTACGATTGTTATTTTTTTTTTTATTGTGCCGTGGATAAAACGGCAACCGCAATTGCATCACCCATCAAATTAATCGCCATTCAATTGATAAACTAGCCTAGGTATAATATTCCTAAAAAAAAAAAAAAAAAAAAAAAAAAAAAAAAAAAAAAAAAAAAAAAAAAAAAAAAAAAAAAAAAAAAAAAAAAAAACCGTGATCACCAGACCAAGGACCAAGAAAAAGAAACTTGGCGATTTACAATGAGGTTATAGGCTTTGGTTTAGGTGCCCGGGCCTCAATTCTTATCCAATAGACCGACTAAGGAATTTTGCCTTAAGAAATCGGTATTCTTACCTATGAAAAATAAAACAAACCTGGTATCCAGTGCTAGGTCTTATAATAACAAATGATGCATCAGCACTCTGTTTTCTTGTAGAGCTCCTGGTTGCGAGGATTGGCCCATATCGACTACCCTGACGAGGCTCTTTCAGTATATAAAATCCTTCATGATTGTCACTCATTATCTCGTACCTATAAATAAGTATAATCAAGTCAAGGTTCTTGGAAAAAATGAAGAAGTATTAACAGCAAGGTACAAATTTCAACTTTGGTGTTACCCAAGGTTCACTAAACTATCTTGCATGATACTCCATGTTTTTTTTTGCCATGCATTCATGCGTTAAGACGTTTTGAAGCAGTCGAACAGGTACAAATTGCATCTATTCTTAATTTAGATGATTTAATTTCAATAGAAAAAAGAGGTTTAAGGAGAAACTAATTTTAACTGAAAGAAGCTACCGACATTATAATGTCTGTGAGAGCTATCAACAGAGCAAATGCAACAAATTGACTCATCAATTTACATTTAATGGAAACAATACATTTTATGCTGCATCGTTCATGCGTGAATTTTCTTGTGCTAGAAAGAAAGATCAATGGAAAGTAAGAATTAGAGAAGAAAAAATTACAAAAACCAAATGGATAGCTGTGGGACCTATAGTTAAAATCAGAATACGTAAAACGTAACCGATAAGTTGAATCACTAAGCAATACATGTTATGCTGCATCGGTCATGCGTGAGTTGTCTTGCGCTAGAAAGAAAGATCAAAGGAAAGTAAAAATTAGATAAGAAAAAAAATATAACAAAAAAACAAATGGATATCTGTGGGACCTATAATTAAAATCAGAATACATAAAACACAATCGGTAATTTAAATCACTAAGCAATACTTTCAATTTTTCTGCGTCACTCATGAGTGAGATGTATTGCATCAGAAAGAAAAGGAAGAAGAAGAAATAAACAAATAAAAAAAATAAATCAATAGCAATGGGACGTATTGTTATGGCTCTAATTGAAATTGATAATGTACACTAAGCAATATTTTACTTGAAACAGTGACAAAATTAAACAAAGGTACCTTTTAACTTACAGACCCACCAGCTTAACAACTAATCAAACTTATAGCTGTTCAACTTTCAAAGTGATTATTAAGTGCAAGTTGTTACTCTCCAACTTATTGAATTCCGATGAACTAAGAAATATAACGGAAAAAGAAGGATATAAGGGTCGCTAAGAGTATAAGTCAATTCAGTTCATTAAACATAAAACTGAGTAAATTCCAAGTAATATATATTATAACTTCCAATAATTGAGTTTTTCTGTATTTTTGTACATTTTCCGCGTATTTGAGCATGCAGAACAAGCTGAAATAATACGCATAGAGGAGAAACAAGAGATATAAATAGCTTTAAAAAAATTCCGTATTTAAAACAGTAAATACACTTTTAGTTTGTTGCTCATGTATTTGAATATGGAGAACGCAGTAAAATTGTGTAATACTCAATAGGTCAAATATTCAAATACCTAAGCAATGGTATACTGCTCATATATTTGGGCATTGATAAACAGAACCGATTCATAAATATAAAAGATTTCACAAAGTTCATCACAATTCTACATCTAAATCAGTATTTACAATTTTTGTATGTTACTTATGTCTTTGAATATGAAGAATCCACTGAAATTGTAAATGAATCAATAGCTCAAATACTACTAAAATATATAAGCAACGGTAGACTTTTGATCAAGAGCAATAAAAACAGATTGATAAAAAAATCCTCAAACTTGATCAAATTCTACATCTACAACAGTTCATATACTTTTAGTTTGTTGCTCATATATTTGAGCATTGAGAATGCACTAAAACTGTATATTGCTAAAAAACTGAAATAAATACTCAAATACATGAGCAACTGTGTTCTTCTCATGCATCTAAGCACGTAGAATGAGATAAAATAAGCAAATCCACAAACTTAGTCAAAATTCTGCATCTACTACAGTTTATATATTTTTAGTTAGTTGCTCATATATTTAAGAATGGAGAATGCGCTAAAATCGTATATTGTTCAAAAACTGAAATATATAATCAAATACATGGGCAGCTGTGTACTTCTCATCCATCCAAGTATTTAGAATAAGACAAACATAAGCAATCCCACAGACTTAACAAAATTCTGCATCTACAACAGTTTATATACTCTTAGTTTGTTGGTCATTTAATTGAGCATGGAGAATGCTCAAAAATTGTTTATTGCTCAAAACTAAAATGCAAACTCAAATACATGAGCAACTGTTTATTTCTCATACATCCAAGTATGTAGAATAAGGTAAACACAAACAAATCCACAAACTACATCAAAATTCGGCATCTACAACAGTTTATATACTCTTAGTTTGTTGCTAATATATTTGAGAATGGAGACTGTACTAAAATTGTATATTGCTTAAAAACTGAAACGCATACCCAAATAAATGAGCAACTGTGTACTTATCATACATCCAAGTATTTAGAATAAGAGAAACATAAGCAAACCCACAAACTTAATCAAATTCTACATGTGCAACAGTTTATATACTTTTAGTTAGTCACTCATACATTTAAGAATGGAGATTGCACTAAAATTGTATATTGTTCAAAAACTGAAATACATAATCAAATACATGAACAACGTTATACTTTTCATACATCCAAGTATATAGAATAAGATAGACATAAGAAAATCCCCTAACTCAATCAAAATTCTGCATCTACAACAGCTGATATATTTATAGCTTGTTGCTGATTTATTTGAGCATAGAGAATGCACTAAAATTGTTTGTTGCTCAAAAACTGAAATAAATACTCAAATACAAGAGCAACTTTGTACTTCTTATATCCAAGTATGTGCAATAAGATAAACATAAGCAAATCCACAAAGTTAATCAAAATTCTGCAACTACAATAGTTTATATATTTTTGGATTGTTGGGCATATATTTGAGCACAGAGAATGCACTAAAATTCTATATTGCTCAACAACTGCAATACATACTCAAATACATAAGCAACTGTGTATTTTTCATTTATCTAAGTATATGGAATGAGATAAACATAAGCAAATCCACAAACTTAATCAAAATTCTGCAACTACAACATTTAGTTTGTTGCTCATTTAATTGAGCATGGAGAATGCACTAAAAATGTTTATTGAATGATATGCTCAAATACATGGGCAGTTGTGGACTTCTTATACCTCGAAGTATGTAGAATGGGATAAACATAAGCAAATCCACGAACTTAACCAAAATTCTGCATCTACAACACTTTATATGCTCATAGTTTGTTGTTCATTGAATTGAGCATGGAGAATGCACTAAAATTGTTTATTAAATGAAATACTTAAATACATGGCAACTGTGTACTTCTCATACCTCTAAGCATGTAGAATGGGATAAACATAAGCAAATCAACAAACTTAATAAAAATTCTGCATCTACAACATTTTATGTGCTTATAGTTTGTTGTTAATTGAATTGAGCATGGAGAATGCACTAAAATTGTTTATTGAATGAAATACTCAAATACATGGGTAGCTGTGTACTTCTCATACCTCTAAGTATGTAGAATGGGATAAACATAAGCAAATCAACAAACTTAACCAAAATTCTGCATCTACAACAGTTTATACATTTACAATTTGTTGCTCATTTAATTGAGCACGGAGAACGGACTTAAATTGTTTAATAACAGAAATACATACCCAAATACATGAGCAAATCCACAAACTTCATCAAAATACTGCATTTACAACAGTTTATGTACTTTTAGTTTGTTGCTCATTGAATTGAGCATGGAGAATGCACTAAAATTGTTTATTGAATGAAATACTCAAATACATGGGTAGCTGTGTACTTCTCATACCTCTAAGCATGTAGAATGGGATAAACATAAGCAAATCAACAAACTTAACCAAAATTCTGCATCTACAACAGTTTATACATTTACAATTTGTTGCTCATTTAATTGAGCACGGAGAATGGACTAAAATTGTTTAATAGCAGAAATACATACCCAAATACATAAGCAAATCCACAAACTTAATCAAAATTCTGCATCTACAATAGTTTATGTACTTTTAGTTTGTTGCTCATTTAATTGAGCATGGAGAATTCACTAAAAGCATTTATTGCTCAAGAGTTGAAATACATACTCAAATACGTGAGCAACTATGTACTTGTCATACATCCAAGTAGACAGAATAAGATAAACATACGCAAATCCACAAACTTAACCAAAATTCTGCGTCTACAAAAGAATATATTTCCTCCATTTTGCCCCAGACAGATGGCCAAAAGGACAATCTAAAGCAACCCTTCACAGGGCCTAGCCGTCTTAACCTTTCTTTGATCATAGTCTTATAAAATAGAATCGAACCGCATTTTTCGTACAGCTTCATGTTTGATTAAATAAAAAAAAAACTAGTTTTTTTTTAACTGCAAGTAAGGAGCGACATTAAAACTTAAAACGAACAGAAATTACTCCGTATATGAAATGGGTTGTCCCCTCCGCAGTCCCACGCTCTTTACGCTAAAGTTTTTAATTGTTTTAAAAAGTAGAATTGTGGCAAAGAGTTAAACTTTAGCGTAAAGAGCGAGGGACTGCGGAGGGGACAACTCATTTCATATACGGAGTAATTTCTGTTCGTTTTAAGTTTTAATGTCGCTCCTTACTTTCAGTTAAAAAAACTAGTTTTTTTTATATTTAATTTCTGAACGTTTTTGAATTAAAGCATGTTTGATTTTGGCTCTCCGCACATGAATTATTGAAATGAAATTAGTATATTAATTTTTTTTTGGCTAAATGGCTTTCTCATAGTTTTGATAAGACGATTTAGAGAAATAAGGGGTGGGGAAGGAGGCCTAGCTGCCCTCCAATTTTTCGGTTACTTAAAAAGGCTACTAGAACTTTTAATTTTCAACGAACGTTTTTATTAGTAAAAAATATACGTAACTTAAGAATTAACTTACGTAACAAACTTTTATATTCTTATATGTTTATTATGTGTACGAGGGGGTTTGTACCCTCGTTAATACCTCGCTCTTTACACTAAATCGTAAGTTTTGTCCCAATTCTTTAAGAATGACCCCTGAATCAAAAAGGCCGTAGAATAAATAGTTGAAATTACTAAAAATATTTTAGCATAAAGAGCGAGGAATTTATCTCCTCCTAAATACCTCGCTCTTTATGCTAAAGTATTTTTAGAACCCCTCATATGCGTAATAATCTCTGTTCGTTTTAAATTTCAATGCTATTCCTTACTTTCATTTGAAAAAACGTTTTCATGTTTATTTTTTCATTGTTTTTTTTATAGTAATGCTAGAAAATTCTGCGCCCTTTTCATTGAATTTTTCTTCCCCCATGACATATTCCTCAAAGGAAAGATCCTCCCACAAAGCCCCCTCCCATGAACCCCACCCCCCAAACCAAAAAATCCCCATGAAAACGTCTGTACACTTCCCAATAACCATTACTATATGTAAACACTGGTCAAAGTTTGTAACTTGCAGCCCCTCCCCCAGGAATTGTGGGGGAGTAAGTCATTCCCAAAGACATAGTTATTATGGTTTTCGACTATGCGGAACAAAATGGCTATCTTAAAATTTTAATCTGTTGACTTTTGGAAAAAAATTAGCGTGGGAGGGGGCCTATTTGCCCTCCAATTTTTTTATCACTTAAAAAGGGCACTAGAACTTTTCATTTCCGTAAGAATGAGCCCTCTTGCGACACTCTAAGACCACCTGGTCGATACGATGACCCCTGGGGAAAAGAAAAAAAAACAACAAACAAACAAATAAACACGCACCCGTGATTTGTCTTCTGGCAAAAAATATGAAATTCCACATTTTTATAGATAGGAGCTTGAAATTTTTGCTATAGAGTTCTCTGATATGCCGAATGCGATAGTGTGATTTTCGTTAAGATTCTATGACTTTTAGGGGATGTTTCCCCCTTTTTTCCAAAATAGGGGAAATTTTCTCAGGCTCGTAACTTTTGATGACAAAGACTAAATTAATTGAAACTTATATATTTAGAATCAGCGTGAAAATTCGATTCTTTTTGATGTATTGTTTAGCATCAAAATTCCGTTTTTTAGAGTTCCGTTTACTATTGAGCCGGTTCGCCCCTTACTACAGTTCTTTACCACGAACTGTTTGAAAAGAAAATAATTCGGTATTTCGGGGCTTCTGACATTATTACTCCTTTGCGGAAGTTAGGCTCAAAATTGAAAAGGATTATATTTTTTCTCTGGGCCCCTTCCACCTCTTAGTTCGTTTATTTTCCCGTTAGTTTTCACCTGTTTTCGCTTTATACTTGTGTTATCTCTTAGCAGTTCTTTCGTTAGTTGAGTTATGGTTGTGGTATATATGTTTTATCGCTCGTATAGTTGTGTTATTTTCAAATTATACTCCATAATAGAGAGGCTCCGAACACCCAGCATTGTATATTAAGCTCTGAATTTGACGTTTTTTTCTTACGTGACCAGATTCGTCCTGCGCCCTTTTCATTGAATTTTTTCCCCCATGGCATATTTCTCCAAGGAAAGATCCTCCCACATAGCCCCCTCCCTCAACCCTACCTCCAAAACCAAAAAATCCCCCTGAAAACGTCTGTACACTTCCCAATAACCATTATTATATGTAAACACTGGTTGAAGTTTGTAACTTGCAGCCCCTCCCCCAGGAACTGTGGGAGAGTAAGTCATCCCCAAATACATAGTTATTATGATTTTCGACTATGCTGAACAAAATGGCTATCTCAAAATTTTGATCCGTTGACTTTGGGAAAAAATGAGCGTGGGAGGGGGCCTAGATGCCCTCCAATTTTTTTGGTCACTTAAAAAGGGCACTAGAACTTTCCATTTCCGTTAGAATGAGCCCTCTTGCGACATTCTAGGACCACTTGGTCGATACGATGACCCCTGGGAAAAAAAAACAAAAAAAAAAAACAAACAAATAAACACGCACCCGTGATTTGTCTTCTGGCAAAAAATGCAAAATTCCACATTTTTGTAGATAGGAGCTTGAAACTTCTACAGTAGGGTTCTCTGATACGCTGAATCTGATGGTGTCATTTTCGTTAAGATCCTACGACTTTTAGGGGGTGTTTCCCCCTATTTTCCTAAATAAGGCAAATTTTCTCAGGCTCGTAACTTTTGATGGGTAAGACTAAATATGATGAAACTTATATATTTAAAATCAGCATTAAAATGCAATTCTTTTGATGTAGCTATTGATATCAAAATTCAATTTTTTAGAGTTTTGGTTACTATTGAGCCGGATCGCTCCTTACTACAGTTCGTTACCACGAACTGTTTGATACGATCAGTTAGAGGATTACCTAAAACCATACTTAGACAATTCCTCTGGAAAACATTTAACATTACTTCCCCGCCTTTTGAAGTGCTCATGTTTCAGAGCCATTGATGGACAATATCGGACTTTTGACCTCCAATATTCGAATTTAAATTGACAGACTTACCTTCCTATTAAATGACACACGCAATTACTAGATACATGCTCAAATACATGAGACGTTTTACGTCTCATCTGACGCGTAAACAGGGGAGGGAGAGGCATCGGGGCCCTCACACTCCCTGAAATCCTAAATTTACCGAACTTCTTGTTTAAGTTATCCAACAATTATTTTCAATATCTGAAAATCTGGACCTGGAAAACTTAGTATAGTACTCCAGGTGGATTTACGAGGTAGATTCTAAGATTCCTTCCTTCTTGCTGCAAATACCTTTGGATTTGAAAAGCGATAGTAAAGTAAACTTCCCTTACTTTAATATTGCTTATTTTTATTCTCACTTGCTCTTCTTCCTCCCTTTTCATATCTTTCGTCCTCTGTAAGCATGAGCGCAGTTTAATCACCTTCTTAGTAAATTTTACTATGAGTTTTACCAGATTTGACAAGACCAGCTTCACCCATGGTTGACCCAACTCTATCTATTTACTTTTTTCAGTACTATACTATGTAGAAATGAAATGGCCGCTCCCTCTTGTAGTAAATACCACTGGATTTGAAAAAAAGTGAAGCAAACTTATTTTACTTTACTATTGCTTACGTTCTCTCTCTCTCTCCTGCTCCTCTATCTCTAAAATATTCTATAAGCATAAGTATGCCGTAATCACCTTCTGAGGAAATTTGACACTAAGTCTAGAGTCGACAAGGCCAGGTTAACTCATAGTCTTGCCAACCCCACCTATTCCTTTTTCAGCAAAATACTATGTAGAAACAAAACGACCACTCCTTCTTATTGTAAAAACCTCTGGATCGGAAAAAAGAATGTGACTTGAAAAAAAATAAAACAATGGTAGAGTAAACTAAACTTACTTTACCGTTGTTTGCTCTCTTTCCTTATTCTCCCCCCTCCCATCTCTCTCATACTCTCTACCAACAAGTACGTTTTAATCTATTTCTAAGAAAATTTGGCAATAAGTCTAACCAGAGTTAACGTGGCCAGGTTAACTGGTGGTTGTCTCAACTGCAACTACTGACTATTCTTTTGCTAAGCCAATCACTTTGATTGGCCAGACATGACGTGGTCAGGGTAACTGGTGGTTGTCTCAAGTGCAACTACTGGCTATTCGTTTGATAGGCCAATCACTTTGATTCACTTTGATTGGTCAGGTTTACTGGTGGTTGTTCCAACTGCAACTACTGGCTATTATTTTCATAGGCCAATCACTTTGATCGGCCACAGTTGACGTGGCCAGGTTAACTGGTGGTTGTCTCTACTCCAACTACTGGCTATTCTTTTGATAAGCCACTCACTGTGATTGGCCAAAGTTGACGTGGTCAGGTTAACTGGTGATTGTCTCAACTGCAACTACTGGCTATTCTTTTGATACTCAAATCACTGTAATTGTCCAGAGTTGACATGGCCAGGTTAACTGATGGTTGTCTCAATTGCAGCTACTGGCTAGTTTAGGAGTTTTTCAGGAGTATCCTTTAGACTAATCAATCACTATCTGCTGCTATAATTGAGAAGAAACAGTTAAACAACTTTGAATAATTCAGTATATCTTTCGTAAGGCTTCCTGGAATGAAACCATTTTGACAAACCCGTCTAAACACATATTTACGACACAATTGCATGTAAAATTACCTAGAATAAAAATTACCTAGATTAATAAGATTACCTAGAGATTAATAAGACTTAGATACCTAGATAATTACCAAGAGATTAAGCAAGATTACCTATTAAGATTAATAAGATTACCTAGAAAATTACTTAGATTAATAAAAATTACCTATGGCAATAAAATTACCATAAAATTACCTAGAATACGCCGTTTGCCAGGTCATTCCTCTTTCAACTTCTACTTTATATAATACAATTTTCGACCGACCAGTGGCATGTGTGTAAACAAACCAAATGGATTCAAGGATCTTTACTTCCTCGCCTCCTAAAAAAAAAAAAAAAAAATACTTTTTAATATACTTAAAATACTAAAATACTTCTAAAATACACTAAAAATACTTCTTACGTTTTAATATTCCTCACACTAAGTTGAAAGAAAAAAGCGAAAGAAACCGGTTTACAGTGCGTTAATGCATGAACAACTTGAGCTGCAGGGGGTATATCATACAAGTAGCCATCTTTTTTTTTTTAGTAAACTTAAGGTTTCATTTTATTTTATTTTTTTTTACTTTATTTTTAAGCGAAGAACCACTTAACGATATTACGGAATGTTTTTTTTGTTCTCTATTTAAAAGTGAGATGTCCATAAGAAGATTCTTCATTAAAATAATATTGTATGCTTCCAAAAATGTCTGTCGAACCTCAGATTCAAAATATCTTAAAACACTTTTCCTATTAAAATATCTGCTAATTGCTCAGAATATTAGCAAAAGAATGCGTAGTTGGTCTTATCCTTATTTCAACTACTTTGTAGGAAAAATATCTGATGGAACGATGGACTAAATCGAAATTTGGTTTTGATTAAAATAATTGCAGATTGTTCAAACATCAAGAAAATCGGCAACAGGAGCGTTAACGCCCTGCAATGGCGGTCACTGTCAGCAATAGGATATCCAAAATGTCTCTGAGAACTGAGAATCTAAGTATTGACAGTCAGCAATAGTGGTCACTTTTGCAAGTTTTTCTTAACTTTACCATTGAGCAATAAGCATAAGGCTATCAACAACATCGACTGTAAGAAACACAAACACGACTGTAAGAAACTGGTGGTGAAATACAATTCAGCTGTGTTGGAGTAAAAAAAAAAAAAAATAACAGATTTTTTTTTACTAAACTTAGGCTTGCGATTTTCAGCTTTTTAGAATAAACAAGAGCTGAGAGCTCATATGGCACTTGCGACGAGGCAAGAAGAGCTAAGAGCTAAGAGATCATATGGTATGAGCTCTAACAAAGTTCTATGAATTAATAGATTGATTTAAAAGGAAAATAAGAGGCTTAATGCCGGTCAGGATTTAAAATAAGAGCTCTGAGTCACGATGTCCTTCTAAATATCAAAATTCATTAAGATCCGATCACCCACTCGTAAGTTATCAATACCTAATTTTTTCTAATTTCTCCTCTCCCTTTAGCATCCCAGATGGTCGAATCTGGGAAAACGACTTTATCAAGTCAATTTTTGCAGCTCCCTGACAAGCCTACCAATTTTCATCGTCCTAGTACGTCCAGAACCACCAAACTTGCCGAACCACTGAACTCCTCCCCCCAGCTCCCCCAAAGAGAGCAAATCCAGTACGGTTCCGTCAATCACGTATCAAGGACATTTGCTTATTCTATCCACCAAACTTCATCCCGGTTCCTCCACTCCAAGTGTTTTCCAAGATTTCCCCCCCAACTGCCCCCCAATTACGCTGGATCCGGTTGAGATTAAAAATAAGAGATCTGCGTTACAAGGTACTTCCAAATATGAAGTTTCATGAAAATCTGATCACTCCTTCGTAAGTTAAACATAAGTCATTTTTTCTAATTTTTCAGAATTACCCCCCCCCCACCCAATAGAGCGGATCCGTTCCAATTATGTAAATCAGGTATCTAAGACTTCTGCTTATTTGTCCCACCAAGTTTCATCCCGATCCCTCCACTCTAAGTGTTTACCAAGTTTTAGGTTTCCCCCTCCCAATGTCACCAGATCCGGTTGGGATTTAACATAAGAGCTCTGAGACATAATATCCTTCTAACTATCAAATTTCATTGAGATCCGATCACCCGCTCGTAAGTTTAAATACCTCGTTTTTTTCTAATTTTTCACAATTAACCCCCCCCCCCCCAACTACCCCAAAGAGAGCGGATCCGTTCCGGTTATGTCAATCATGTATCTAGGACTTTTGCTTATTTTCCCACCAACTTTCATCGAGATCCCTCCACTCTAAGTGTTTTCCAAGTTTTAGGTTTCCCCCTCCCAACTCCCCCCCCCCCCCAATGTCACCAGATCCGGTCGGAATTTAAAATAAGAGCTCTTAGACACGATATTCTTCTAAATATTAAATTTCATTGAGATCCAATCACCCTTTCGTAAGTTAAAAAAACCTCATTTTTTCTAATTCTTCAGAATTAACCCCCCCAACTACCCCAAAGAGAGCGGATCCGTTCCGGTTATGTCAAGCATGTATCTAGGACTTGTGCTTATTTTTCCCACCAAGTTTCATCCCGATCCCTCCACTCTAAGTGTTTTCCAAGATTTTAGGTTTCCCCCTCCCATGTCCCCCCCCCCACTGTCACCAGATCCTGTCGGGATTTAAAATAACAGCTCTGAGACACGATATCCTTCCAAACATCAAATTTTATTAAGATCTGATCAACCGTTCGTAAGTTAAAAATACTTCAATTTTTCTATTTTTTCCGAATTAACGGGCCCCCCACTTCCCCCCAGATGGTCAAATCGGAAAAACGACTATTTCTAATTTAATATGGTCCGATCCCTGATACGCCTACCAAATTTCATCGTCCTAGCTTACCTGGAAGTGCCTAAAGTAGCAAAACCGGGACCGACCGACCGACAGAATTTGCGATTGCCATATGTCACTTGGTTAATACCAAGTGCCATAAAAACGAACGATATTACGAAATGGGTTAAATACTGAAAATACACCGCACCTTATCTAGAAATATAAGGCCCATAAGAATTTTCTTAAGAAAAAAAAAACACAAGATTCCCAAAAACTTAAAATACTTCCTATATTATAATACTTAAAAAGATAATATGCTCGTACGATAATACTTAAAAAGAAAACGTCTTGGCATCATTCCTGACATTAAGAGGCGCCATGTTTCGTACAACAGCAATCCTTCATCATGAAATTTATATAGCCAAAACGTTATTATCGAAGATGATATATATACGATATATCGACATATAAACGGTAAATGTGTAAAGATTCACTTCAAATGGTGCTTTCGTCATGCGGTCATTCCATCATTCCTTAGGTTAATAAAGACGAGTTGTGTCCCACTTAAAAATTGTATATCGATCTGTCCGAACTTCATCTCAACTCACCTGGTCACGGTGGCATGAGTAGGCTCAAAACCATGTAATTTAGTAATATCAGAAGCTTCAAACGAAAATTGCGTATCTCAGGGCACTGCATCGTACTGCAGTAGATCCGGAATTCATCGCACTGCAGAAGATCCGAAATTCGCTGACTCACTACAGTTCAGAAGTTGTGAATTATTTGATTTATTGAGTTCCGAATAAATTCATACCAGCAAATAATTTTGTCCATAACACACTATTTATAAACTGATTTGCATGATACAGTTTGGCAATTTGCCAACACAATGTCAACAACATACTAAGAGCCTAGGCAGACCGTTCTCTAAAGAGGGTTGTGTAATCTTGTACAAGCAGGTATAATCATCTTTTTCAAAATTGCTTTATAAAAATTTAGGGGAGCTGTAGTCTTGAAATAAAATGAAACATTTGTGACTGTGTCCTTTTTTATTTCTATCGTCAGTTCTAGGAGCCCATTATCGTTGAAGAAGGATAAATATACAGGAATGGATGCGCTACAAATAATATTGGAAAAAGAGTTAGAAAAGCTAGTGAAATCATTAGTCCAGAAGACGAGAATCGTTGTGACATTCGTAATGTTAGAAGAGAAAGTTAACTATAAAGGTCCATCTAAGAGCCCGGCTACTGCATATACTAGTGATTACGATCGACTTTCGTCCCCACATAGTGAAGATCCTGTCTCACCGTACGTCCTATCAGCACATGATTTTTTATTGCCAAGTGAATAGGGTTCTACCCTTCTGGGACACAAAAAAAAGTGTATTTCACAATTTATTTTTACTTTTTCGTAAACAGCTCTTTTAGAACCATCTCAGAAGGCGAGGTCGCCCCTCCCTAGCGTAAGGTTAAAAGAAGAAAATACTTACCGCCTCCAAGATCCCGAATACCATGATCGTATCTTCCCGTCCTCTTCGCTTGATTGATAACATGTACTAATGTGTCCATATAAAATTTAAAAATAGCGTTTTGTAAATGCACTTTAACACCAAGTAGTCTGTTTAGAAACTTCACAATTTTATTATGGTCTTTATCAAGTTCATATCCCTTGGTTTCTGAATCACGTAACATTCCGACCGAGGCGAGAGCTGCACGGGCATCTGAAATAAGAAAAAAATTTGACTAATTATTCTATTTTCTTTTTTAATAGACAAAACGACTAAGGAAGATCTAGGTGATTGATTTGCATTATTTATCCATTAAAAAAAACAAAAAAAAAACCTAGAAACAAAGTAACATATGAGAGGCGGAGGTTGAGGTATACACGAAGGAAATTTTTCAACAGGGGAGAGGATCAATGATAAGAAAACAAATTTCATTTGACAATTTGAATGAAAAGTGCCCAAAAATTCAGGGTAACTTAGGATTTAGGAGGAAGGGGGGAGGGTCTGGTCCCAACGCTCTATACGATTAGCAAACTTGAAAACATTCCAAGTTGTCATTAAATCTACATTTTCTCTTAAACTACTACTACAAATAAGAAGATGATCGAATAAATAAACACAAAAACGAAAACAGAGAAACGAAAAAAAAATGATCTGTTTGGAACAGGATTAGAAATTCAAAAATCTATTTATTAGACCAGATCATTTTTTTTTTTTTTTTTTAATGATCCTCACAAAAGAGTATGCACAACGGCTTTTAATTTTGATGCTTCTCGTCCGACAGACTTGTTCCTTAGTTTTATTATAACTGAATAATTTATAATTAAAATACCTAGCTACTAGCTTACCCATAACTAGCTTACCCTTCGTGCATTGCTGCAGGCTCAAAAGAAAGGAAATTCAAACAAGATATCACCCTGTGTAAAATTCCCCGTATGTTAATAACAGTCATATTTAAAATATAATATTATTTAAAATCTGTTTTAAGATTATTTATTATTCAAAATTTTATTCAGTCCGGATAATTCCCCTTTATTGGGGAATCGAGTCCATAAATCTACAGACAAAAACATCATTTTTTGACGTAATGCTTCCACAATAGCGTTAATCCCAGGTTGAATAAAGTTTTTTATTACCCTGCATTATAAAAAAGACCTAATTGATTAATTTTGATTACACATGCAAAGAGTCGGAAAAAGAGATGCAAATCAAGTTCATTTTAATTTTGATAAAAAAAAATTATAAATTTTCCCGCGGAATATTTTTCCAACATGTAAATAACGTTAGTATTTTTAAATTTAAAACCATTGGAAAAATTAGAATTGACGAAACTGTTGAATATCAAATTCATAAAATTTATTGAAAAAGAAATTTTATAATTTTGGAAGTTTGTTAGATGACAGAATTCATAATTGACTAACCCGTAACTTGGTTATCAAGAAAGAAGTTAATAACGTGACCAGAAGGGACTGTCAATTGTTTGTGCTGAGAGGTTTCTAATTTCAGTCAGCACGAACAGTATTGAAGCAGCCTTGATGGGATCTTATGAATGTAACCTTTGCTAGAACGAATTCAACAAGTTTATAAAGCTTCTTGACGATCAGATGAACATTGCAGTAATGCATGCAGGACAACCACCCACACAAACATTCATTCGACTTTAAATACATACATACATTATATATATATATATATATATATATATATATATATATATATATATATATATATATATATATATATATATATATACATATATATATATATATATATATATATATATATATATATATATATATATATATATATATATATATATATATATATATATATATATATATATTACCACTACTGCTTTCACCAGTATCCCTATCTATATCTTACTGTCAACTGTGAAAAATGAAGATGTAGAGATGACCAACGATGACAACTTAATACCCCTCCCCCCTCCTAAAAAATTTAATCCGTAGAAAAGACCAGCAAAGAGAATAAGAAATACAAAGCTACAACAGATAAATCATGAAACAAGGTGCTACATAACTTCTATGAAATTTCTGTTATGATTATCAATTTGTCGTTAGCATCTTGCAAATTATACAACTAATTAACAAGAAAACAGATCCAAAAAAACAACCACTATATACGTAATAGTGGTTGCAAGTTGGTTCAAGTCTTACTATTTTTATTTAAAAGAAAAGGGAAAATAAACAGACAGAAATAAAACGCAACCCTCTTCCCTCAACCAAAAAAAGAAACTCGAGCTTGAGACTCTAATGAAAGATAACCATATAATATTTAAAATAAACAAGTAAACTTATGAGAGGTTACACACCTTCCATGAAGTTGCCTTTATAATCAGGTATCTTGACAACCGCTTCTTCTTGTCCAATAAAAGCTCTCATGACTAGTTCCAAAGCTGATCGCCCATATTTGTCATCAATATTAAACTGGGATAAATCTCGAGCCTCTCCCGCTCTCCGGTCGCCGTGAGTGAGTGCGCCCAGGGATTCCAGCCGTTTGGCTACAATCGACGCAAATCGACGCTCACCGGCAAGATCAGAGATGAGGAACATATACTCGGGTGGATATAACTGATTTGAACGATGAGTTCGACCTAAATGACAAAACATTCAAAGTAAAAATTAGAGAAATTAAAGAAGAAAAAGCTTCATAACCAGAATATATCTTAGAAACCTGCCACTTAATAAATAACAAATACCAAATTTAAACCTGGTGACTTGCAACACACGATAAAACCACCCATAAAGCAGTAAAAATGCTCTAGCCTCGCGCGGAGACGTCCACGATACAATTGAATAAAAATAAACAGCAATTTAATAAGTATTCAAAAAAGAAAAAAAGACAGAGGTTGGGGGGGGGGGGGTAGGGGAGCATATGGCAAGAGTAGTAGTAATATACACTCAATCAAACACAAACGATTGAATGATGGGTTCGACCTAAATGAAAAAAGGGTCAAAAAAAGAGAAAGAAAAACAGTCGAAAATTCATAACTGGAACAAATCTTGAAAAAAAAAACGCGACTTAGAAATTAACAAGCCCCGATAACAGGGTCAGGTGGCCTTCAATGCAGGATAAAACCACCAACATGTAGCCACGAGGGACATCTGCTGAAGCGCTTACAAACGATTTGAACGTTGTTTTTCAGAAAACTATGGTCGTTAAAGATAAGAAAATAGAAAAAAGAAAAAAAAACTTAAAAACAAGAGCATGATGTTCCCAGGAATTTAGACCCAGAGCAAAGACAAGATTGGCATCTTTGGCAGCTCAGAAATGATACTAAAAACGGGTATGTCCATTTTTTACGTCTATCTAGTTCTTGTTATGAAATTCCTGGCAAAGGGTATTAAACATCAAAGCCGTCTTTTAGCCTAAACATTAGGTGTTAGGAAAGCGGGCAGAGCAGTAAGCTGATATGGAGTACTCCTAACGCAGTAACAACTCTTGATGATTATTACATATAAATACAAGAATATGTGACATTCTATCTTAATTATTCCAATTGGAGACCAGTTCCTTCTAAGCTGTTTTAGTTCAGTTTCTTCTAAGACGACAATCAATATGTCGTCTATCTTTAATGCACTACTTTTTTTTTCTTTTAATGTCATGGCCCGTTTATGTATTTACATGTTTTTAATTCTTTTTATTGAGTTGTTTTTTGACAATTTCGACAAAATTGCTAAGGATTAATTTCAAACTTTTTTTTTGATATTATTCTGTTTTGACTCTAAAGTATAAATTCAACCCAGCCGGGCATATGTAAGCTAAAATTTTATGTAAAACGGAAATTAAAGAAAGGTAGGAAGGGCCTATCTATATATACGAAAAGAGCCTAAGTAATCCTCACCAAACTGCTGAATTGCTCTGTCTGCACTCCATGGAAGTTCCAGAGTGATGTGAACTCGTCTTTTTGTGTTCAAGGCCCTCTTATCAGCATGTAAAGAAATACCGCTACTTGCAGCTTCACTGATGATAGCAATGTCTTTATCACCGTTTTGAAATCTTTCTCGTTCTCGTACATTTAACATGTCCACCGGTCCCTCAGCATCGGCACGAGATTCATATGTAACGTTACCTAGGTCATCTTGAACCATTCGACCTTTTCTGCCAGTCATCTCGGCTACTTCATCTGGGCCTTCAAAGAAACAAAACCAAGGTCAAAATTCAAGCGAAACAAAACTGGAAGATATGAAAGCATTAAAATGAACCCCTTTTCTAAGTTTACAGTGTTCAAAGCTCTAATTGGGAGCCAATATATTAGAACTAGGCAAAATGAGGGGGGAGGGGTAACGGTGAAAAGTGCAAAGCTATGAAGCAGAGACACAGACAATTTCAACAATGAGAGTGAAGGATAGACCAGAAGATTTTAAAATGGAAGGGGAAGGCTTAATCCCTCAAAATCGTATTTAATGTACTAGATTTTTACCAATGGCCTTAACTCCAATCAAAGGGGGCGGGGAGTGGTAAATATCTAGCTTGTGTACAAGTATACCATCAGTGATATAAACTGACTTTTCATTAAAAAACATTTATCCAACATATTCAACGGATAGTACCGTCGCAACTGTAGGTATTTATGTATGTATACTTATTGACGACATGACTGCCTGTCCATGGATTATTCTTTATGGTTGATTGTGTGTGGCTATGCTGTTTGACCTATGTGATTGTATGGATGAGTAGGGTTAAGGCCTCATTCAAGTGCTGGTCTATATTAATCACTAATTTAGGAAAACAGTCTTCCTTTTCTCCTTCTGTCTTTTTTTTTTTTTTTTTTTTTTTTTTTTTTTTTTTTTTTTTTTTTGTGTGCTGTAGCATTGGTGATTTCTCTTTTCATGATATGTATATGTACATATACACAACGGTATGTATGTATATGTAGATTTAGATTTATAATCGCAGAATGATTTTTAGCTTGTTCGAAATCGCAACAACATTATTTTTCTAATTTTTCAGAAGACATCAGTTTCTCATGTTTAGGTTCACTATTATTAAACAGTTCTATTTTTCTCGTAAAGGTTATTCATTCTTTTTTTTTATCACTAAAACATGAACATGGTAACGACATATATGTTTACAAACTGGTCTAAGGACTCGAAGTTCCTGAAAATTCGTCAAGGTCAAATACCCTCTTTCCACAAAAAACGTCGAAAATTCTTTCAATTTAAACAAAAAGTCAAAAAGGTTCAGTCCTTAGTACGAGACAACAGATTACCAGAAAAGGAGTAACAAACAGAAATGTACCATTAGTCTTTTCATCACTTCCTACTGAACAAGAGTGTGCTTAAATTTATATCTAGCAAAAATGATGGCCCCTTTAGGATTGGTACAAAGTACACGCCAAAAAATAATAGCCGGAGAATACATTTTCTTCGTGATTTTACCCCTCCCCCAGGAAAGCGTGACTTTGTCTGAGACTTTGCTATGACCAACCCCCCTTTGTCCCCTTAATATTGTTGTAACTACCTGAAGAGTGCCTCAAGTCAGAAAAGTGTATTTTTACAGTAAAAGGCCTAGTACAGTAAAAGGTATTTTTACAGTGTCATATTACCCATGGTTTGGTAATATAGAGTTAACTCAAGGGAACTTAACGAGGGAGAGGGATACGAAGTTTTTATCAATTAATAAAATATTAATAAATTACGATTAAAAATTAACAATTAATGAAAGTTTTAATTTAGCACATTGTTGAGATTTGTATAAAGAATTTGGATCATATTGTTTTCATTATGGATTTTTCATTAGTATATATATATATAAAAAAAAAAAAAAAAAAAAAAAAAAAAAAAAAAAAAAAAAAAAAAAAAAAAAAAAAAAAAAAAAAAAAAAAAAAAAAAAAAACTGATGACAAATTCAACCTCCAAAGATTTTAAGCCATTTTGTAATATATTTTCGCCTTGCGAACTGTCTAAAACCTCTATTCTAGAAATACGGTTTATTCTTGGGATTTTCTTAGTTTCTTTCACTTTCCATATAATTAACCTATTTTTGCCACTTTAGTCAAATCTGTTCAGTGCCTGTTAACATTTCTTTTCTAACCTACTACACTAAAAGCTTCTGTATTTATCACATCCCAAGAAATTCCACAGATATTGATCCTCAAAGCCTAGTCCAAGCATAAAAGGACTGTATAATTTTGATCAAATATCGTAGGGAGCTGCTGAATAAGTTTTTTTTTTCATTTGCTTGAATGACTTTTATGGTTATAGAATGCTTATTCGTTACAAGGTTTCACGCCCTGGTTCTCAATTGTTAAAACAATTTAAAAATTCACTTACGCTAGATCTATTCAATTATATTTATTAATGTTTTTCCTTTTTTGCAATTTATTGTCAGCATGCGCAAGCAGGATTATATTTTGGTGCGCTGCTGATTAGTCTTTTATTTTTCGGTTTATAATAAATTACTGTGCTACTTACAATATGGTAGCAGAAATATATGTACACTCTTGTTCCGTAGGAAGTGATGAGAAAACTAATGGTACATTAGTTTAATTAATGGTACATTAATAATGTACCATTAATGGTACATTTTTGTTTGTTATTGATTTACAGGTAATCTGTAGTCTCGCACTAAGGACTGAATCTTTTTGTTTAAATTGAATAAATTTTTGAAGCTTTTTTGGGGAAAGAGAGTTTTCGACCTTGACGAATTTTCAGGAACTTTGAGTCCTTAGACCAGTTTGTAAAGATATATGTCGTTACCATGTTCATGTTTAGTGTTAAAAAAAAAGAATGAATAAACTTTAAGAGAAAATTGAAACTGTTGAATAATAGTGAACCTAAACATGAGAAAGTGATGTCTCCCAAAAAATTAGAAAAATAACGTTGTTGAGATTTCGATCAAGCTAAAAATCATTACTAAATAGCAATACTATAGCACTAAGTAGCAATAAATATAGCTACTAAATAGCACTACAGGGCTAATACTACTATAAATTACTATGCTGCTACTAAATATTGACAAAAATTAATCTAAAGTTTATGCTAGCACTTCCTTCTTTGGGATGAATCTCAAGAACTTTCGGTTGTCAGGGGTTGTCAGGTGGTTCGGTAGGGTTGTCGTTACCCCTGAAGTTGTCAGGGATAAAGGCAGCTATTCAATTACTTTTAAATTCTAAATTCCAAAAATACGGTTCTAAGGATTTAAAAAGGAAAAAAAATTGGCACATACAAAACAAAGAAAAAATTGCTAAAATACCAATTTTGCAATTTGGCCAAATAAAGAAACAAAACTTGACATGAGAAACAGTGCCGTCAAATCACGGAAATGCACAAGAGGGGGGGGGATTTTATTGTTTTTGAATTCTTAATGAAAATACCAAAAACTATTTTCAATGAAATACCAAAAACACATTTCTTTAAATCTAAGGAAAGGGGGAGGGAGAAAGTGGTGTGCTATAACAAGTTTAAGGACCTTGGCTTTATGAAAGTATAACAATTATCTCACCCCCATGACATGAGAAACAATGCCGTCTAATCACGGAAATACACGAGGGGGGAGGAGCAATTTTATTGTTTTTTAAATTTTCAATAAAATACACCAACAGCTATTCTCAATGAAAATACCAAAAACATATTTCTTTATATCTAAGGAAACGGGGGAGGGAGAAAACCTAAAAGAGGGGCGAAAAACTTGGGGAGAAAGTCTAGGAAACAAATGGGGAAAGTGGTGTACTATGACAAGTTTAAGGACATTGCCTCTATGAAAGTACAACAATTATCTTACCCCCAAGCTCATCAATTAGTTGGTCCAGTGTGTTGGGAGGCAGCTTTTTTCCCAATTCTTCCAATCTTCGTATGATCTCCTTTTTCATGGCAATAACCCTGTCCGTGTTGGGAGGTCCATCTTGAATCCGTTTGAGAATTGGAGTGCTAACTGCTTTTTCAATGCTTGGAAAAGGTTTTGGAATGTTTGGAATTTCTTCTACCTTCGAAAGTTTTTTCTTCAGCTTCTTCTTGGGCTTTCTCTTTTCTACCTTTTCTTTTTTCTTCTTTTTCAACCATGGATCTAAAAGGATATCCAATTTTAACGTCAAACAAATCTGTTCTGTCAAAACCAAGTCTGCGTTTTTCAATTTTTTTTGAGAAAATAGAAAACGAAATTTTTTGTTCATTTTTTGAATGGGAGGAATATATGAAAAAACAGTTTAGGCTTTGTAATTCTAGTATGTTCATACTAGTTTTTGGCTGGAAGAAACCTGTCAAATCCGTTTTTACCCCTGTATACACTATGTCATATCTTAGAAAGTACAGTACCCGGAAAATTTTGAACTGCAACAAAGGACTCACTGTTTCGACATTAGGAGAGGTCCATCCTTAACTCAAAAACGATTTTTTTGGTCCTTTTTTTAGGTATTAGGTCCTGGCCAAGGACAGCCAAAATATCCTCCTTTAAAAGAACAAATGACATCAGCCCCCCCCCCCCCAAACACACACAGAATTTAATTTTGCAAGCACTTGCATGAAAATAATGCTCCACGCTGGTTTTCCTTTTAGCAGCATTTTTAAAGCTTTTCATATTTTAAAGTGAAAGGATATTGTAACCGGAACAGACACAGCATTTTTGTTAACAGAGATTAGTTTATGTAACTTCAAATATATTTATTGAAAAACACTTAAGACGGGTAGAAGCCCTGCAACGTTCTTCCAATAAGAAAATCTCCCGCGTTTTATTTGGCGGAGATCATAGCCGAGTGGATTTGTGCACGGGATTTAGGATCCTTTGTCTGAGCAGGCGAGGGTTCGAATCCAAGTGTACCCAATTATTTGATTTGGGACGGGGTCAGTGGTGTGACTCTGTAAGCTCAGCCAGAGTCGAACCAGCTCTAAATGGGTCATTGGAGTTATCTGGGGAAGGTAAACAGGGAGGGTGTGTGGAAGCACTGGATGGTTGGATCCCAGCCCCCATTGCAATTCCTGGCTGAAGAGCCAAGAAACGGAGATCAGCACCGACGGTAGGGACAGTAAAGTCTAATGCCATATTCTTCTTCTCTTAATTTTGACCAATCACGTCGCAGTCTTACCAAAAAGTGCATGCCTATCAAATTACACATTTATTTTTAATGGCTGAAACTTGTAAAAATTTTAAGCCTTACAACTCTGGCTTTAACCAGAATTTAGTGATGTTTTAAACAGTTTAAACTCGCTTAAACTATCCATATTTAAACACTTAATCCACTATTATCTAACGAAGAATAACCTGGAAATGAAGTCGTGGATCTCACATTTTGACTTGGGGAGAAGTGGCAGAGGTGAGCCGAGATGTTTGCGTTTCTAAGTTGTCAAAATTGCACACCTACAATATTTCAGGAGCATTTTTGGGGATGGTATTAAGACCTCCAGGTAGTGGGCAAAGAGACTTTATATCTTTTGTGCTGGGTGTTGGGGAGAATCGAAGGGGGCAACTACTACTATTAGGACAACTCCTTAAAGAATGAGGTCCTACTACTATTAGTATAACAATAATTAGTTTAAATTTCACAACTATTGTTAGGGACAAATATTTCGTGGCATTATATACGTCAGAAGTACGATAGATAGTAAATAGATGTAGAAGTAAATAGATCAGAAGTAAATAGATAGATATACGAGAAGTTTTACATTGTCTTTTATTCTACTGCTAATTCGTAACACCATTCTATATCACTTTATCCTACTAAACCTCACGAGTTCTACTATTTTGAGTTTTGTTTTTATTTTTGAAAAACTGTTCTAAGTTTTCTTGAGCTGGTATCATCCTACCTAAATTGTGTTTGGGGGATTTTTGAGGTACGTGACTGGATTTTGTGTTTTGTATGAATTTTGAGTATTTTTGTACGTAGAATATGAACAGAATTAGTAAAATACATTTTTTCCCTCCCCTAATCTTTCCTAGTTATGGAGCCTTACACGAGATACTATCTTGAAGTTAATTTATTGAGTTTTGAGCTTATTTTTATTAATTTACATTATTATATTTCTGAAGTGGAAATAATCTGAAGTCGATGAGTCGGTATAATGTGTTAGGAGATGTGTTTTTCTAATAGGAGCACGATTTCCTTTGTCTGGATTAAATGTTAGCCCTTTTTAAGCTTTTGTAAGCTCATTGAAACAGCCAAAATGGATACCATAAAAAATACAGGGTAATATGAAGAACAGTAGAATTTTGTTAAATTTACTAAGTTGAATTAAATGTGGCTATATTTTTATTTTATACATTCCACTTTCTTCTATTGAAAAGAGCTTACTACTACTACTACTGCTGCTATAACAATTCACCGCAGCACCAAGCCACCTGAGGCCAACACAGCTAGGCACGCTCCTCCTCCATCCCAATCTATTCAAAATCTCCCTCTTTACACTGTCCCAGGAAGTTCCCGTTTGTATTAAATCTTTCTTTATGATATCCTCCCACCCCAGACGAGGAACGACCTGCTTTCCGTTTAGCCCCAGACGGTGGCCGAAAAGGACTATCTCTCATCCTACATCCACAAAACGTGCTTTAAATCTCAACCTTTCTCTCATTATAGCCCTAGAAAGCGAGATTGAACCACACTTTTCGTACAGCCTACTGTTTGAAATACGATAAGTCAGCCGGCTACCCAGAACAATCTGTAGGCAATTTCCCTGGAAAACATCTAGCAAATCTTCATCCGCTTTTCAGAGCACCCATGCTTCAGAGCTATATTTGAAAATTGTCATCACTTTACCTTCGAATATTCTAATCTTAGTTTGCAGACTTATCTTCCTGTTCTTTCAAACTTTTTTTAATTGTGAAAAAACACCCTGAGCTTTGGTTATTCTACTTTTAACATCTTCACTGCTCCCACCTTCTTTACTAATAATGCTACCAAGGTATGTGAAGCTGCCCACTTGATCAATCTTTTCGTTACCCAACGTCACCTTTTCATCTTCACTTATTCCTGGAATTAGTGACTTAGTCTCCTTAACATTAATTTTTAAACATATTCTAGCACCCTAAACTCGCAAAACCACTAAAAGTTCATTCATTTTGCTCACACTTTCATCTAAGAAGCTTAAATCATCACCTTGATCTAAGTCTAGGAGAGTTTTTGCCATTGCCATTCCTGTGCTCCTTAAGACAAAGTCCATTAAAATGATCCATACAAAGGGGGATAGAACACAACCAATTCCTCATTTGATACAAAACTAGTTGCTAACCTCATTTACTACCTTAATCGCAGCAGTATTATTCTCATGCATAGGACTAATCACTTTAATGTATTTGTCTGGTATACCATATAAGGATAAGACCTTTGCTAAAGCTCTTCTATCAACAGAATCGAACGCTTGCTCATTATCTATAAAACTGAGGACCAAAGGTGTTTGACAACTAAGGCACTTCTCAATTATTAACCTAAGAGTAAAAATGTTAGCTTTTATCACACAGTCTTGGCTGAGCTTTTCGTTAAGAATTAAGGATGCCTAGGCTATTTTAAGAATGGATGTTTTACCAAGAACTTTTAATGTAAGTGTGTTATTGTTTATTATTTTATTTGCTGAAGACAGCCCTTAAATATAGGGCCGAAATATTCAAATAGGTTTTGTTCATTCACTGTCTTGGGAAAAAAGTCCTCATTATTCTCTCTTCTGTATTTGTATGATTGCCTACTCCCTCTCAATTTATTAGCATACCAGTACAATATTTTAATATTATGCCATCTAGATGCATCCTCCAGATCCTTGGCAATTTTTATCCATGGCCTCGACTTCACACCTCCTTAGTTCATATTTTAATGCTTTCTCCACTTTCTTTACATTCCTTTTGTTTTCATATGATCTATCACTCAGATAAATCTTGCACAAACCCCTTCTCCTCTCTATTAAACATAAAGCTTTTTCACTGATATTCCTAGCTACAGTCTTAACTTTCTTCCCTAAGACACCACTAGCAACCTCACAATTAGTTTCCTAAAATTTTCCACCATCTTCCACATTGTCAAATTTTAAACTTTCAAGTTTAGTATTCAACTGTTCCTGGAAAGTTTCTCTCAAATTTTAATCCTAGAGTCTACCAACATCATAACTTCCCGGGAAGTAGTTACCATTCCAAAATTTCAGCTTTAAATTAACCCTAAACACTACTAAATGGTGGTCTTTACTTTTAACATCAATAGCAGCACTCATATATACCCTAGTATCTTGTATGATCCTGTCAGTTTTCGGTTTACTATAACATTATCAATAAGCTTACCATCACGTGAGTACCATGTCAACTTATGGGCTATTTTATGACCAGACAGCGTATTGGTTGTAATTAAATTGTTATACCTACAAAATTGCAAAAGCCCGTAGCCGTTACTGTTTTCTTTTCCTACATCAAATTTACCTAAGCTAGGATAACATTTATCTCTATTTCTACCAAACTGGGCGTTGAAATCTCCTAGAAAAGCACCATATTTCTACCTGGGACCCTCTCTATTTGCTCCTGTAACTGCAAGTCAATTTCATCAGAGTCACTAGTATCTCCGTCACTTGGTTCAACAGGGGCATACATTAATATAACTGATACCATGAACTTTTTAGTCATAAAATGAGCAATTACTATTCTATAATTAAAAGCTTCCTAGCCTAAACTTCCTTCCTTTCTCATCATGAGACCTACTCCTTATCTATGTACCACCTCCGTCTCGTTATATATTCATGCCTACAATTATTATTCTACTACAAGGAGGCAGCCGGTAGTAGATAAATTAGTTAGAAAGAGGTTTTCCAGCCCGAAAACGCCCGTCAAAACAGATCAAACCCAGAAAAATTATCCATTAATCAGAATCCCTTGCGAATGTTGTGTCGTTTACTAGGCTATAATTTCCTCGAGGGGCACCACTCCTAAAGTGGAAATAGAGTGTACCGTAAGGTCCTCAGTCATGCAGGTACCCGAAAGGGTCGAGGCAGCCCTTTGCAGAGGCCTTTGTCCATAGATCTGGATCTTAAGCCCTACCGCAGTTGTCCTCCTAAAGAGGATCTTCCCACGATGATGTTCTGCGTCACCATGCAATTTAACCGATTACTGGGAGAAGGTTTGTAACTCAAGGGACGTGTGGACACGTCAGTGGGCCCTGTTGACGGTACATTTAAGGGGCCTCCTTCTTCCCCCACCTTTATTTATGGCCCCAGGCGAGGGTGCCCCAGTTTTTATTATGGGCCCCCAGGGACAAGGTCCCCCCTTAGTCCGTGTCTCCTATGGAGGTACCCTACATATCTGTAGGGAGTTCCCATATGGCCACCTGGGGACACGCGAGTGACCTGAGGGAGGCCCCTAAAGAGCAGTAGACTCGTAAAGCTTTTTTTTTAAAGAACCTAGGTGCACAAATTTAATGTTTTCTTCTGAGGGCTAACCAAAAGAGCCCTTTAGCTGAGTCGATGGCCTGCGGTCACTTAGCTGAGAGCCACATAAGTCTGGGGATGGATAAACAAATGTCATTGTAATACCTAATTTCAGATGCCAGATGAGGCGGGAGACGCCTTGACACATGCCCTGATACATCATGGCTATGATATCTATCGCCATAATATATGGTTATACAAGAAGTTTGTTGGGTGAATAATACATTGTTATGGTTATTGATTTGGGTAATCATAACAAGACTCTCGAAAAAAGTTTGGATTCTTACCAGTGTCTGAATCAGAGTCTGATCCAAAGAATGGATTATCGGAATCACTGGGATTTTCTGAGACACTTTCATCTTCATCTTCACTTTCTGAAAAATCTAACTCGGAATCAGAATCTTTACCATCAGAAATGGAATCATCGAACCTCATCTTCTTAGTCTTCTCTATTGCCGAGGTTGCTGAAAAAGAACAAACTTTTACAATCAGAAACAGAGTCATCTAGCTCATGGCAGATGCTACAAATAAAAAAATCAACGAAACATACTCTTTGCCTAGGACTGCACGAAAATGTCAGGAAGGGGAGGAGTATTTTATTTTTTTATTATTCAACAATAAAGATAAAAAAAAGTATTTCAAGGAAAATACCTAAAAAAAGTATTTTTGGAAATCTAGGAGGTAGAGATCTAAAATTTAGATGGCAATTGCCCCCGTACATCGCCCTTTATATAATAACGGAATTAAAATGGAATAGTTGTGGGCATCAAGCCATGGCTAATTTGCTAATTGTAGAAAAAGCCAAGACAGATAGTCCAATTGAGTGAGAAGCTAATCTGGCATTAACCCCCCCCCCCCCTATTAGAATTGTATAAAAATGATGTAAGTTCATTTGTTGATAGATATGTCTGTCTATTATCCGTCCAATCGTCATTGCTAGGGCAGCAGAACCATGGTAGATAGTCATAGAGCTAAGATAGTGATAGAACCTATAGTTTTCCAAGTGTTTGGTTTATTTGGCACTTGGTAAACGGCGGGAGTAAGTGCGCCTCTCTTATTGGACCAATATTTGTTTGTTATCTTTTAGCAAGTTTGTTCACGTCAATGTTTGTTCAAGCCTGCGTAGAGTCTCAGGCAGGTTGACCATGAATTTAAAATTGACTTAGGACCATTAAAATGCCTGAAATGAGATGCAAACAGGAGTCACCTGCCTATGGTCTTAAGCAGGTTGAACCAAGAATTTAGAATTGACGAAGGACCGTTAATTTGCCTAGAATAAGAGGCAAACAAGCGTCTATATAGATATATATATATATATATATATATATATATATATATATATATATATATATATATATATATATATATATATATATATATATATATATATATATATATCCTGTATATACATTATTCCAAAATTCCTTTTTAGTTAGGCCTAAATTTGTCGTTTACCCTACAAGATCCTTCGGAGCAATCCTAAGAATGAATTTCCCTTTATACACGCGTGGCAAGCGATGTCTTTGGCAAGCACAGGTTATGCTGTTATCAATTTGTACTCTGGTGTCGAGTCGTAGTTAAAAATAAAACAGCATTTTATAATATAAAACTTAACAACAATTTCAAAATCATTCAAATGTTTCTGATTGTGCACTTTGAAAAAAAAAACAAAAAACAATTGGCAAAACTATCAGCATTGATAAAATCCTGAGTAGTTGCAAAAACAGCTTTACAAATAGAGACAATTATGCAGACCTTGCCCAGGCACGAACACAACTCAATAGAAGGAGGACATATACCTCCGAATCAGATTCAGATTGGACGGGAATGACATTAATAATAATGTATTACAAAATTGTTTTTTATTATAATTTATTTAAAAGTTTTTGGAATAATGATTAAAATTATGAATTTTTTACTTCAAGATCATGACTGCATATAGTTTTATTGTTGTTTGAATTATCTACGTAAATATTTATCGGTTCACGTTCCACTCTCCAACTCCTAATACTGCTTGTACCTCATATTTGTTTCTTTGATGTGCTACCGATTGATTCCGTTTGAAAGTAAGTTATTGCTACCACTTCTAATGTGACGAAGTTAACTATCCTCTCCAATCCAAATTGGCTGTAGCTATTAGTTCTAGAATACAGCACAAAAAGTGACTAGACTTTTCTTCCGACCTTCAACATTTACTTCCCCCACCTAAGGTAGAACACCGAGACTGGTAAAAAAGGAACACTTGTGCTACTTCACGGCATAATGACCGCTGGAACTAGATGTTTTAAAACGGGAGGAACTGGGAGGCCTTTCAAAATATCCAAGCCGAATGCATCTCCGCATGTTTGCTCGTGAACATTTTGTCCATATTTGCAACATATTTGCTTTGCAGCACAAAATGGGGGAAATTGGCATTTTGATTTTGGTGCCATCTTTGATACACACGTATAAAAAAAAGATTGTCTCGAATATTCTCAATATGAAAATATTTACTTATTTATTTCTAACCCCCAACACAATACAAAAGTACGCAGAGAAAAGTACGCAGAGACGGAGTATACAGCGAAAACGACAAAAAACAGGAATAAGAGAAAAAAGAGACACCACAAACACCAGAATAATTTATAAAGAACACTGAACAACACTCGAGCACTGACACTCGAGCACTGAACACTGAACAACTTTTACATACATACAATTTTGAATATCACTGTCTAAGAAGGGGACACCATGGATGGAAACTGATTTTGCTATTGTATTTCGAAATACATTTTGAAAGAGCTGTTGCTGGGTCGGCTATTTCATAATTGTAGATTAATACTGAATTTCGGGTACACAGGGGGAAGTAAAGTAAATATTTTGCTTTTTCAAAATATACTGAACGGAGTTTACGTTTATCTGTTTGTGAGAAAATCTTCCAAAATGGAGCTGTGTATAAATAATGTTGTAGTGCTGTTGAACTATATTTTTTAGCGAAGATTATTCGGATGAAAGTTTTTTTTTTCTGACAACTGAAGCGTAAGACTCACTACATTTTTTTTCAATGTGGGAAATCAGCAGCAAACGGGTGTGGTTTAGGGATGGGCCATTTGGTACACCAAGATAAACAAGTTTTATCCCTAATTAAATAGAAGAACCTCAGATTTCTCAGAATTAAATTTTAGCCCCATTTTGGATATTCACTCTCAAGTATTTTAAAGTTTTCTTCGATACACTGTAATGACCTGCTAAGATTAAGGACATCATCCGCATAACAGACAAGTGTCACCTTTGTTGCTGTCTCAATGGATGAGGATAAGCATTTTGATTGAGCGTCTAGGAACATAGTTAAAAAGAGTAGGCGAAGTGATAGCACCTTGACGCGTACCTTTATAAACAGAAACAAAACTATTTAGATCATTCGGTGAGCTACGGGGACAAGAAAATCTATTTAGCGGAGCACGTATGACATTAGATGAATTGGAAATCGGCAAATAAAATGGATTTATAATTTTATTGCGTAACTTAAGCCAATGAGTACCATCTAATAAACGTGTACCAATGAGTCAAATGTACGCCTAACTGTGCTAAAAATGCCTGTAGTATGCATACCCCCTCATTACTACTGCTGCAAGCTGAGTACCAAGGATCAAGTGAAGCTTGATCTTCTGCGATTTCTTCCCGAGAGAACACAAATCTTAATGAAGTTACGATTTTGCAAAGGATAAACAGGAAGGGGGAAATTTAATTCACGCCAGAATCTCAATGCAAATGAAAATGTATATTTGTCACCCCACAAATTAAAACTAAAGAATAAAACAATAATCATGCAGGTGCGTATGTCAAATATTTCAGAGAGTATTTGCAACGGAAAACGCCTCGTTGTTACTGAATTGCGTAACAATGTAGTTAAAGCAAAATAATTACTGGAGAAAAACTGGAAAAGAAGTAACGTCTCGTGTGCTATTAGAACGCGTGCTACTAGAACGAGACTTCCCAGGGTCAGTTCGGCCTCTTTTAGGACAGTAGCTGAAATACTGAGGGTATCAACGCACCCTATTTTATTCTAAAAACCAAACTGGTATGGGGGAAGGCTAATTTCTCCTTTAATTCATCAACAAAAAGTAGCTCAATCAGTTTACAGAATGTAGTAGAGATTTTTATAGGCCTAAATGTAGAACACTGAACGTTAGATTTGCCTTTCTTGGGAATACGAGTGAGATCACCAATGCAAAAAGAAGATGGTAATGTAAAAGTATAAAAAATCATCTTCATGAGCAGTCCTAGGTGGGACATGAGCAAAAGGGTTCAGTAGATAGCATGAAATGCACTAATAATATCTATACCAAACGAAGCTTTCTGTTTGAGCTTGGAGACTAACGTTATTATGGCTTGTATTGTAACAACATAGTGAGACTCTGGGTAAAAAGATAGAAATTCGTCAATTTTTGATTCATATTTATAGTCTAAAGTTGGATCTGGTGTGGCAAATTCATTCGAAAAATGTGTTTTCCACTCAGATTGGGGATATCAGAAGTTTTGGGAGTATTCGAGGATCTGGTGTTTGGGGAGCAAGGATTTTCAAATGGAATTGGGCCAAGCAGAAACTCTAAGCGAATACGAATCAACAATGCCTACACGGTGACAACCTAGCTCACTTGCGCAAATCTTTTTTGTATATAACCGAATATCATTCAAAACACCCGACCTAGGACGATTATTATCTTTCCAAATAAAAAACCAAAGCGTCGCATGGGACCACGCTTCGGACAGTTTTGTGTGTTTTTTGACCAACTTTTGACAATATATCTTAAATATACAAGCGAAAATTTTTAAAGAGAATTTTAAGTGCATTCCCTGAAAAGTTACATTATTATTTTATCCCAAACAAATCAATACGTCGAAATAGTAATGAAAATACAGAAAATCATGTTTATTAATCTTTCTTTGAAAAAAAAAGGAGAGCGGTAAACATCGTGCAGCCCTTGGTCAGTCAGTAGAGACTATTCAAGTAGGTCGATGGAGGAGCTCTAGTCGTTGACCCAAGACTGAGTCACGTGGAGGTCATCAGTCAACCTAAGTCTTAAGTAAGTTAACTAAGTAAGTAAGTCTTAAGTTAACTATGTAAGTAAGTTGTACGAAAAGTAACATACCAGCTTTACGTTTCCCCCCTTCACCTGGTAGCATGTTCAGCTCTTCTAAAATACTTCGTTCTTTACCAATGCCGAGCATTCGTTTGATTTTGTCACCTCTATCAGGAGCTGGAAATTGCTTTTCAACAAGATTTTGGATGACACCCTTAGCTGTAGATACGAACTCTGTCATGTCTTCTTCTTGATCAATCATTTCTAGGGTTCGAGCCTCACCGGTAGACTGTAGACCAATAACAACACATTTGCCATTCTTTACAGCTTCCCTAAATAGCGAATAAGCAACACTTGAGTATTTCTTTATAAGTTGGCCACTAAAACTCCAGAAAAGCCAGGGCTATTTCCTTAATTTAAGCATCCTAATAACTTAGTTTTCGCATAAATTTTTTCCCTAATTTTATTCTGACCTTTTAAAAAAAAATTCTTTTTGTTATCTTAAAAAAACCTCCTGCTAACATAGTAGGAATGCTTTTGGATCAATCTCTGAAAGAATGAACCCTTACAACCCTCTCCCACCCTCTTGTACATAGCTCCCTCTGTGCAGGAAGGTTTAAAATCTTTCATAAGTCAATAATAATACCAATTATTTTTTTTGTTAGTGGTAATCATAACTAGGCTTATGATAAGGAAAGACAAAAATAAAGCTTTGAGGGGGGGGGGGGATTTTTCTTGGGAGAGAGATGCTGATCCTCTGCAGACAATGGCAACCTTAGACCTATATAGTAGGAACCCAAGTGAATCCTAACGCATTTTTAAAAATTTCCTTTGGGGGAAGAGGATGTCTTTAAGCGTTTCTTGAGGGACACATCCCCTTCTGTATCTACAAGCGTGAAAGTAATAGTAAAAAAATAACGAAAAAACAAAAACAAAACCATTGGACGGTGTTTGCGGCGATAAGGCAGATTGTCAATTATTTTTTGCTCAAAAACGACTCAAATTTTACCGAGGGGATAGAGGAGGGAGAGAGAGGGGGGGGATAATTGATACAGATAAATCAAACTACATACCTAGCTATTCTTACGGTATGACCAACTTTCGAAGCCATGCACATATATTTGAAAAACCTTTGATGGGCAGACCAAAATTGGGACCATATGTTTTTTCGAGAGGATTTTTCTTCATCAGGAGGAATCATTATGTCAATTGCTTCCTCAAACTTCTTTGTCATATCAGTCCACTAGTAAAAAAATAGATTAAATAAAGATACGTTGGTAAAAACTACTATTACAACTTCTGACAACTCATAGCAGCGCCAAGAAGCTCAAGGCCAACAAAGCTGCGTAAGCTCCTCTTCCATCCTAGTCTGTTCAATTCTTTTTTACTCTTTGCTCCCTCCCTTGAAGTTAAAATTCCTTTAATTTTAAAACTTTCTTTAATTATTTTCTTTTCCTAAGTTTATATTTCCTTTAATTTCATTTTATGTCTTATTTCTTATATCTTTTTCCTTTCCCATTCCAACACGTCCTACTTTACGTTTGGCCTCAACCAGACAGCAAAAAAGGGCATGATATTCACTACCTATGATCCTTCATCCGTAAAACACGACCATCTCAAACTAGCCATAGTTATGAAAAAGAGTAATTCTAGCCAAACTTATGAAAAAGAGTAATTCTTTTTCCCATCATGGTCAAGTACACTGTCAAAAATTTAAATCTTATGCATCTACCCAATACCCCCTCCCAAATAGACATTGTCCCAACTCTACTTTGTTGGAAACTATTTAGTTTGCTGAATTAAAACTAAACTTGTTGCAATTGCTCAATTGAAATTCAGCTTAGTCAAAAGGTTTGAAAAATATTGTTTCACCCTAAAAGCGACATATGTTTCAAATCAAAACAGAATTACGTAATCGAACATAACAACAACTAAACATAATAATTCGCAGGATATATGTAAAACATACCAAATCCACTGATTCATCGTAGGCTTGAATGAATTTCGGTTTCATTTCAACGTCTTGAATATCAAAGGTGACACCAGCAAATGAAAGCTGCCTGGCTATGTAAACACCTCTGGCTTTCATATCCATTGCTACTAGTTCCATTGCTCCAACTCCCCTGAAAAACAACTCATAAATATCCTTTTCAAAAAGTACTTTCTTCATTAAAAAGAAAGAAAAATGTGATAGCTTTCTAACATAAAGGACCTTGAAGTTAAGTACCTCCGAGATATGGCGAAGTGTGATACCCATAATAATCAAACCTTCCTCTTTACACCCTCCCAGGAAGTTCCCATTTCCCTTTACGGCAACCTCCCACCCCAATAGAGGGCGACCTACATTCTGCCGTGAAGCTCTAGACGGTTGGCCAAAAAGGACGATCTTTGGCATTCTGTCATCCTCTATCCGCAGAACGTGCCCTAGCCATCTCAACCTTTCTCTCATTGTAGCCCTAGAAAGCGATATTGAACCACACTTTTCATTCAACTTACTGTTTGAAATACGGTTAGTCAATCGGGTACCCAAAATAATGCATAGGCAATCTCTCTGAAAACACTTAAAAAATCTTCCTTCATTTTTCGGAGCATCCATGCTTCAGGACCATATTTGACCACTCTCATCCCTGTAGCTTCCAATGTTCTAATCTTGGTCTGCAGACTTATTTTACTATTCTTCCAAACCTGTTTCAACTGCGAAAAAACACCCTGAGATTTGGCTATTCTTGTTTTAACATCTTCGCTGTTAACACCTTCTTTGCTAATAATACTACCAAGGTAAGTGAAGATGTCCACTCGATCGGTCTTTTCGTTACCCTAAGTCAGCTTTTCATTTTGACTTATTCCTAGCCTTAGTAACTTAGTCTTCTTAATACTAATTTTCAAACCTATTCTAGCATCCTGAACTCACAAAACCTCTAAAAGTTCATTCATTTTGCTCACACTTTCATCTAGGATGCTTAAATCATCAGCATTATCTAAGCCCAGGAAAGTTTTTTTCCCAATTTGATTCCGTCTGACATTGCCTTTCCTGCACTCCTTAAGACAAAGTATATCAAAATGATCCATATAAAGAGGTATAGAGCACAACCCTGCTTAACTCCTGATTTAATACGAAACCAGTTGCTAAAATCATTTCCTACTTTAACCGCAGCAGTGTTATTCTCGTATATAGCACTACCCACTTTAATGTATTTCTGATATAATTTACAAGGATAAGACCTTCACTAAAGCTCTTCGATCAGGTGAATCGAACGCTTGCTCATAATCTATAAAACTGAGGACTACAGCTGTTTTATGACTCAGGCATTTCTGAATTATTAACCAAAGAGCAAAAATTTGGGCGACACACAATATAATTTGTTTTCTTCAGCTGCTGTTTTCAAACGAACTAGAATGTTTATCTTTTATATATACTCGATCAATGGTCTCAAACGACTAGAGAGCAGGCAAAAATAAATGTTACATCGGCACTGGTCAAAATTTGGACCCTGCTCTGACTGATCAAACTTCCACGGACCCAAATCCACCAACGACGCTTTTCGCCTAGAATTAGTCATTAAGGATAATTCTCTCCTTTACGCTATTCGCCGTATTTTCATTTCTACCGTATTGTGAAGACATCTACTGAGTAATAGGGCTAAAGGTAGTATTTCACTGAAAAGCTTATCGAAGTACTATTCTAAAGAAAATAACCTTCACATGTGGTATGTATGGGCTGTTCTAGACATAATACTTTTGAAAAATGGAGGTTTTTATTGACCTAGATAATGATCAGAGACGCATCAGAGGGTAGCAATGCCTGGAGAGACGCCGTGCATTCTTTTACTATTTTATTCAATGAACGTAGGCGTATTTTAAGCCGATTTTCAAAATAGGAACTGTTTAGCGAACTTTATTCCAAAATAGGAATTATTTTTTTGACTCGATAAATCTGAAAATTTCCAGTAATGGATTTTTGAAAATACAGAAAACTAATCTCACAAATTTCACTGAATGATACTTGTTAGCAGAACAAATGTTTGTCTTTGAGCATGCATATTTAAATTATTTACCAAAAAAAAAAAAAAAAAAAAAAAAAAAAAAAAAAAAAAAAAAAATTACTATCTTTTCTATGAAAAATCCAGCTTTTTATTGCAATCTTGTAACACTGGAAGAAAACGCTAAGTATTTCAAGCCCTTTAAATAATTATTAAAGATCTAAATCTGGCATTTAAAGCAGTGCGGAAAAATGATTTTTTCTTCTTTTTTTATATATTTTTCACTAATTTCACTAACAGTATTTGATCTTTTCTTTAACCTCTGTACATCTGGTTCAACTACTCTCTGGTATATTTCTTTTCATTATTACATTAATTTGTGACATTCTTTAGTCACCAATTGGTGACCGAATTGATAAATATTTTCTGCCAGAAAAATTCTTCAAAACAAATTTTTGGCTTTGAGCGTACAGTTTTGAAAGTTTAAAATATTTGCCAGAAAATATTGCAATTTCTAAGAAGAAGTCAGGTTATCGTTATGATCTTAAAACATTGGAATAAAACCCTGTGTCTGTCCAGACTTTTCCTTAACTTCTAAGTCAGATCTTTTCCCTTAGCCTGTAATATATTGTTTAACTGCTACAAGGGGTATATTCCGTTATATGTTGATGTTAAGTCATATTGAAACATTAAATTCCTAATAACGCTCCTACAATAGTTATTCACGAAAAAAATAATTCTGTAAAATTGCCATTACCTTCTTTCAATGGCATCCAAGAAATCCCTAGGATCTGGGAAAGAAGTTCCATGCCCCCAAAGCCCTAAGCGACTCATGTAGAACATATTACGAGGCTCAGTAGCACCGGTGGCAGAGGCATATACGATCCTTGCATTCGGTAAGGCTTCTTGGAGATCACGTACAGTCTTTGCAGTCTTCGTCGGTTTTCCAGACCCAGTAGGCATCAGATTTTTCGCTCGATGACATTCGTCAAAGACAATCTAAATAATAGCATTTAATTTAAAACATATATGAAAATTAGTCAAAGTTTAATTTAATTATTTTATTATTTAATTTATTCAATGAATATATTATTTAATTGAATTATTTTTTTTAGTTTTAACTTAATTTTAAATTAAAATTTATCCACCTCAAAGATTATGAGGAGCTGGTAAGGTGCCAGCATCGAAAATATATCGCCAGCACCATTTAGCAAACGTAGTTTCTGGCGATATCTCTATTTATTCCCAGTTTCTCATACCATTGTATCCACTCTCTCAAAGTGATATTATTTTCAGCGGGATGGGGGGTGGATTACTCTTTTTTGTGGCGCAATTTTTTGTAAGCGCTCCCTATACTGATTTCAGAGAGACCCTCTCTTCTCTTCCGCGCAATTTACACGCTTTCCCAAAATTTGATGACATTTTCTATTGCTCCGCGTTCTATCCACCACACAAAGCAGCATAGGGAGATTTCGAAAACAAGTCTGAATTGATTTTAAGGGCTTCACCCAATGCAGGCTGGAGAATGGTGACGATTATTTAAGTGCACAGGTCCGTGGTGAAATGATTTACAGGGGACAGATACATTCGTCGCAATTCATACCCTGTTTACTGGCGTATTATTTGGGGGGGGGGGGGGTCAAATACTTTTCCCATTCTAAAGAACATTACCTTGAAAAGTCAAAACGTCTCTGTCAGTTAATCAGCCAAAAACAGATAAAGACGTACCGTGTGTGAGACATACATATTATCAGACCAATAGCAATACTGTTTATATCTTAGATTTTGTGATCCGGCCGACATTAGAATACGAGTATTTCAACTCTTGTTGACTACTCAACATGTAGAAAAACAAATTATAGATCATTCTTTAAATTCTTCGAAATTTGGCAATTGTTTTGTCAAATAGTAAAATTTTGTATTGTCTAGAAATTTTGTTCAGTCTAAACTTGAGCCGTTAACCGTGTTAAAAGATACAGTAGATAATAAAGAAAACAATGAAAATGTTTGTGACAATTGAAAGTGAAGGAAAATTTATTTTGCAAAGAAGAGTTGGAGAGTAAAAGGATTAAAGTAATGAGGCCTCACGAGATTATAGTGAGGTAAATGGAGTTTTGAAATACAGTGGTAGCGAAGTTCGAGATAAATTACTAAAGATTATGAATAAGATTTTTGAAGAAGAGAAAGTACCTAGCGATTTTAGAAAAACTATAATTAAATCCATAATTAATCTATAATTAATCTATAGTTATATATAATCACATTTAAAATGTGAAAAGGGTATTTGCTTGGTTTTCGTAAAAAGAAAATTCAGTGTTAGTACGACTATACTATCTAAACTTGGAAATGCTGTAGCTTAAGTTATAAGAAGAAAACGACGTGGTTTTAGGAAGGGGAGAGGATGTGTCGACCAAATTTTCACTTTTAGATTAATAATTGAGAAGTACATGAATTACCAGACTCCTTTAGTCCTCAGTCTTATAAGCTATGAGCAGACGTTTGACTCAGTCAATAGAGCAGCTTTAGTGAATGTCTTATCCTTTTATGGTAAACCCGATAAATACATTGAAGTGATCATTGTTATGTACAAAACAATATAGCTGCAGGTAGGAAGTAAGGTTAGTAACTGGTTTGATCTTGAATCAGGAGTTAAGCAGTGTTGTATTCAATCCCCTTTTATAGTAGTCATTTTGATGGACTTTGTCCTAAAGAACATAGTAAAGGCTTTGGTAGAGCATGGAATCAGATGAGAAGGCAAATCTCTTCCAGACTTAGATTATGCAGACCATTTGAGTTTCCTCGAAAAAAAGTCGGCAAACCGCCTGAATTTTTGAAGTTTTTGATTGTTCAGAGTGCAAGAATATATTTTAAAATTAATGGTAAGAAGGTAAAGGTAAAGAACACGGCATTAGACTATACAGTCCCTACCGGCGGTGCTGATCTCCGTTTCTTGGTCCTTCAGCCAGGAAGTACAATAGGGGGTTGGGGCCAACCATTCTGTGCTTTCGCACACCCTTCATGTTTATCTTCACCAGATTTCTCCGGGTACCCATTTAGAGCTGGGTCGACTCTGGCTGAGCTTACAGTCACGCAACTGACCCCCGTCCCAAACTAAATAATTGGGTACACTAGGATTCGAACCCTCGACCTCTCGGACGAAAGATCCTAAATCCATTGCACCAATCCACTCGGCTAGGACTGTATTCATACATCTGATGACATAAATGGATAAAATGGATTATGCACACGATTTGAGTTTCCTCGATAAAAAAGTCAGCAAAATGCCTGAATTTTTGGAGTTTTTGAGAGCTCAGGGTGCAAGAATAAGTTTGAAAATTAATGTTAAGAAGACTAAGTCGTTTAGACCATATATAGATGAAGGTGAAGAAGTCATGTTGGGTAACGAGAAGATCGACCAAGCGGATAGCTCCACATACAGGGAAGCATGATTAGTAAGTAGAGAGCAAGATAGAAAAAGCACATTAGCCAAGACCCAGGGTGGGTTGTTTTTTCACGTTGAAATTTTTTTAGAAGAACAGGAAGACAAGTCTGCAAACCAAGATAGAATATTGGAAGCTACATTAATGAGATCGGTCGAGTGCGGTTCTGAAACGCGGATGCTTCAAAAGATGGAGGAGGATTTACCAGATGTTTACCAAAAGAATTGTCTACAGATAGTTCTGGGTATCCGTTTGACAGATCGTATTTCAAACAAGCTGTAACAAAAATATGGTGCTATTTCGCTTTCTAGGCAATAACGAGACGAAGATTGAGATGGCTAGGAAGGTAGTCCCCGAGTGAGGATGGAAGGATCGTTAGGAAGAATTTAAAGGAAATCGGAACTTCTCAGGAGGGGGTTAAAGAGGGAATCTTTAGATAGATTGGGATGGAGGAGCGTGCACAGCTAGTTTTAGGGTTAGGCGGTCTAGGGCGGCTTGATGCTAAAACGACTTTTTAGTAGTTAAATATATATTCGGGAAGTTTCAGTTTTATGTGGCAGCCTTAAAATATCTTCCTGATTCTATATTTCGAAAGATGCAAAATATCTAACTCAATTTATTCACTATATTTAATTTCGCGGTAATTTTCAAACATTGGGAACAAGGAATTAACATTTCAGCGGGAGAACAAGGTAGAGGGACGGGGAGCTTAAATCAATTCCTCAGATTTCAGATTATTTAGTTTAAGTTTATTTTTCCTCAATTAATACAATTAGAAATAACGCTGATGAAAAGCTGAGTAGATTAGAAAGTTTGAAAGGTTGGAATAATTAGAGAACTAAAAAAGAATCAAGGCAAGGACATGGCAGCTTCTTCAGGGGGGAGGAATCGAAAAAAGGCAAAACGGTTAGTATTAATAACCGCGGAACCAATTTATTCAAACAAGCTCATCATTTGTCTTCTTTTTTTATATAGTTTCAGTTTCTAATGGTGATTTTAAGTCAATAATAAAAGCTTAGCTCTGCTACTTACAAGTCCATCAAAATCCGGCCCAAGCCATTTTGTGATCATTTTGAAACGAGTATTATACGTGCCACCGCCAGATGATTCACCAATCAGAGATGCGTATGTACTAAATAAAACTCCTTTCTTTATACTTCCATTTGCTGGAGAACGAATATCAGCGTACTTGAGCTAAAATACATTATAAAAAAAAATTATAAAAAGGAAAATTGCCAAATTTAAAGTAAATGAAATAGTAAGTCACCAACGTTTATAAAGGATAAAAGGATAAAGATTATCCAGGGCCATTGATGGCACATACGGGGCGATGTTTCAATAGCTGGGTCTTTTTTACAGGAAAATGTAGCAAGCCTGTCGCTAACTTTGCGGCAGCGAGAATCAATTCCCAAGGCCTATATTGCCGAGCAGAGTATCGGTCCACTATGCTAGCACAGGGTAACCAAAGCTTACACGAATCAAAAATTACTAATGCCACAAGAATTAAAGTCGTCCTCAGTTGAATTGACTCAAGACAAGCACCAGAGGTAGATGGGTTTGGATTGGCACTTTGCCATTCCTTCACAATCATAAGTTTACAAAAAGAAAATAGATGGTGCTGGTACAGACGTAGATAACTAAAATTTCAAATCCAATTATTTACAGTAAACAAAATACAATCTATCCTGCAGTGGGGCGTTGGGTTCGACCTTCGCTTGGTAATAAGGGACCGAGATATCAAACCTGAGTTTAGCAGCACACTGCAGGGCCTTAGTGGTCAAGAAGAGACGTTAACACTATTACTCACAAGATACACTATCTTAGCATGGCCAAAAATGGTATCTTTTAGTCAATCTATTAGTTACAAATAACAAATGGTGCAATAATAAATATACGGTCACCACAAAACAAATCTATCAACGAGCACATAAGTTACGAGCACACTTGTCAAATATGCACAAGTTACCCCTAGTTCCTACTGCTGCGATTTCGTGCAAAATCCTGCGACATGCGACAAATGCCACAAATCGTGCGACAAACGATGCAAAACCATCCGTTTTGCTGCAATGTCGGATGCGTTGAATAATTTCAACACATACGACAAATCGCATACGTTGTGCACAGATAAAGTACAATAGCCGTTTTCTGAGTTTGGCTTAACACTCTCATTGCTTCTGTAGAACCTGCGGGGTCCACAAGTTTTTCTGGATGACCATTTATTTGACAGGTGATAATTCCAGGGACTAATGGCCCTTCCTTGTGCTTAATACTCTCATCTGGCTTAACACTCTCATTGCTTCAGTTTAAGAACCTGATTTGAATTTTTCTAGAATTTGTCGAAGCGACACAAAAGTCTGCGTTTCTTTGTGAACCTCCATCCGATTCTGTCGTACGTCTGTTACGCCAGAAAAAAATCGTGACGGGATTCACGCAGAAGTGGGAACCAGGGAATACGAATTGTCAAAAGCACGAACAAAACTCGGCACACAGCTTCGATAATAACACTGTGACCGGGAGTAAACCCGTGACAGTTTTTGAGCTTTCACAGCCACCTCTCTGGAGACTTAGAATCTAAGAGGGACAAAGGGAAGCGGGAGGAAGTAAATATTTCAACACATACGACAAATCGGATACGTTGTGCACAGATAAAGTGCAATAGCCGTTTTCTGAATTTGGCTTAACACTCTCATTGCTTCTGTAGAACCTGCGGGGTCCACAAGTTTTTCTGGATGACCATTTATTTGACAGGTGATAATTCCAGGGACTAATGGCCCTTCCTTGTGCTTAATACTCTCATCTGGCTTAACACTCTCATTGCTTCAGTTTAAGAACCTGATTTGAATTTTTCTAGAGTTTGTCGCAGCGACACAAAAGTCTGCGTTTCTTTGTGAACCTCCATCCGATTCTGTCGTACGTCTGTTCCACCAGAAAAAAATCGTGACGGGATTCACGCAGAAGTGGGAACCATGGAATACGAATTGTCAAACGCACGAACAAAACTCGGCACACAGCTTCGATAATAACGCTGTGACCGGGAGTAAACCCGTGACAGTTTTTGAGCTTTCACAGCCACCTCTCTGGAGACTTGGAATCTAAGAGGGACAAAGGGAAGCGGGAGGAAGTTCTTTTGATGGGAAGAAGGGTTGAGCAAAATTTCAGGCACAGTTTTTCACGACGGACAAAAGGAGGTCAAGTTCAAATGATCTCAGATGAAAAAGAGTAAGGCACTCGTCATTTTTTATGTCAATAAAATTTTTAATGTTCCCCAGTCAAGGCGCACGTCATGCCTAGTGCTGTTTCAAATACGTGACCGGGCACCTAGGATTGAGTGATCGTCCACAAAAGCGCAATGTGCAACGGCTTTCAATTTGGCATTTTTTTCCATCTTAATGCTCATATTCAGCGTTTCTGACGATGAATTATTTATGGCTGAGTTTTAATCAATAAAAAATTGATTATTTTTTACATTGGATTTTGAGCAAATAGCCTACTTTATACAGGGATTTAATCTGATCTCACCTTATTTAACCTGTTTAATGATAATTTAGCATCAACTTTTTTGTAATCTTTAAGCGTCCATACTTTACAAATTTAAAATAACAGCCCAGAAACGCTGCCCTTTCTTCAAAAAAGTCAACTTACCGCTGATACACTTACACTGTTAAAACACAGCAAGAAAATACTACGTCTGTCTAGTCCTTACGTAAACTTTTAGACCTATTTCCAACGACCGATCTTAACACATCAGAGAAGTCATACCTCTATTATTTTTCCAACAAGAGTTACCTATTGTTATTACAAAAGAGGTATGAGGACTTTAAAGCTGCATAAATAACCCTCCTCATCATAATGGTGCACAGGAAGGAGTAAGGAAAATTTTCCCTTCGATGTTTTTCTGAGGGACCCTTTCTGGCTCAAACAGTTGCTTTCAAGTTTTTGTCCGGCTCGTAAAAACGTAACAAAATGCATATAAAGAAATTAAGATGTGTTTTTATAAGTTCTTTTCATAAACTTAAGTAAAAGTGTTGTAACTTGTGAAAATTTACAAGTTACAAGACAGTGTGAACACGAAAGCCTGGCAATTGCGAAAGTGCGTATACATTAGCTATTGTCACTTTTGGCTCATACAATATATAGAATGATTCCGGATCAATTATATCTTTATCACATTGAATCAAGAATGTCCAAAAACACACTCTGGGATCAAGCACTTAAAAAAAGAAAATAAAGACAAATTAAATGAAAAATCTAGAAAAAAATATCAAGATTTCAGGGAGGGGGAGGAAGAAGGAGGATGCATGGGTGTGAAACCTACTAATGATACGCGTGTAGCTTACTTATTTTAGAGTATTATCTATAAAGGTTACGAATGCTCTTAAAACACAGAAGTAAGGAGTTGACAAAATACATACGCAAAAAGTTTAAGCACCATACACATATACGAAAACTTACCTTATTTAGAGCGTAGACTTTTATTTTATCAGCTCCAATGTCTCTGAGATCTCTTTCTGAATCAATCTTCAAGTCAGAACTGACGGACACCCACAATATTTTCTTCCGTTTTAGAATGTAGTTTTCGAGAACCATTCCTGATATGGTTCTGCCTTTTCCTACACCTGGTCCATCACCTTCACAAAAAAAAAGAAAATTAGAATTTAGATATAGATTAACAAATTCATGCTTTCGAAAAGGTTGCAGTGGAAAACAATATCTAAATTGGATTTTGTTAATAGTTTTTTTTATTTTTTCTTCTTTTTCCTCTGTACGAATAAGATCAATGCGGATTTTTGGCCATTTTCCCACAATTCCAAAATGCCTGCTTTTGCTTTCATCACCGTTGAAAGACGTTAACAGATAGTTTTACAAGTATCAATAGAGGAAAAGACATGATCAAACTTAGAAAACAAAATAAGCACTAAGGCTTTTGAAGAGCCTTGAATTTATTGAGAAGTTGGTCCCTGAAAAACTGGGTCATCTCAATATCTTTTTTTAGTCTATATATCCTATCAGCCTGATCTTCAATAAAAAAGAATTACAGGCAATGTTGTACTTTGTTTTTGGCAGTTAAAAAAAAAACTTTTCCGTATTGGTTCCTCCTAAACTGTACATTCTCAACAGTAAATAACAAAAAAGTACCCTCTTTAAAAACATAACAATGCTGTTATTACAGAATAGACAAAAAAATAAAAAAAAATACACAAAAACAAATACACATCATATAAAATAGAAAGCAAACGAAGAGCGAATTTACCTAAAACCTAATGAAAAGGATTTTTTTTTTTGGGGGGGGGGGCAAAAAAACTTAAAAAATGCATTAAAAATGTCTTCATATTCATTTTGTTCGTTTTAAGAGTTGGACAAACATATTCAAATCAGATACAACACAGTAAATAATGACATGAAAAATACCGTTGATGAATCCCCTAACTATTTAAACACGGATACAATTTAGAGGATATTCAACAATGTGTTCTCTACACTCTCGGAATCTTGTTCGTAAATTGTCTATTTTCCGTGTAACACCAAATACTCTGTACTTATCAGCAAAGTAAGACTGTTTAGCACCTGACATGTTTAGCACCAAGCTACTCAGCAGCTTAGACCTCGTTTTCCTGCTGAAAATCAAGCAATGTGAGGGATATAAATCCAATAAATGCCTCTAATCAGGTAGATTAACATTTAGATGTAGATTTTAGTCGCCGGTCACAACACAGAGGAACTTAAATTTACGACTAGCCACCGCTGAAGAAACTTGACCTTAAATGGAATCGTTTTAGTCGTACCTCACGATTCCTATGCACTTTTATTGCTGAGTCGTTCCATCAATGCAGCCAAACTGAGTAATACCCATTACGGACACACTGAACATTTAACGGATAGCGTAATTTTCAAAACATATTATTATATGGAATGCTATGTATTTACTTGTATGATTATATACTAACGAAAATTATATTTTGATATTTTGTCCCGTGGAGTATTGCCATATGTTCTTATTTCTAGGTTCTAGTTTCTAGTATTACATACTGTTTAAGTTAAAGAAGCTGTTTAACCAAATACTCTGTATTTCTCAGCAAAGTAAGCATTCCCGATCCTACAGCAAGGCCAAGAAAAAACTTGCAGTATATGAAGAAATATTTACGGATTATAAGTAATTCAAACCACAAGGTTTTATACATGACATTTAAAAAAAGAAACAAGATATAAATTTAAAAGAAAATTAAAACATAACCAAAAAAACAAGGGTGATCTTTTTTTGTTTGTTTCAGTATTTTTTTTTTGCTTTGCTGATGTCCATTTCGAAAAGTTAGTTTATTTTTAGTTCTTCTGTTGTTTTTTTTGTTTTAAATACTGAGGATGCCTTGACGGAGGTCCTTGCCAAAATATCTGCTTTTGTCTTTTCGCTCCTTTTTTTTCCCACTGGCTGAGAATCTCCCTCGTTTTCTTGGAAATTTTTTAATTGCCTTTTTTTTCAAATGGGTTGTAAGGTATTATACCTTGGTATATAAAAAAAAAAAAAAAAAAAAAAAAAAAAAAAAAAAAAAAAAAAAAAAAAAAAAAAAAAAAAAAAAAAAATCCTCCCAAAACGACGTTAACAACAATATGTGGATTATGTAATGTAGTATGTAACATGTGTGTGGTATGTATGTATGTATATAGTATGTACATATTAGTAAGTAATATGTAACAATATATAGATTATGTAACAATAACAATAAGTAGAGCACAAATTATGCATTGCAAAATCTTTCTAAGCAACACTATCAAACTGTTTGCTAAAAATAATGGTTTGCGGTAATAAACATATCTTTATGTTCGATTGAATATACCCCGACTAGAAGAGATTCGCTTGTCCCAGAATTTACTTACAAAGAATCCAAATTCATTTTTAGTTTTAAAACTAAGGGAAACAGTACTAATTTCCTTCCTTATTGCTAAGCATTTACGTTAAACAAAAGAGCCTGACCACACGAGTGTTGTGACCCCCATGAATATTATGATGATGTAAAAAGTGCGATAATATTTCAAAGTAAAAAAAGTAATTTTAATGATAAATCAATCCAGGATTTTTTTTTATTATTAAATTGAACTCCGAAAAACCATGGTGAATATAAAAGTTTGTACGTACAGAATCGCAATTTATTGTGTATCTATTGCTTCTTAATCTGTGAAATACAAGCCTGTAATAATACTGAAATTTAAAAAATATAACAATAGAGTAACTGTTTCAAACAACTATTTTTTTAACTCTTTAATTTCTCAGAGTATTTTCTCCATTTCTTTTCAATTTTAGTGTCACTCACTACGCGAAAATAAAAATAAAAACCGTCATTACAAGGCAAGAACTAAAATCGTCCAATTCCAGCAATCTTCAACCAAAACAGGGAGGAGAGAATGTCAGATTCTCTGAACTATCTAAGAACAAAAAACTATCTAATTGGGAATATCGGGATACACCTTGCCAGAATAGGGAGACCTGATTTTCCCTCGTGCCAGTGTAATATGATAATGGGAACAAAGAAAATTTTGGTAGAAGAATGTCCATTAAATAATAACCAAGAGGACATAGTGAAGAAAGGAAGAGTCCGACAGATGGAAAGGGGGACCAGACAATTTATCACTGGTCTCCCCTTTTTACGGGGGGATAATGGGCGTTTGAGGCCTGAGTTTCAGTCCAGAGTGTATGGGTACATCCGGCATAAAATTAAATTAATCTATCATAAAACTCTTATGTACTAAAATTCGTTCTTTCCTCTTTTCTTAATCATAAGTGAAGAAATAAGGATAGAAGGCAACTACAGACACAATAAGGAAAGACAATAACGAAAAGAACAAGGAAACTAGAAAACTCAGATCAGAATTTACCACAAGATACTTTGTCTTACAGTGTACAATAATTCAAAATTAAACATCTTGTTAAGTGGAACGAAAACGGATAAGATTTTTCCTCTGTATAAGGCGTTTAACCAATTTTATATCTACTTTAGAGCCTACTTCAATCACCTGGTTTTCGCCAGTTTAATCGTTAGTTTTTTTGCAAAAAAAAAAAAAAAAAAAAAACAAAAAAAACTTCTCCTTCATAGGAGAAAAACTTAAAAAACTAATTGAGGGAAAACTCATCTTCAAAGGTAATTCGAAAAAAAGGAACAAAAAATTCGAGAAACAACTCCAAGAAACAAAAATCTTCATCCATAGATAAAGGACTTGATTTGACTTCTCATTTCTTTCTTTTCATTCCTTACCTTTTTTAGGGTTCTCAGACGTTACGCCACTGTTTTCATATATTTAATCTGAATAACATTTTATTTATTGTCTATTTATATTATTTACAAATATTTTTTGTTTTATTTATTATATATTATATTATTAGTATAATTAAAAATTCTACAAATTTATTATTCAAGGTCAAATAATAAATTATTCAAGTAAAACAGCTACAACATGAATCTGAATTTACCAAACGATATTTTACTTTACTGTCTACAATAATCAAAAAAGAAAACATCTTTACACCCATGTCTACCAGGATAAGCTATAAGAAACTAATATTGTTTTTTTGTAGCACTAAGGATATTTTCTAGTAACAAGAGCCCTCAGCGGGGGATTAAGACATCAGCCTCGAGGATCCTTTTACCAATACATTTACACTGTATTATCAATAAAAAAAAAAGATTGTGCTAGTAACTCACCAAGTAAAAAACCCGCTCTTTTGCCATTAGGAAGTCGTTTTTCATGTTGTTGACAAGCGTAAGTGATTGCTTCAAGTTGAAGGGCAGACAGTTTTCGCTCCTCAATAACATCATAAGGAAGGGATAATTTGTAAGTAACATCAGGGGGTTCAACACTTGCGAGACTTGCAGTCTCAACTACAGGATCTGGGTGCCTGTATCCAACTTTAACTGAAATAAAACACTCGATTAAGCAAGCAAGTTCACAAATTCAATATCAGTGTGTTCAAAAGTGTGAATCTAAGGATATAAAATCAGACACAGGGGGTCCAAGGCATATAAGGTAGTCCTAGGCATAAGGCCTCATACTTACTAAGAGTGGGAACACATCCAGAAAATTCTTCCCCCCAGAAAAAATACCCCCTAAAATGTACTTTTAGTTCCCTATCCCCTTAGCCCCCAGGGAAAACCTTCATAGAACACCCCTAAGAGTCGGGCATGTGTGCGCTTTTCACATGATAAAATTGTTATTTTTGTTCATTTAACTTTTTTCTTTGCTTTTATGCAAAAAGCCAAAAATTTTTGTTGTAAGATATCCCTCGTGCTTACAGTACTATATTTATTATCAAATAAACTGGGTCCTATTCTTAGTAACATTTCATAACATGCGTAACAACATTGAAGCAGGTACGGATAAACACGAAAAAAGTATTTAGGTCAATGTTTGTGCATTTATCATACAAAGGGGTTCTTTCAGAGTGATCGTTTTCCTCTGCCTCTATCCCCAGTATATAGAGGAAAAATTAAATATTATAACCTAAATAATAAGAAATGTCACATAAAGAAGAAACGATAAAAATGGGGCTTTCTAAATACAAAAAAAAAAAAAATCCGAAAGGACAATCGTCTCTCTTCTTACGTGTGAACAAAAAAAAAATAATATTTAAGGAAAAAACCAAAAAGGGGCAAAGAAAAAAAAACAGAACGAACGTGGAGAGTATGTAATATACTATTGTAAAAAAATGAAAAAAAAACGAATAAAACCAAAATTAAAGGATTAATAAAATTTAATAAAAGCCAAAACTAGAAGAATTAAAACGAACTACCTAACAACCAAAAACTAAACTAACGACTCATTTAGCAATATCTACGATTCGCATAAAATCCAAAAAATCTTTAACTGCCGTCGAGACAGTTCCTAAAATAAGACAGTTCCAAAACCAAGCACACTCAAGAACTGATGTTTGGTTAATCATAATGAAACATACCAAAACATGACGAAAATATAGTACTTTAGATTATATAACAATATAATTTGGGGTACATATTTCCAAATTGGGGGGGGGGAGTAACATAGGCTAACATTACCAAATTACAACATTACAAAACTGGCATAGGAAATTACTTTAAATTTTTAATACACTCAACTAGGACTTGGCCAAGCCATGAACTAGCATGTAAACTAAGGTAGGAAGTAACTCCACAAATCTCAAATCGAAGCCATTCGAATATACTAAAAGAAAATCTTTCAAACTTAAAAAAATAGCCTAAAAAACTAACTAATTGAGCGGAAAACTAGAAAGGAATCTTAGTCTTAAAATACTAATCTTAACCCTAAAAGAAACTTATAAAACGCATCAAAATTTGTTTATACGCATATGTGTTACTTTTTTACGAGTCAGATAAAAATTTCGGGAAGGGGTCTTGGAGGAACCCTGTACTCCCTAGATATGGCCTTGAATCACAAAAATGGATCATCAACATAATCGATTTCTGAGATGATCAAGAAATAAAAGAATAAATACCTAACAGCCAAAAATAGCGACCCATTCAACAATATCTAATGACAAAATCCAAAGACTCTTCTGAACTGCAATCGAGGTAGTTCAATAACTCACTTCTTTTTTTGGTTGTTAGGTATTTGGTTTTAATTCTCCTAATTTTGGTTTTTACTAAATTTTATTCATCTTTTAATTTTTATTGGTTTGTTTTTTTCCCATTGACCCTCCGCGTTTGTTTCTGGTTTTTTCTTTGCACCTGTTTTGCATTTTCCTTAAATATTTTTTTTTTGTTTGCACTGAGGAAGAGTGAGAATTTTTTCAGTATTTTCGTTTGACCTGAAAAAACTCCATTTTTTATCGTTTCTTTTATATTATGGCAAGCCAATGTGGTTACCGTATGAAAGCTTACCGTATTTGGTATTAATAAATAAATGTACTAACATCATTTTTTAAGTGCTAAATTTTTTATAAAAAAAAAAACTACATAATATTAAATACACAATATGCTTTGTAATCCCAACTGAAAACCCTTAGTGAAAAAAAAAAAAAAAATGTTTTAAGGTTACTAAACTATTAGGTAAATTTATCGGTGAAACGTGTTTTGAGCAAATAGGAGGCAAGTGCTCGAAAGCCTCAAACTGAGTCAACTAGGCTGGTAATTGTAGTATTCGGTTTAACTCATAAGATCAAAAAATATATATACATAGTAGGTCTCGTTTTTGTTGAGCTGACCTGCAATTACTATTATACATAACAGATTAAGCCATAAGCTCAACCCACACAAAATATCTAATACCCATAAGACGGTCATAATTACACATAATCAAAGATGACAATCTTGTAATTTCTTTTTCAGCTATATTTTTGACTACTTTTATTTTAGCCGTTTTTAACCTAATGTAAATATCTGATTTAGATCAGATGAATGGCATGATTTTCTTTTTGGTAAAATTCTAAGTACAGTAGGTTTATGTCTTTATAGCCATATCACACATACTTTAAAAATGTTCTTTTATTTCAGACACAACAACTCACAAAAACAACCTTTCCTGCAAGAAGTACTAAAACTAACAAGTTAATAAAGCACCAAGCCGCCTGAGGCCAACACCAGCTAGGCACCCTATTTCTCCACTGCAGTCTATTCAAAGCTTCATTTTTCAGTCCTGCTAATGAAGTTCAAAATTCATTTTAATCCTTTCTTGTGACTTATTCCCATCTCATTCGGGCATGACCCCAGATAAATGGCCACAACACACAATTGTCGGTAATCCATCATTCTTCATTTGTAAAACGCAGACTAGCCATCTTAATTTTTCTTTCATTATAGCCTAATGTAGGATTTAACCATATTTTTTTTTGTATAGCTTACTGTTCGATCTACGGACTTTCTACGGACAAACGAGTACATAAAGCTGTTCCAGGAAAATTTCTGTGGAATTTATCAAGCACATCTTCGTCAAAGCAACCCCGTTTCAGAACAATATTTGACTACTGTCATTTGTATGTCTTCCGATATTCTAATCTTCATTCTAATCTAATCTTCATTTACCCAGCTTCGTGAAAACATCATATACCTTGAATATTCTACTCTTTATATCTTCATTGCGTAAACAACCTTTACTAACAAAGTACTACTACTGCTAAAGCACTGCAGCACCAAGCCGACTGAGGTAAACACAGCTACACACGCTCTTCTTTCATCCCAATCTATTCAAAGTAACCCTCTTTAACCCCCCCCCCCAAGAAGTTCCTATTTCCCTTAAATCTTTCTTTAACATCTTCCCACCCCATTTGGGGAAGACCTGGTTTTCGTTTGGCCCTACATGGTTGACCGACAAGGACAATCTATCATCCTTCATCTGCAAAATGTGTCCAAGCCATCTCATAATTTCTCTCATTTTATTACTACTAGAAATTTTACTAGAAAGCTTTCATTTTACTAGAAAGCGAGATTGAACCACCTTTTTCGTATAGCTTCACTAATTTAACGCTAATCAGCTAACCAACTAATTTACTAATAAAATACTACCCAAGTAAGAGAAGCTATCCACTTGATTGGTTTTTTCGTTACCTAACATCCCTTCTTCACTTTCAGTTTATTCCTAGTCTACAAAAATTAGTCTTCTTTAAACTTATTTTAAAACCTACTTTTACATCCTTGATTTTCAAAGCCTAAAATTTTCACAAGGACTTTCATCAAGGACACTCAAATCATCACTCTAATCGAAGTCTAGGAGAGTGAACCCCCTCATCAGATATCATGCTCTCCTAGAGCATTTGCACTGTTTCTTAGGACAATACTCGTGAAAATAATCTGTTTGAACAGGGATAGACACAACCCTCATTAACACCTGAATCCACACGAAACTTACAACTAACATCATTTATTATCTGAGCCTTAGAATATAATTCTTTTTAATAGCACTAATACAAGGATAGGACATTCAGCAAAACATTTCAATTAGCTGTATCAAATGCCTGTTCATAATCTATAAACAATTGAGCACTAAAGGGGTTTGATGGTTCAGACACTTCCCAATTTTGAACCTACGTGTAAAAATTTGATAAACTCATTCCCTCCTCTTCCTTGAATTATATCGTTCTTGACTTAAAACTTCATATATTTCTTAATTTGATAAATAGTATCATGCTAAGCATTTTGCTTTCTATAGAAATCAAGCTAATACCTTTGCAAATCACTACACTCACACTTATCAACTTCCTTATAAGGGGTATGATAATCAATCACACTGCTCACCAGAGACTCAAATTCTTTATTCTACAAAGACCCAGACTTCCCCTTAGTCAGACATAAATAGATTCAAACAAAAGGGAAAAAGAGAAAGGTTTACGTTTTGCAGGCATATAATCCGAAAAAGTATCTGTCACTCCAAGTTCCTCATCAGCATCAATAAGTTCCTCCTCATCTCCTTGTTCAACAATCATTTGGGGCATATTCGGCCTCATTGTCACAACACCCGGTCTCACAATTTGTCCAGGTCTAATCACGTGACCCGACCGAATGATAACTTGACCAGGACGAAATATCTGTCCTTGTTGGAGAACATGACGAGGTCCTTGAGTTCTGAGCAATTGTTGAGACGGACCTGAGACTCTTGGCATTGCTCCCCCTTTTGGTAATACTGTGATTGTAGCGATGCCTTGGCTTTTCACTAAAAAGAAAGACAAAAACAGATGAATTTCAACCATTTATTTTTGAATAATAATGAAGAAAATACAGTAAAAGCATAACATAGCAGTTGCAGCAGTAACTGCAACCTAGTAAAGAACAAACCACGGTCCATGGTAATAAAAAATTAAAAAAAACGTATTAAAAAATATAACTGGCAAGTGAGAAAAATTGCGATTTCTATCCGATTTCGGTAACCAGTCTAGAACATTACTCCAGAAAAGGATGGTCCCTGAAGAATTTGAAGGGGGTACTGAAATGCCCAAATAGTTTTTTAGGAAATGAAGTTAAAATTTCAGGGAGGATTGATTGAGAAAATACTGCTCCCGGGAAATTTTCCCCCTCACTCTTCCGCATTTGTGCAAGTATTTGACAGTATATGACAAAAAAAACGACAAAAAAAAAAAAAAAACACCACGCCGGAGTAACAAGCAAAATAATAAAAGAATAATTAATACATAAATACCTTTTCAAAATAAATATATTTACATAAAAACTATCTAAAATGCCCTGTAATTTTTAAAGTGTTCCGTGCTTAACTTGAGAAGTCTCCCGGGTAACTTAACACTATCATGTAAATGTAATTTTGACTTCCTGCTAGAAGTATTTCCGTTGTAATAGGGGCCCATCGTCCCCTTAGCATTCACGTTAAATGCGTAGTCCACGTATATTGTTTCAAATGAGAGGATACTAGAGTTTGAACCCCCTTCTTCACACTGATCCGAAGAAGACGCACACAGGGTCAAAGTTTTTGACCCGGTGTGGGGCTAAAATTTTTTATTTCCAGCACAAAAAAGCATAAATCGGTATTTTCCAGGGGCGTGATCTCTTTTGTCACTTAAAAAGAACACTAGAACAGATCACCCCTGAGAAAAAAAAAGGTAAACGCACAAATTTCTCATAAAAGAAAGCAAAATTCAGTGTTATTGCACATAGGAGCTTGAAAACTGGGCAATAGGGTTTCTGGGTATGCTGAATATGATGCTAAGATTTTTTAAGGGATGTTTCACTTCTTTTCATAAATTCCTCAAATTTTTAGCTTGCTTCGAATCCGCAGTTTCAAAATATGAGTTTTAAATTGGTAGCTTTTTATGGATAGTTCTAGATTAGTAAATTCTATATGTTTGAAGTCGCCATAAAAACTAGATTTCTTTAATAAATTTGTTCTTACAAAAATTTGGTCTTTTAGAGTTTCGGTTACTACTGACACAAGTTATTCTTTACTTGCAGGTCGATGGCACAAACTGTATGATTACAGACAAACAGTACTGATAACAGTTTGAATGTTTTTCGATAAATTTTATTTAATGAAGTGTTTGATAGTGTTTTAAATTCAGACTAATTAACATATTCCAGGTAAATGCTCTTAGTACAATAAGTTCATGGCTCTTTCATTGCATCAAGTTCTATTTCATTTCTTTACAGTCGACTTTATTAGTAAAATGCATACATTTGTTAAGAATGATAAATATTTACAGCGTTTTTAACTTGTGAAAAAATTTTTATACTGGAATATATATATATATATATATTCCATATATAATATATATATATAATTCCTGTGAGATCTCTATTTGAAGATTTTAGCAAACTTTAGAGTCTTACGTAAGACTTTGGGTGTCTAAAATAACTTACACTGAGAAAGCAGGTTTGTTCCTTTTAAGCCACTAGTTTGATCAACAGGGACAATAATCGGCTTTCCAATGCCAGATGGCATGGGACGAGTTGGAGCCTTTGTGACAACAGAATCTGCAAAGAAAATTGAGAATATACTAACTTTCGTGTCTCTACCTAGGGGAAGAGAATGAGTCCTCAATTTTTAATGAAGCATCCAAGAACACACTATTCTTAAGTAATATTTTGCAAAAAAAAAAAAACAACAATAAAATGCACGACAATCCAGTTTTTAGAGTCTAGCAAAGCATTTCAGCGGTAAAAATTAGCAAGATGGATCTTAAGGCCGTAATTTATTTTTTGGGGGAGGGGGTCTTCCAAGCAATATCAAGGGATTAATGCCCTTCTTTTCTACGCCCCATTCTGGTATAATTTTGAGAAAAAAGATTGACTGTTTGAACATCGCGTATTAGGTTCTAAAAAGCATTTCAAAGGTAAAAATTTAAACGAAGTCCATTTTTTTAAGAGAGTGAGGGTCATTTAAGTTACTATCGAGGAAATACCCTCCCCTCTGTTTGCTCCTATGTTCACTAAGAATAATTTTAAACAAACACGATCTACAATTCAATCATAACTAGAATCAATAGTACTGGATCATATATGAGAAGAATGGTATATATTTACTAAGACGATTCGTACGTCTCTAAGTTCATTGCTCTAGCTTACTAGAAGACTAATTTAAATGGAAAAATTAACCATAAGGTGAACTAGAACATTCTTTAGAATAGACAGTAAAATAGAGAGAGAGGGGGGTTGGGCCCAATATGCTATAAACTTACAATACACACCCACTGAATAATGGACAGGGAGAAGAGATAGGGAGATAGGGAGAGATATAAGAAGTGAGAGAGGGAGAAAGGGAGTATGGAGAAAAAGAGGGAGAAAGAGCAAAAAAAGAGAAATAAAGAGAAAGATGAAGAGAGAGAGAGAGAGAGAAAGGAGGGACGGGAGAGAGATTGAAAGAGCGTACCTGATACGCAAGCCACTTTCCTTTCTGTTCCGATGCTCTGTGTCAGACTGGCTAATGCATCTAGGGTGAGGCCACCACCTATGAGAAAAGAACATGCTTAAAACCGCAAAGTCTGCATACAATTTACCTTAGTTTAAAAACAGAACTACTTAACTAGACCTACAATAAGGCAGAAGGGAATATCACAAATTCTGAAACCCTTAGAGACGAAACACAGCTCATATGTCAGCTTAAATAATAAACAAACAAAATACAGCAAACAAAATGTAAAATAAATAGGCTCAATTTAAAATAAGTTAAAAAATCAAAGCAAAAATTGAAACGACACGCACTAGAAAAAAGAAGAAAAGGGACTGTTAAAACCGAAAATCAAAGCAGCAAAGGGCTAACTGCTCACTTTTGTGAACAATTCCAGCAATTCTTTTTTTTAAAGAGTGTTACTTGACGTCTTTTAAAGAGCGTATGTGACAATTTCCAGGGAACGCTGCCTCACGAACCTATGGTGTTGGATAACCCCGGGTTTTCACAAGTTAGTAAGATCCGAAATAAACCTCGGTTGGTAGGTACAGAAAGAGGCGAAGTTGGCGAGTACTTTGATGTAAAAAAAAATCAATTTCTTAGACCACACTGGCTAATCATGATAAAACATAAAATCACGAAGAAAGGAAGAAAACGAGGACAATAGTTACACTTTCACTGTTACTTAGAAAGGGTCATTCTATTTTAGGTTTGTGTTTTGTTTTAAGATTCGGTTTTTTATATTTTTAGCAGTTATATTCTGCACTGAGGACGGTCTTGACCGAAACCTCGTCTCCTTCCTTTCTTCGTGATTTTACGTTTTATTTCGATGGAGGGTTTTTGGTCAAAATCGCAGGATAGGTCGATATGGCGAGTTATTGTGGCTGCCATGTGTGCTCTTAAGCATGGAAAGAACTAGGCTAAGTAAGTGAGTAAGAATTTTACAGTTACCAGTGGCACTGACATGGTTTTCATTGGCCCTTTTTGGAAATGCACGCAAAATGTAGATTTTTTTTCTTTTTTTTGTTAGACATAAATATGTATATGATGAGGATGTCATAATGACATTATATTTGTTGATTTTACATGAAACAGAAATACTCCATCAATTAACTCAATGTAGCCTTAGAAGAAAGGTCCCAAGTTTCACAAATGGTCTATTGTTCCGAAAGTATTCTAGAAAAGGTGGATACGTTCAAAAACATTGAAATCAGTCATGTAAGTAGCATTATCAATTCGAATGAATGGAGGAAAAAACTGGATGTGTATGCTACCATTTTTTAACCATTCATGTTCCAGGGAAGGCAAGAACTCCAGACGAGTGTTACAAGGAGGTAAAATCACCAAATTTTTTTATATCAAAACTAAAAAGCTAAGGAGAGGATTTGAGTTTCTTTATTATCATTTTATTTGGTATTTTGTTCATGCTTATATATTTCCTCTTTTTTACTTTTGACTGCAAAATAACAGCACTTAGCACTCGAAGATCTGGCGTCTCAACCAAGAACAAGAGAGGAGAATTCAGTCCTTTGAGAACGCTTGTCTCTGGAGGCTGCTTGATATTCACTGGACCCAGGAATTCACAAACGCACATATAAGAAACATCACGGGCCAGCCATCCCTCACCGAAACCATACAAAGACGCAGATGGAGCCACCTATGTCACGTACTCTGCATGGACGACACCAGAATCCCCAAGCAGGCATTCTTTTGGCTACACGAAGGCACCCGCCGCAGAGGACAACCCAAAAACACACTCCGTCGTACCTTCAACAGCGACCTGCGCCAGCTTCATGCCTCCCTACAACCAGAGTGGGAAGATATTGTTGCTGCAGCCAGTTACAAAGACGATTGGAGACTCTTTTTAGACGCCTTGGGTGTCCCCAGAGGCACAAGTAGATCTAAGGTCTAAGGTCTAAGGTAAGGCAAAATAACAGCAGTTTTTTTGGACATGAGTAGTCACACATCAGTTAAGGACCAGCATGGAGCTGGCATTGTATCAGGATCATCAAGATTACATTCTTCACTAGAAGATTCACTTTCTTTATATTTACAGAAAATTGGTGTCGTAAGGTCCACAATCAATAAACGTTTTGTGAGGGATCAGGTTTGACTGACTTTGGGTCTTCTTCCGATTGATGACTTATTCTTGAAAAGTTGATGTAAGCAATTGAGGGATGCGCAATTGAGCCTCATTACCTAAACTGTCGGAATTTGTATTAAGGCCCTGCATCTGATAGCAGGTTTTAAACGAGGTGGCACTATAGAGGTCACTTTTGTTCATTCTTTTTTTCACTTCCAGTGTTTCCTACCAAACACCCTTCAAAACAAGGAAAGGTGCTAATTGCTGGGGTCAAAGTCCAGGCCATAAGCTGAATATTGCAAAACTTCCCACTTGAATTGGTACAGAAAGCTCTTGTCTGCAAGAATAACAAGGATCAGCATAAGATTTTTATTGTATCAGGATCATCAAAATCAGAATCTTCCACAGGTGATTTACTTTCTTTATATTTACAGAATATTCGCAATGGTAAGGTACACGATAATTAAATATTTTGGGGGGACCTGAACTTGATTGAATCCTAAGTAGTGTATTTATCTTGGTTGTTTGGGATTCAACCAATATCTTCACATTACCATAGTACATGGATCACAATACTGACCAAACCATGTGAATATATGCATTCAGAAATAGATGTAGTCTAGGAATCAATATTTCTAAGTGTGTGTCCAGGGAAAGGCTTTCTTTCAGGAGCAAATCCTGGCACCTAAAATTCGACCAGAGACAAAAGAAAACAAGAGCTAAAAGCTCATATGGCACTTATGACGAGGCAAGAAGAGCTAAGAGCCAAGAGCTCATATGGTATGAGCTCTAACAAAATTATAAGAATCAATAGATTGATTTAAAAGGAAAATCAGAGGCTTAATGCCGGTCAGGATTTAAAATAAGAGCTCTGGGTCACGATATCCTTCTAAATATCAAAATTCATTAAGATCCGATCGCCCACTTTTAAGTTATATATACCTGCTTTTTTCTAATTTTTCCTCTCCCTTTAGCCCCCCAGATGGTCGAATCTGGGAAAACGACTTTATCAAGTCAATTTGTGCAGCTCCCTGACACGCCTACCAATTTTCATCGTCTTAGCACGTCCAGAAGCACCAAAATCGCCAAATCACTGAACCCCTCCCCCAACTCCCCCAAAGGAAGCAAATCCAGTGCGGTTACGTCAATCACGTATCAATGACATTTGCTTATTCTATCCACCAAGCTTCATCCCGATTCCTCCACTCCAAGCGTTTTCCAAGACTTCCCCCTCCAACTCCCCCCAATGTCAACAGATCTGGTCGGGATTTGAAATAAGAGCTCTGAGACATGAATTCCTACTAAATAAAAAATTTCATTAAGATCCGGTCACCCGTTCTTAAGTTAAAAATACCTCAGTTTTTCTAATTTTTCCAAATCAACACCCCCTAGCTCCTCCAAAGAGAACGGATCCGTTCCAATTATGTCAATCACGTATCTAGAACTTGTGCTTATTCTTCCATTGTGCTAAGTGTTTTCCAAGATTTTAGGTTTCCCCCCCCCCGCCAATGTCACCAGATCCGGTCGGGATTTAAAATAACAGCTCTAAGACACGATATCCTTCCAAACATCAAATTTCATTAAGATCTGATTCAATTTCATTAAGATCATAAATGATTCAGTTCACTTAAGACGAAATTCATGTGCAGGTGTTCAGACAAAACTTTTAAAGTTTTATACAAAATAGATTCCATGTCATTTAGGTATTGTATTTGTATTATATACATTTTTCTTTACCCTAGTCTGCAAAAACAATAGCAGTCTTTTCAGAAAAGAGTAGATAAAAAGGACTTAAAGACGAACCTGGAACTTCCATTTTATCAGGATCATCAAAATCGGATTCCTCTCCAGATGATTCACTTTCTTCATACTTGCTTTTTCGTCCCTACAAAAACAATAATTCGCATCATCTGCTTAATAAATAGATAAATAACCAATAAAAAATATGAAAATTAAGGAATGGATTCTAATGGTATATTTCACAACTTTTCCCTAAAATTTGCAACAGTTCTGAGACGTCTCTTCATGCCCGCAAACGTTTCTTAAGTCACAAGACCTTCATAAAAACTCTCCTGGGCCTTATCTTTAAATGTTAATCTATGTATAGGCCTACCTTAGTTTTTCCTAATGACACTTATAATAATAGAAAAAGTGGTGCGTGTTTCTTTATTATTATCAACTAAAAAAAAAGTCCGAAAATTGTGCTTCTAAGAAAAGTTAAAAAGTAATTTTAAAATCTAAAACACACCAATAGTCATATGATAGTTCGAACTATGAATAGAAATTACAATGAATGGAAAAATAAAACCTTATATCTACAAAAAATAGGTTTAGAGGAGAGGATTCGCTAAACCTGAGAATCTGCAAATGCTGAGAAAATTTTCTCAGCATCTTTTGGATTAACTAAGAAAGTTATTCCCAAGGTTTAAAACTGGGAGCTCATTCAGTTTTCAAGGGAAGGCATTAATTTCACAACCCCCCTGTTTTGTCCCAAGCATGGAATGGGGCTCAATAGATGGGACAAGTGGTAACCATGCTTGGGACAGACCCTAATATGTCTTCTTGATACAAAACTCAGCTATTTAATAGAGAAAATGAAGTAATACTATCAAAATAGAAATAAAAAAGTACAACTGTGTAAAATAAGGATTAAGGAAAGCATTGTTCATGTGTTTACAGCATATCGAATTCCAATAGATCAAGAGGAATCGCAAAATGTCCTGATTGTCTTGTCGAAAGTAAAACAGTTCAAAATAGGGATGATACCTTTTTATTGACAGTGAAATATAAAATTATTTAACTGGATATTTCGAACACATATACAGTGTTCATCATCAGCAGTAAAACCATCATCATCATCAGAGTTTTACTGCTGATGATGAACACTGTATATGTGTTCGAAATATCCAGTTAAATAATTTTATATTTCACTGTCAATAAAAAGGTATCATCCCTATTTTGAACTGTTTTACTTTCGTCATGGAAAGGCAGTGTGGTCTTCGAAGTTATCTAGATTGTCTTGTAGTCTGTACTGAAGGCTCAGGATTCGGCGAGGAAGTGGTGATATCAGTGAAACCATACTAGAAGGAAGCATCAGTAGGGAGAAACTTCAAGAATGTAACAATTCTTTTGAAATATGAAACTTCTACTTCTTGCTACTGTTGTACACCAACACTGAGGCATTTTCTTTTTTTTCAAGAACCAAAACGAAATCATCAACATTTAAAGCAGAAAATGGATGGCTCCTCTAATCTGTAGGTCCTTCCTTTGGATCTTCATTGGGTCCTAAAACATCTTCCAAGATTTTAACCTTTTCTGGACTGCTGTTGCTTTCAATAAATAGAGATTTCTTCCAATTTCTGGATTATAAACAAAAGTTTTTTCAAGAGCTTCTTTCACTTTATTAGCTCTTCGAAGCGTAGCCTACTCCTCTATCTTTTTCTTCTCTGGAGTTTCCATCAATATTCTGCAGACTCCTTTTGGTTGACTTCTTTATGTGGCCTTTTGTGGACTAGCTTTTGGACATGGCCTTATAATGATAGATGAAACTATCTGGATTGAGGTGCAGGTGACTTGTGTGTATTGAGAGGCTACACCTCCCTCTTTTTCTGGATTTGAGGAAGTCGTGTCTTCATCTCTTGACTCAGATGCAGGCTCACCTATTGGTTGGTTAGTAACACCTGATGACAAAAAGTTGTCATTCACAAGAATGTCATCATTAAATGGGCAGTTACCAGTTGTTTGAAAATTTGCAGTAATATTTGATGGGGTGAATGAACAGGGGATAAGCAATGCCAAGAAACTAAAGAATTTCATACAGAGAAACTGGAAATAGCTTTGTTATAATGGAATTTCAGACAGTAAAAGACCTCAAGATCAAGTGGTTGCAGTTAGTGTGACATACGTGGAGAGTACGTTAAAATGGCCACATGGTTATCCTTTGCTACCTGGATGGGTTTGACCGATTGTCCACAAGAAGTAGCTGGGGCTTTTCCTATCTTGGCAGTGCAGTAGAGACAAAGTGATGAAGAAACTCAATGATCGCCGAACCTATAGTTCAACCATTGTTACTAATGCAAGCAACAGTACCAGCCGGAGCCTTTAAAGTTATCCTTACTTTTGTTTTTTCCTTGGGAAGACCAGCATTGTTGGAATTGATTTTCCAGATGCTGAAACAAATGCAAGAATTGTCACAATCTATCCACAATCTGCAGAAGTTGCTCTTCCAATTCAGCGTACTCCTATCTCAGCAACAATCTTGCATGGCCTTTGTAGATTAGTCAAGGTAGTGTCATTCATATTCCATATACTCTGGGAAGAGAAAGCAGACCTAGTCATAACACCACTTAGCTTGGGCAATAAGATGCTAACATTGTAGTGGTTAAAGCTGGTTCCCCTAGAAAAGGCTAATTGATTCAGGTTTTCTGAGTGAAAGGCCTTGATTTTGTTACATAATACAGAATACTATTTCTCTTGTCATCCAAACTTGAAGGATACAACAATCCATTTTTGCACATTCATTGGCTAACTCATGGACTTCTAAGATTTCAAGATATCGAAATATTATCAAACCAAAATAACCCTGGCTATTTCATTTCTGTTTATAGTTGCCACACATAGGACATCTATTTCACAAGTAACTAATGAATAAGGAAGTAAAAGTAAATGGCATCTTCAAATCCTACATCTCCCTAAACAGTTCACGGAACTTCACAAGTATTTAGAGAGTGGATCTGAAATTTAGGACTCATCCATTTTAAGCACAAAATGGTGACTTTGGATTTTAAACTTCTGCTGATGTCACCTTTTACAAAGATGCCATTATGCAACTTTTTGTTGTTGTTTTTTTTTGCAATATGGCATGGGTGTCTTTTTAGGCCTGTCCCAGGGATGGATACTCTTTCCTACATTGCGAGGGCAACATAGTATGTTGCAGCAGCCTTTCGCTGGCTTTGCTGGTAAGTTTGCAGGAGCAACCCTTTGATTTCATTTTTTGCTCTCCTCAAAAATAAAAATAGTGTGTCTCAAGCAAATTTTTTTTCATGATAGAAATAAGTATCAAGCTTCCCCATGCTCTTTTTTCCTTTTTTTTGATAGAAAATGCTATTTAATAGTTTCTGAACTTATTTATTAAAAATCTGAGACTAATTGCAAAACACAGACACCCCAAGTCAGAACAAATTAAGCAAATACTTCACTAATGGTGAACCTATATTTAAAGACAGAGTCATAAAATGGTATTCAATTGGAAGGTCCTATCTAGGATCATTGGGCATATATCCCATCTAAGACACCTGCCACACGTTGCACAAAGACATGCTATATCTCACTTAATTGTATGATTAGGCAACTGAACTTGCTGACAACATACATATGAGACTGATATGTCACAAAAAGAAAAAGATGGTAGCATTGCAGTTAAAAACTCTTACACATGCAAGCCAATGGTCTGCATAGTACAGGCACCAGCCTCCTGATTCCTTGCCTTCAGCCAACAGTGCTATGCATGGTTAGGGGCAAATCATATGACAAAGATTGCAGTTTGACTGTTGTAGACCCAAACATACTAAGTATATATTTTAAACTGGCCTTTGTGTTCAACCAGAATTGCTCTATTTCTGAGCTTGCTAATTACAAATCTTAGGATAGTGCTGCAATAGATTTTAGCAAAATTGGTATATACTTAAAGCTCTACATGTATTTTTAAAAACTCCAATATATAGCCTAGACAAGTGGCATGCACGGGCAGACCCAGTAATAGCAAGGGAGGCAGCAGGGGTCTTAGAGCATGATGTAAAATTTTGCACATAAATAGCCAATAACTACTGAATTTAAGTGCTAAATATTGATTAAGGATTTAGCAAACCAGATCTTGGTTATATATCAGCAGCATGCCAAAATCAATTGGCACAATCAATATTGTGGCTATTGAAGAAAAATAAATAAATAAATAAGCATGCATCTGTGATCTTTTTTCTGGCAAAAAATGCAGAAATCCGCATTTTGTATATGGAAGCTTGAAACTTCTACAGTAGGGTTTTATGATATACTCAATCTGACAATGTGATATTTTTTTTAAGATTCCTTGACTTATAGGGGTGGTTCTTCCTTTTTTCAAAAACCAGGCAACTTTTCTCAGGCTTGCAGCTTTTGATGGGTAACACTAAACCTGATGACTCTTATATATTTGCAATCAGCAAAATAAGCCAATCCTTTTGATGAATAAATAAAAAATAAATAAAAAAAATCAAGTTTGTGAATTAAAATGAAAGTGAGGAGCGACATTAAAACTTAAAACGAACAGAAGTTACTCCGTATATGAAAGGGGTTTTTCCTCTTCAACGCCTCACTCTTTACGCTAAAGTTTGACTCTTTCTCTTAACTCGACTTCTTAAAAAATTAAAAAGCTTTAGCGTAAAGAGCTGGGCGTTGAAAAGGAAAAGCCCCTTTCATATACGGAGTAATTTCTGTTCGTTTTAAGTTTTAATGTCGCTCCTTACTTTCATTTAAAAAAACTTATTTTTTTTTATTTAATTTCTGGACGTTTTTAAATTAATGCATGTTTTGATCTTGGCTCTCCACACATATAAATAATTCAAACGAAATTCACATATTTTTTTTTCTTTTTTTGGCTAAATGGCTTTCTCATAGTTTTAATCGGAAGATTTTGAGAAAAAAGGAGCGAGGGAGGAAGCCTAGTTGCCCTCCAATTTTTTGATTACTTAAAAAGGCAACTAGAACTTTTAATTTTTACGAACATTTTCATTAGTAAAAAATATACGTAATTTACGAATTAACTTACGTAACGAACTTCTATATTCGTATAGATTGTTTTGTTGTATTATACAGCATATAATCCAGACAATTGCTTGATTTGATGCTGTTCGTCATTAGTTAGTGAAGTATATATCTTGTATATTTATTAATTTAAAAAACTTTTTCACAAAACAAGTTTTAGAAGAAAAGTAGAGAGCTCCATTAAGCCAAAAATGAGCGGAAATAAAGTCAAGTAACCTTCCAAGAATAGAACTATCACAAATCACTATCAATAAATAGATGAAACTCAAGACAAACAGAAATTACAATAAATAGCCGACTCAAATTCAAAACAAGCAAAAATCAACATTGGTACAGCTGATAACCCCCATGCCTTCTCAAGACCAGAACATTGGCCCTTTACTGAAAGACAAAAAAAAAAAAAAACGAATGACCATGGATTGTCAGTTTAATTGACATATACTTATATTTATTCCTTAAAGTTTTGATAATTTCTTATTTATGAAAGTAAAAAACTTAAAACATTTAAATTGTGTTTTGTTTTCAGCAAAGTTTTGTTTTACTTTTCTTTGAAAAACTTGTTTTTTTTTGGAAAGTTTTTAAATTAATCTTTGTTTGCTTTTTATTGGGTCTTTTTCACAAAATATAATTATGTTTCATATTTTTTCAGTTTTTTTTTTTATCTATAAGAATCAATAGTTGGTGTTGCTATTTGTATGTTGAAGGAACTTACCCAACAATTTTTAATTCCAATGCAAACAGTATTTTTTAATTTTATTTTATAACTCCTGAAGTTGACCTTGGAAATATCTATGCTCTTTGACAACCTGGATACACTTACACTCTTGTTATGTATATAAAATTGTAAGAGCAGAAGTAGTAATAGTATTAGCCACAAAAGTTTTAACTTAATTACTCCCAGTCGTTCTCAAAATATTGCTGAGGTGTCTTCTTGGCAACCATAAGCACAATGCCTTTTAATTTAGTTTAAAGCAACATTTAGTTTTAAAGCATAATGGGTCAATTGCAAGATTGTGGTCATACACGATATCCCTAAAGACATATTTGCTGGACCATTCTACTATGCTGAACAAAATGGCTCTCTCAAAATTTTGACTGGATGCGCGTTTGGAAACTGACTGGGCTTGAGAGAAGGGGTGCTTGCCATTCAATCTCTTTTTACTCTTAAAAAAAGCACCAGAACTTTTAATTTTGAATTGAATTGAACCTTAAAATCTTTCAATGATATTTCTAGCTATTATAGAGTGGTGCTGCCTATGATATTGCTTATATGCCCTTTATAAGACCTGCATGCATACAGTTTTTTTGTCTAGTTGAAACTCCTCCTAAGCTTTCCCTAAAAGTTGTAAAACTTAAAAAAAAACTAAAACTTAATACCCTTAGCATCATTAGTTACAATAGCCTAACTGCAATGGCAGTATTAAAAGTATACACATAGTACCTTCTGGCTAGTTCAAAATCCACCACAATTTACCCGTAAAGTTCTAACTTAATAATACAATTTATTCTTCTGATATTGCTTTGTCACCTTTTTGAAAGTCCATATGCTCACAGTTTGTTTTGATTTAGTTCAACATCCACCTGAATATTCCTTAAAATCAAATGAGCCCCATCTGATAAAAAGCTTATACAACTACCGTTCCATAAAAACCTTATATGCTAAAGGGTAAAGCTTACAATCCTTACCCATTTGCTCTGGGGGATTGTGTCCACCCTAAAGATATTGTTACATAATTTTTGGACTATTAGTAATAAAACGGCTATCTCACAATTTCAATTGAATGTGCTTTAGGAAAAGAGGATGTCAAGGAGGGGAGTTAGTTGCTCCCTGCCATGTTTGAATCTTAAAAAGGAATTAGAAATATGCATTTAAAATTAAATGAACCTCTTCTTAAAATCACACGACTACCCCTTCCATAAAAACATTATATGTCCCTGAGGGATAACTTAAAACTCTTATCCTAGACTTTTGGGGATTCCATCCACCTTAAAGACCTTATTATGTGATCTTTGGATGATTTTTTAGCAAATGGCTATCTCGTATGCATTCGTGGAAAATACAACATATAAAGGGGAGGGGTTATCTGCCTCCAATCACTTTGAATCTTAAAAAGGGTATTGGAAAATCTAACTGCCAATCCAAAGAGCCCCCTCCGAAGTTTATACCACCACCCTTTCTATAAAAACCTTACATGCCCCCCTAGGGCATAACTTACAATCCTTGCCCTGAGAGCTGTGGGGGGTTGTCATCCTCAAAGACATAATTTCACATATAAATCACTGAACAATATGGCTATCTGAAAATTTTTGATTGGATGTGTTTGGGGAAATGGTGGTCATGGAAGGAGGGCTAGTTACCCTTCAATCACTTCATGGAAGGGAGGCTAGTTGCCCTTCAATCATTTTTAACTATTAAAAGGGGCAGTAGCCCCTTCAATTTCCAATCGAATGAACCTTTTTAAAAGTTTCTACAATCACAAATAACCACTTCAAAACTTCTATCAAATTCATTTCGAGAAAATATGAATTTTGGAGGGCTGTATCCACCCTCAGACCACTGGACCTTAAAGAAGGAACTAGAACTTCTGATTACCAATGCAATGAGCCCCTTCCAAAATTTATACGACCATCCTTTCTAGATAAAGCTTTCATGCCCCTAGGGCATAGCTTACAGCCCTTGCACTGAGGGTAGTGGGGGTTTGTCATCCTCAAATACATAATTTCCAGACCTTTCAACTAAGTTGAAAAAATGACTTTCTCAAAATTTTGATTGGATGTGTTTGGGAGAATCGTGGGCGTGAGAGGGGGTTTAGTTACCCTCCAATCGCTTTCAACTATTAAAAAGGGCACTAGCCATTTCAATTTCCAATTGAATGAGCCCTTATCGAAGTTTCTATGACAAGTCCTTTGATACAAAGTGCCATGGTCTAAGACAAAAAAAAAAAAAAATATATTGTGCCCAAATTGCTCTTTACTTAGGCAGCGCTATTGTGCTGGCTATGAAAGCTTATAACCAGGGCATAACTCACGACCCTTGCCCTGAGGGCTGTAGTGGGAAAGGAGGTGGGTTAATTTTTGGACCTTTCAATTACATTGAACAAAATGGCTATCTTAAAATTTTGATTTGATGTGTTTAGGGAAATGGCGGACGCGAGAGGAGGGTTAGTTGCCCTCCAAATACTTCCAACTATTAAAAAGGACACTACCTCTTTCAACTTCCGATCAAATGAGCTCTTTTCAAAGTTTCTACGACAACAAATGACCACCTCATGCAAATAGCATGCTAAAATTCTTAAAGAAAAACAAGAAAGAATCAAATTATTAATTTTATTTTCAATGAGTTTGTGGTAACGAACAGTAAGGAGCGACCCAGCTCAATAGTAAACGAAACTCTAAAAAACGGAACTTCGATGCTAAAAGATATATCAAAAGAATCGGATTTTTATGCTGATTTTAAATATATAAGTTTCATCAAATTTAGTCTTTGTAATCAAAAGTAACGAGGCTGAGAAAATTTGCCTTATTTTGGAAAATAGGGGGGAAACACCCCCTAAAAGTCACTAGGATCTTAACGAAAATCACACCATCACATTCAACGTATCAGAGAACCCTATAGAAAAAATTTCAAGGTTCAATCTACGAAAATGTGGAATTTCGTATTTTTTGCCAGAAGACAGATCACGGGTGCGTGTTTATTTGTTTGTTTTTCCCAGGGGTCATCGCATCGACCAAGTGGTCCTAGAGGTCCTAGAGTGTTGCCAGAGGGCTCATTCTAACGGAAATGAAAAGTTCTAGTGTCCTTTTTAAGTGACCAAAAAATTGAAGGGCACCTAGGCCCCCTCCCACGCTCATTTTTTCCCAATGTCAACGGATCAAAATTTTGAGATGGCCATTTTGTTCCGCATAGTCGAAAACCATAATAACTATGTCTTTAGGGATGACTTACTCCCCCACAGTCCCTGGGGGAGGGGTTGCAAGTTACAAACTTTGACCAATGTTTACATACAGTAATGGTTTTTGGGAAATGTACTGACGTTTTCAGGGGGATTTTTTTGGTTTGGGTGTGGGGTTGAGGGGAGGGGGCTATGTGGGAGGATCTTTCCTTGGAGGAATATTTCATGGGGGAAGAGAAATTCAATGATAAGGACACAGAATTTTCTAGCATTACTATTAAAAAAAAACAATGAAAATATAAACATGAAAAGTTTTTTTCAGTTGAAAGTAAGGAGTAGCATTAAAACTTAAAACGAACAGAGATTATTACGCATATGTGGGGTTCTAGAAATACTTTAGCATAAAGAGCGAGGTAAAAGAAGAGAGGTTAGAAGAGATAAATACTTCGCTCTTTATGCTAAAGTACTTTTAGTAATTTCAACCATTTATTTTACGGCGTTTCTGATCCAGGGGTCATTCTTAAAAAAATGGGACAAAACTTAAGATTTAGTGTGAAGAGCGAGGTATTAACGAGGGGACAAACCCCCTCATATATATAATCAAAAATATAAGAATATAAAAGTTTGTTACGTAAGTTAATTCTTAAGTTACGTATATTTTTACTAATAAAAACGTTCATTAAAAATTAAAAGTTCTAGTTGCCTTTTTAAGTAACCGAAAAATTGGAGGGCAACTAGACCTCCTTCCCCACCCTTTATTTCTCAAAATCGTCTGATCGAAATTAAGAGAAAGCCGTTTAGCTAAAAAAAAGAATTAATACGCAAATTTCATTTTACTAATTTATGTACGGAGAGCCGAAATCAAATATGCATTAATTCAAAACGTTCAGAAATTAAATATAAAAAAAACTAGTTTTTTTAACTGAAAGTAAGGAGCGACATTAAAACTTAAAACGAACAGAAATTACTCCGTATACGAAACGGGTTGTCCCCTTTGCAATCCCTCACTCTTTACGCTAAAGTTTGACTCTTCGCCACAATTCTACTTTTTAAAACAATTAAAAACTTTAGCGTAAAGAGCGAGGGATTGCGGAGGGGACAACCCATTTCATATACGGAATAATTTCTGTTCGTTTTAAGTTTCAATGTTGCTCCTTACTTCCAGTTAAAAAAGCTAGTTTTTTTTACTTAATTCCCTGAAAAAGACTATGTCAATATAAAACCAACATAAATTAATTGAAAACTTTTTCCACAAAACAAGTTTTTCAAAAAAAAGTAATGAACTCATTAAACCAAAAATGAACAAAAGAAGAATCAAATAATCTACCAAGCATACAAGTACCACAAATCAGCATCAATAAATAAATGAAACCCAAAATAAACAGAAATTACAAAAAATAACCAAGTCAAACTCAAAACGTGCAGAAATTAACATGAATAGGGTTCAAAACCTCTATGCTTTCTTAAAGCCAGAATATAGTTTGCACTTTACTGAAAACAATTCTAATAAATGTATATTGTCAGTTTAATATACTTATGTTGATATTTATTCCTTAGAATATTAATTAATTTTTGATTTCTTAAAGTTATAAAAGTGAAAACATTTAAAAGAACTTTCTTTCAGTAAAGTGCAAATTATATTCTGGCTTTTAGAAAGCATAGGGGTTTTGAACCCTACTCATGTTAATTTCTGCTTGTTTCAAGTTTGACTTAATTATTTAATGTAATTTCTGTTCGTTTTTGGTTTCATTTCTTTATTGATGTTGATTTGTGGTAGTTGTAAGCTTGGTAGATTATTTTATTCTCTTTTGTTCATTTTTGGTTTAAAGGAGTTTTTTACTTTTTTTGAAAAACTTATTTTGTGGATAAGGTTTTCAATTAATTTCTGTTTGTTTTATATAGACAAAGTCTTTTTGAGGGAAAAATTAATAGTTTGAATCTTTCTGGTTTGTCTTTAAGAATTTTGGCATGCTATTTGCATGCTGAAGAAACATTTTCAACAATTTTTAACAACATAAATCCTTTTGAAAGTTATGACACAAAAAGTAGTGTTTAATTTAGTCATATACATCCTCCAGTGGACCTGATAAATAAAACTTAACACCATTCCCAAAAATGTACATCTATACTCTTTCACAGCCAGGACAAATTTACACTCTTTTGATTTAGTAAAATAATAAGAGCAGAAGTAGTAATAGAAGTAACCCCAAGAGTTTGAGCTTAATGCCCTCAGTCATTATTGGTATATTGTTGAGATGTCTTATTGGCAACCATTATACAAACAGTATGTTTTGATTTAATTTTAAAGCAACATTTAGTTTTTAAGCATAAAGGACAAATTACATAACTGTGGGGGGTAGACCAACCCAATAACCCTAAAGATATAGTTACTAGACGGTTTAGCTATGCTGAACAAAATGGCTGTCTTAAAATTTTGATTTGAAGTGTCTGGAAAATTTTGAGCAAAAGAGGAGGGCTGATTGCCCTGCGATCACTTTTTATTCTTAAGAGGGAACTAGAAGTTTTAACTTCCAGTTGAATTCGCTCCTTTAACACATCAATGATATTACTAGCTATGATAGAGCATTGTTGCTTATGTATTTATATGCCCTAATAATAGCTGCATGCATACATTTTTTTTTTGTTTAACTGAAACTCCCCCTTAACATTCCCCATAAGTTTCAACTTAATGCTATTAGGGTCCTAAGCTTCAGTAACTGTAGAACCAGCAATAAATGTATACATAGAGTGCCTTCTGACTAGTTCAAAATCTGCAACCTATGATAGTATAAAGGTGATATTTTCAGAGAATATTTATGTTTTATGAATGACGACCTACCATCAGTATGCAAGTTGTCAAAAAGGCATATCAACAATATCTTAGGAACAGTTTTGAGTGTGAAATCAAAACTTACAACACTTGTTGTGGGGGATGCTGAACTAACCAAAAGACAATATTTGTATCAGAATACTACTGCTTCTACTACCACAGCTGCTACTACTAAAGCTGAGACTACTACTAGTAACTGTACTCCTACTTCTACTACCATACTATAACTAATGGTGCTACTGCTACTACTAATAAACCTAAGGGCATTAAGGAAAAAATATTGGGTAATATTGTAGCTGTATTGATATAAATCAAAAAACACTGTGCTCATATAGGTTGTCAAGAGGCCATATCAGCAATGCTTCAGGACTGGTTGATGGTAGCCAGTTAAAAATTTTGTTGTGTGTTGAAAAGGATTTTGAAAAAAGGTGCTATTTGCATACTTCTAGTGCTACTACTGCTACTATAACTATTGCTACACATAATTACTGAACCTTTCAACAATGCTGAAAAAAATTGATGTCTCAAAACTTTGTTCCAATGTTTGTTATGGGAAATGATAGATGTGGTGGGAGGGTCTCTCAAATCACTTTGACTCTTAAAAAGGGTAGTATAATTTCCAATTTAAAATCAAAGAAGACCTATCTGAATTTAATACAACCACCCATTCCATAAAAACATTATAGGCCCCCAGAGCATAAATTCAAGCCCTTACCCCAGGGCTCTGAAGGGTTGTGCCAACCCTGGGGGCATTGTTATATGTTTTTTGGACTAAATTAAACAAAATTACCATTGCACAATTTCAATCAGATATGTTTGGTGAACAGAGGGGTAGTTGGGTAGGGGAGGGGGGTCTACTTTACCTCCATCACTACTGACTCTTAAAAGAGAACTAGAACTTCCAATAAATTGAGCCCCCTCTAAAGTTTATACAATGATCCCTTTGATAAGAACCTTAAATACCCCGGGTACATAACCTACAGCCCTTGCCCTCAGGCTCTGGTGGTTTGTATCAACCTCAAAAGCCTTTTTATATGATACATGGACTATTTTGAATAAAAGGATTGTCTCAAAATATCTACTGAATACACCTTAGGAAAAAAAAACATGTTTGTGTGTGTCTGGGGGGGGGGGGCTAGCTGTGCTGTGATCACTTTGACTCTTAAAAAAGACAATAGAACTTCTGATTATCAATCCAATGAGTCCTGTTTTAAGCATATACAACTGTCTTTTCTATAACAGCCTTATATGTCCCCAGGACATACAATCCTTTCCTTAAGAGATGTAGGGGGGGGGGGGTGTCCTCCAATCACTTTGACTATTAAAAAGGGCACTATAACTTCCAATTTCAAATCAAATAAGCCCATCTGAAGTTAATATGACCAACCATCCCATAAAAACCATATATGCCCACATGGCATAACTTAAAAGTGTATCCCCAGGGCACTGAGGAGGGGGGGGGGTTTCACCCCTAGAGACATTATTATATGACTCTTAAAAAGGACAATTGAACTTCTGATTATCAATCCAATGAGTCCTGTTTTAAGCATATACAACTGTCCTTTCTATAACAGCCTTATATGTCCCCAGGAGATAACTTACAATCCTTTCCTTAAGAGATGTAGGGGGGGGGGGGGGTTTCTAACAGATTTGCTATCTCATAATTTCAATAAGATGTGTTTGGTGAAAAGAAGGATTGTTGGAGAGGGTGGGGCTAAATGCCTTCAATCACTTTTGACACTTAAAAAGGAACTAAAATTTTCAATTTCCAACCAAATGAGCCTCTTCTAAAAGTTAAACAACCATCCTTTCCATAAAAACCTTAAATACCCTGAAGCATAACTTATAACCCTTGCCCTAGACTCTGGTGGTTTGTATCAACCTCAAAAGCCTTGTTATATGATCTTTGGACAATTCTGAATAAAGTGATTGTCTCAAAATTTCTTATTTGATACACTTTGGGAAAACACAACGTTTTGAAGGGGAGGGGGTAACTGCCAATCCCTTTGACTCTTAAAAAGGGCACTAGAAATTCAGACTACCAATCCAATGAGTCCCCTCTGAAGTATATACCACCACCCTTTCTATAAAAACCTTATATGCCCCCAGGGCATAGCATACAACCCTTGCCCTAAGAGCTGTAGGGGTGGGGTGTCTGTCTTCCTGAAAGACATAATTTCTGGATTCTTCAACAACAATGAACAAATTTCTATCTCCAAATTTTGATTGGATGTCTTTGGAGAAATGATGAGTCTGGTGTGTGTGTGGGGGGGGGGGGTTGCTGTCAAATCACTTTGACTCTTATAGTGTCACTTTGACACTATAACTTCCAATTTCAAATCAAACGAGCCCCATCTGAAGTTTATGTAACTACCTATTCCATTATGTGTATTCCATGCACTGATTCCTAAATGTGTCAGTTCAAGACAGATTGGCAACACCCGCTCGTTTCGATTGAAATTTGAAACCAAAGTTGATCTTATGAATACCATAAAAAATCCCCCAGTCATAGATTATGAGAGGATCAAAGTGGCTGAGTATCTCTCCCTCCCGGTAAGATGTTTCAAGTGTCAAGCTTACGGGCATATATCCAGTAGCTGCTAAAATGAAGCTATTTGCGCAGTCTGCAGTGACCATGGTCATTCAAGCTCCAAAACATCTCCTTGTCAAAGGCCCAAGAAGTGTGCATTGTGCAAATCACAGGATCATCCCTGTTACAGCTTCAAATGTCCAGTCGCCCAAGGACTTTTAAGTAAAGTTAAGTCAGCACAATGGCTCGAGCCTTAAGTCTCTTATCATGGAATATCAATGGCAAAGTGGTTGACAAAGGCCTAGTCCTCTCTGAACTTTTAAGTACAAATGAAATAATTTTTCTGCAAGAACATTTTTTGTCTCATGAAAGGAAAAATTTACTCAGCATTTCACAGAATTCTTATCTTTTATTTCACCCAGCGAAAATGAATAAGAGCCGTGGCCGACCTTCAGGCGGATTAGCTATTATTTCACAATTTCCCGTCAATCTCCTTGAGTCGAATGACCATTTCATTGCTGCCGAATTTTCGGACCTAATCTGTATAAACGTTTACCTGCCAACTAATTACTGCTCTTTGCAATCAGAGAATAAATTCATAAATGCTTGCAAAAAGCTAGCGAGTTTTGTGAAGGGAGTTTCAAAGCGTCCAAATGCTCGAGTTTTGATTGCAGGAGACTTTAATTGTGACTTAACAGACAGTTCATCGCCAAGAACCCAACTCCTTCTGAATTCCCTCCCCCCTTCCTACTCAGTTGCAGACAAAACAGAAACTTTCACGTTTATTGGTGTCCTGTTAGCGACTTCTAACCTTGATCATTTTATTGCATCTTTCCCCTGTGAAACTGTCAAGGTAATTTGTGATGGCTTTTATTCGGATCACCTTCCAATAAAGTTGAAAAGGGAGCATGCCCTTTTTGCTTTAATGAATGTTCTTGCTGATGCAGAAAGAAGTAGATCCAATATTATCCTTTGTGCTTTAGATGTTGCTCGTGCTTTCGACTCTTGCATTTTTTCCCAAGTTTTATTTGAAGCGTATAAAAGAGAGGTAAATTTTTGTATAGTGAAGTGCCTTCTGTATATGTACCATCACCTTAAGGCGAAGTTAAAGGGGTGATCTTCCCTTTTTGATATTTTGAAAGGAGTCCGTCAAGGTGGCCTTACCTCACCTTCTTTATTTAATAACTCTGTTTTAAATGCCCAAAATTCTGTTAATTTTAGTTGTATTCACCATGGATTTAACTTGTCTTTAATAGCTTTTGCAGATGACGTTTTGAATCTAAGCCGTACTTTTAGTGGATGTGAAAAGGCGTTTAATCAGCTTTATGAATATAAAAATATCGGGCTTTCTTTCAATGTTGATAAAACTGCTGTTGTAGCTTTCAATTTTAAAGAGACAAATGGCCCTATTTTTTTATCTTTAGCTAATGTTCATGTCCCCCTTTCTCAAAAATTAGTTTACCTTGGAATGCCTATTGGAAAAAATATGAAAGAAACTGTGAATTTATCCCTTGAACTTTTGAAGAAAAAACTGAGAATTGCTTACGCTTCAATTACATCTAATATTAAACATATTGATAAATTAAATCTTGCGAAAATTTATAATAGCCTAGTTGTACCTCATCTCCTTTCTCTTTGTCCGGTTTGGCAGTTTTTTAGTGAACCTCAGAAACTATCTGTTCGTAGAGTATATTTTCGTTATGCAAAATTCCTTCTCAGTTACCCTCCTTGAACTAGAAATAGTTACTTAGTGAACAAATTCCGCCTAGTTTCTCCTACATCTATTATTGATAAAAGGCTTCATGATTTTCGTTCTTCTATGTCGATAGTGTCTTACCCATGGTCAGCATTACTTATTTAATTGTTTGATTGTGTTGATTTGTATTTATTTGTACCTTTTTTTTTTCTCTTATTACTCCATCTTAAGGGCGTTCCGCCCTCTTTTTGTAGATGGGTTATAAATAAATTGAATTGAATTGAATTAAAACCCTGTATGCCCCAAGGGCATGACTTACAATCCTATTGCCAGGGCACTGGGAGGTTGCATCAACCCTAGAGGCATTGTTTTAGTTCTTCAGACTATTTTGAGCAAAATCACTATCTCACAATTTTAAGAGGATTCATTTGGTGAAGATGGGTTGTCAGAAGGGGGGAGGGGGCTAGCTGCTCTCCATATTTTTGACTCTTAAAAGGGAACTAGAAATTTCAATTTTTAACCAAATGACCATGCTCTAAAGTTTATACAGCCATCCCTTCCTTAAAAACCTCCAGGGCATAACTTACAAACCTTTGCCCCTTGGCTCTGGGGTTTGTTTCAACCCCTAAATCCTTGTTATATGATATTTAGACTGTTTTGAATAAAATAGCTATCAATTCTTCTGATCACCTTCAACTATTAATAAGGGAACTAGCCCTCTGAATTTACAATCAAATGAGCCCTTTTTGAAGTTTCTATGACAAAATCTTCTATAAAAAACATTATAAGCCCACAGGGCATAACTTACAACCCTTGCCCTGAGGGCTATAGGGGGTTGTCATCCTTAAAGATATAATTTCTGGATCTTTCAACTATGTTGAACAAAATGGCTATCTCAAAATTTTGATTGAGTATGTTTGGGGAAATTGTGTGCATGGGAGGGGGTTAGTTGCCCTCCAATCACTTTTGACTATTAAAAAGGGCACTAGCCCTTTCAATTTCCAATCAAATGAGCCCTTTTTGGAGTTTCTACAACAATTCCTTTGATACAAAGTGTCCGTCTAAACAAAACAGAAATAATACATTTTGCCAACATCATTCTTTACTTAAGCAGCTCTATTGTGCTGCTTTTTACCTTATCAAAGATTACAGATAGGTGGTAAATAGAAAAAAAAACTCCCTATGTCTATATTCAAAATTTGATTTTCTTGCTTCATGCCAAATTTCTAATACAACTACAAAGAATGGGCTAGGGATAAGCTCAATATCCTCAGCATTGACTGAGCTATTGAAATTCAAGATATATGTTTCCACTGCCCTAGTCCAAAGTGTCAAAAATAAAATGACTGGTAAAAATAAATGATAGCATTCTGAGACCATTGAGAAGCCCCCTTTTTTGGCTTTATGTAATTTTCAATTTATCAGAGGCAATGCTTTAGCATTGCCTATTGTAAAGAGCCATTAAACTTCCATATATTATTCTTTGTTTTTCTGAGTGCCACTTCATATACAAGGGATGGTTGTAGAAACTTTGGAGAAGTCTCATTTTATTGGAAATTGAAAGATCTAATGCAATTTTTAAAAGTCAAAAGTGATGAGAGGGTAACCAGCTCTTGTTCTGTACCCTTTTTAATACCTTCTCCCCAAAGCTATCCAACTGAAATTTGAGATAGCCATTTTGTTCAAAATCAAACAGTTCATGGTAACAAACTGTAGTAAGGAGCGACCTGGCTCAATAGTAATCAAAACTCAAAAAAATGGAATTTTGATACCAATAGCTACATCAAAAGAATTGCATTTTAATGCTGATTTTAAATATATAAGTTTCATCAAGTTTAGTCTTAACCATTAAAAGTTAAAAGCCAGAGAAAATTTGCATTATTTTAGAAAATAGGGGGAAACACCCCCTAAAAGTCATATAATCTTAACGAAAATCACACCATAAGATTCAGCGTATCAGAGAACCCTCCTGTAGAAGTTTCAAGCTCCTATCTATAAAAATGTGGAATTTTGTATTTTTTGCCAGAAGGCAGATAATGGATGCATGTTTATTTGTTTTTTTTTTTTTTTTTTTTTTTTCCAGGGGTGAATTGTATCGACCCAGTTGTCCTAGACTGTTGCGAGAGGGCTCATTCTAACGGAAATGAAAAGTTCTAGCGCCCTTTTTAAGTTATCAAAAAATTGGAGGGCACCTAGGCCCCCTCACATGCTAATTATTTTCCCAAAGTCAACAGATCAAAATTCTGAGATAGCCATTTTATTCAGCGTAGTCGAAAAATCTTATAACTGTGTCTTTGGGGACGACTTACTCCCCCACAGTCCCCATGGGAGGGGCTACAAGTTACAAACTTTGACCAGTGCTTACATATAGTAATGGTTATTGGGAAGTGTGCAGGCGTTTTCAGTAGGATTTTTTTGGTTGGGGAGAGGGGTTGAGAATAGGGGGATAGGCTGGAGGAACTTTCCATCGAGGAATTTGTCATGGTGGAAGAAAATTTCCATGAAGGGAGCACAGGATTTACTAGCATTACTTAAAAAAAAAACAATGAAAAAAGAAATATGAAAAAGTTTTTTTCAGCTGGAAGTAAAGAGCAGCATTAAAACTTAAAACGAACAGAAATTATTACCCATATGAGGGGCTCACCTCCTCCTAATACCCTGCTCTTTACACTAAAGTATTTTTAGTAATTTCAACTATATATTCTATGTTTTTTTGTGATTCTGGGGTCATTCTTAATGAATTGGGACAAAATTTAAGCTTTAGTGTAAAGAGCGAGGTACTGACGAGGGGGCGAACCCCCTCATATATGTAATAAAAACATGAGAATACAAAACTTCTTTACGTAAGCTAATTTGTAAGTTACGTATATCTTTTGCTAAAAAAAGATTTGTAAAAAATTAAAAGTTCTAGTTGCCTTTATCTTAATTAACCAAAAAATCGGAGGGCAACTAGGCTTCCTCCCCTGCTCTTTTTTCTCAAAATCATTTGATCAAAATTATGAGAAAGCCATTTAGCAAAAAAAAAAAAAATATGCAAATTTCGTTTTAATCTGCAGAGAGCCAAAATCAAAACATGCATTGATTGAAAAACGTTCAGAAATTAAATAAAAAAAAACAAGTTTTTTTAACTGAAAGTAAGGAGCAAAATTAAAACTTAAAACAAACAGAAATTACTTCGTATATGAAAGGGGCTGCTTCCTCACCAACGCCCCGCTCTTTACGCTAAAGTTTTTTACTGTTTTAAAAAGAAGAGTTGAGAGAAAGAGTCAAACTTTAGCGTAAAGAGCGGGGCGTTGGTGAAGAAGCAGCCCCTTTCATATACAAAGTAATTTCTGTTCATTTTAAGTTTTAATTTTGCTCCTTAGTTTTAGTTAAAAAAAACTAGTTTTTTTATTATTTAATAGTCTAAAGGTTCAAATAACTATGCCTCCAGGGATAAACTGACTCCCCATAGCTCCTTGGACATGAACTTTAAGATGGACAAGCTGTGCATCATTTACATATAGTCTGTTTTTGGGAGAGGATGTGTATATTTGATCCTGAATCTCTAAAAAGGCTTAGGGTATTACAATGAAACTTTTAGTAAATGTTGAGGAGGACATAGAATAAAATCAAAATGAATTAGGTGTATGCTGATTGTCAAAAGGGAATATCAGCAACATCTCAGGAAAGATGGGGGGTATTAAGTTGAAACTTTTGGGGCTTGTTGAAAAGAGATTGGAGAGGCAAGATCTCCTTGCCCATTTTAGATTATCAGTAAATGTTTAGTTTTATCACAAGCTGTCTGAAGTGTGTATTACTGCATATAACAAGATTTTGATGATTGCATATTGTTTCATTGTCATTATTAGAGAAGCACATCCATTTTTTAGCTTTCTAAAATCCCTCTCCAACAAGACCAAAAATGCAGAAAGTAGGCTTGCTTACAGTTAACATTACCTATAGAGTGAAGCATATTAGTCCACAAGCCCTGTGGGCAGCAGGGTGAGGTCTGTATTCTATAGTTACTCAACAAAGAGTGATAAAAAAAACCTCAAACAAGGCATTTTACATGTTTTTAGTTTGCCCCAAGGAGGAGGAGGGTCAAACAGAAATTGACATGCTTCTAGAATTAGCATTTCTAAGTGCTCTAAACTAAACATTTACCAGATTCTCTCCTCAAACCTGATCAAGATTTTGATATAGCTATTTTGTTCAAAGTAGTCAAAAGCTTGAAAACTATGCCTCTATAGATAATATGAACCCCATAGCCCCTAGGGAAGGGTTGTAAATTATGCAGTTTGACTGGTTTTTTTTTGTCAATGTTGGTATTACCTGAACAATTGTTTTGGGTCATGAAACTATTGTTAATAAATGCATTTTGACTTTTTGAACATCTTTTTTCTCTGGTAAAATTCTAGTTAATTGACTTCTTGGTATCTCAGAAAGGGTTTAGGTTAGGAAAATGAAACTTTCAGGGATGAATCTACAGACTAAAGTATGTCCCAGAAAGTTATTTTGAAGCAACCACCTCCACTTCTTCTCCCTCTAGAGGGCCCTGACCTTTGATGACCTTTAAAAATATGTGTGTTATAAAAGTGAAACCTTGCAAAATAGATCTTCTGCTTAATCGAAGTACAACAAATTGTTTTCAGCTTCATAACTTTGCTCAATTCCATTTTATAAGGTTTTAAAGATGTGCAAATACATTTCCTAAATTTTGAAAAAAAAAACATTGATATGGCTCAAAATTCTACTCAAATAATAGGAGTTGCATTTTCAGAACTAAAGTCAGAGAAAAAGCAACTAGTAACTGAAAATTAAGGTAAAATGTTGTTTTGTCAAAATTTCAATAGGTATAGACCTGTCATGTAGGCAAATTTCAGGGCCCTCTAGAGGGAGGAGTGGAGGTGGGTACTTTAAAATACCTTCCTGGGACACACTTTAGCCTGTAGACCCATCCCTGAAAGTTCCATTATCCTAACCTAAACCCTTTCCAAGATAGCAAGAAGTCAATTAACTAGAATTTTACCTTTTTCTCTTGCAAAACTACCACAAACTCACCATTATGGAGTTATTCTAGCCCAAGTATTCTTGTATTTATACATATAGAATTGTAATCATTTCCATTTTTGTTGATTGGATATTTGAAATCACAAATTTGTAATAGTTTAGAAACAAAATTGGGCTATATATTTGCACATTAGGGGGGTGGGGGTAAAGCATAGCATTTATTAAATATGTAAACTAACCATTGCTGTATTTGATATATGCTATGCTTTACCCCCCCCCCCCCTAATGTGCAAATATATAATAACTCCATAATGGTGAGTTTGTAGTAGTTTTGCAAGAGAGAAAAGATATTCAAAAAGTCAAAATGCATCTATTAACAATAGTGTCATGACCCAAAACAATTGTTCAGGTAATACCAACATTGACTGTTTTTTCCCCATGGGAATCATTACAAAGGGAAAGGGGAAATGTTTGATCCTTGAAATGTCCAAAAAAGTGACACCAATTAAGGTGAACATTAGGTAATGTTAAACTAAATCAAGCCTACTATGTGTATCTAGGTTATCACAAGGGTGAATCTGTAATATCTTAGGAATGTTGAAATTGAAACTTACACAGAATATTGGGGGGAGGGATTTTATACTTAACCAAAAGACAATAGGCAGCTTTTGGTTATACAACAATGAAAGAAGTGAAGATAAAGGGGTAAATTTATAGCAAACAGTATTACTGGCTTTTGTATAAAGTGAATATACTACTCAATGCTTTTTTTTATGCTCTTTACAAACAAAATAATTGCTTCTACTGGAAATTCAGATTTAAGCACTTTTTGACCTCTTAAAAATGACCTAAATATGGGGTGTAAAAAAGGCTTAAAATATTGGTCTCAGACTTTAAAACATTGGACTCAAACTTACCATTTCATTATAAATCCATTTTTTTAATGTTATATTATCCACAAGCAGTGATTTTCAACAATTAAATTTTATCAATGTTATGGTGTTTTCTAGTCATGTTTTACAAAATAATAGGATATTGAAATTGCACATCTGTAATAGTTTAGAAACAAATTTGGGCTATATATTTGCACATCAGGGGGGTGGGGGTAAAGCATAGCATATATTAAATATGTAAACTAACCATTGCTGTATTTAATATAGTTAAATTTATAACCAACAGTATAAATGGCATTTGTAATAGCTGGCTTTCATATTTTCAACCAAAAACACATGCTTTTATTTAAAATATGATGTCAAGGAAGAAAAAAAACACTATAGCATTGATAAAATTTATTCATCCAATTTAATTGTGGAAAATATAACATTAAAAAATGGATTTATAATAAAATGGTAAGTTTGAGTCCAATGTTTTAAAGTCTGAGACCAATGTTTTAAGCCTTTTTTATACCTCATATTTAGGTCATTTTTAAGAGGTCAAAAAGTGCTTAAATCCAAATTTCCAGTAGGAGCAATTATTATATTTGTAAAGAGCATAAAAAAAGGCACCAAGTGGTATATTCACTTTATATGAAAGTCAGTAATACTGTTTGCTATAAATTAACTGATAAAGGTTCTACCCTGCAAAATGTGTTAATTAGGATTATTCTGGATATCATGAAGTTGGAATTGTTTTCATAACAAATTCTAAAGATGCTTCTTTTATCTGATGCAGATGTTTCCTTCTGATGAGTTACAACTCTGTTGTGTCACTAGCCTATATTATTTAGGATAAACTAAATATATGAAAGATGGAAGGGAACATGATAAACAAATTAATAGGTACATGCTGTATAGGCCAAAAAAATTATAAAATGAAAATTTCATTGGTTCAGTCAAGACTTTTCTTTCACTTTCATCTAGCCTATGCCTATGTGCTATGGCTATTTCTAGAAACATAAGGAAGAGGTGCATTATCAGGACAGGAACCATGATAGGTTTATTAGTATAGGCTAACACAGAAAAAGGGGATATAGTGGTCTAAGCCTACCTCTTGATTTGGTCAGCCACAGCAAGTTTATCTATCAATAACTGAACTAATTCCCAAGATAGACGAAAGCCCATCGACTAGAATTTCAACCATAACTTTAATGTCAGTGAATAATATAGATGGAGAGATGATTGGTATAGGCTATTCCTTTTTTTCCGTCTGATACTAGGCCTACTCTTTGCACCAGTTTTTATTCCTGTAGTCTCAGAAAAAGAGAAACTGAGCAGAGTAAGTACCCTAGTATTATATAATTTAGCCGTGAATTTTCATTTAACCTATTATAAGTTTTCCTACCATTTTTTAGTCATGCAACATTTGATTCGGTCTCTTCTCAAAAAGATTTTACGTCAATAAGTCGTCCAATGTTGCCAATTATCAGCATAATAAATATCCTCCCGATGTCAAAAAGCTCCCCGAAAATGGTTCAAATTACAAGTTGCTTTCGTGCGACATACTAAATCGAAAACTTAAAAGGAACTAGACACAATCTTGTTTTGTTCAGTGTCGGATTGGAAAATTTGCACCATAGGTGGATCTTATTCAGCTAAACAACATTCTTTTGTATAGTAGTTTGTGTTACAGAATTGATTTTAAATATACATTTCCTACAGTAACATATTTCATAGAAAAATACAAAGTGGTATTGCACCGCAAAAGAGCTAAAATTTAAGTCATACAATAACTCAAAATTAAAATGAATTAAAATTTACAGTATTTTACTACTTCTACTATTACTAACTAGTCTCTGTAGCATCAAGCCGAATGAGGCCAATATAGCTTGGCGCTCTACTCCTCCTCCCAAATAAATTCAAAGCTTCCCGCTTTAGACCCTCCCGAAAAGTTAAAATTATACTACAGTGGGGACGCCGCCCATAATAGATAGGCTACCTAATAAGAGGTTTTTCAACCCCCAAAAAAAACACCAGAACAAAAAACTGCTACTAACTACTAACAACTCACCGCAGCACCAAGCCGAATGAGACCAACACAGCCACGCACGCTCCTCCTCCATCCCAGTTTATTCCAAGCCTCCCTTTTTACAGCCTCCCACGATGTTCCCATTTCTCTTAAATCTTTCTTTATGACTTCCTTTTGCCCTAACCATGGACGATCTGCTTTACGTTTAGTGCTAGACAGGTTGCCGGAAAGGACAATCTTCGGTAATCTGTCATCATTCATCTGCAGAACACACCACAGCCTTCTCAACCTTTCTATTATTACAGCCATATATGGCAAGATCTAACCATACTTTTCGTACAGCCTACTCTTTGAAATACGTTTAGTCAGCCGGGTACGAAGAACAATCCGTAGGCAATTTCTCTAGAAAATATCTAGTAAATCTTCATCCTCTATTTTGGGGACCCATGCTTAGAACAGGGTTCATTCAATTGGAAATTAAAAGGGTCAATGCCCTTTTAAACAGTTGAAAGTGATTGGAGGGCAATCATCCCACCATGCCTATCATTTACCCAAACACGTCAGACAAAATTTTTTAAATAGCCATTTTGTTTAGCATAGTGTGAAGGTCCGTAAATTATGTCTTTAACAATGACATCCCCCCTAACAGCCGATGAGGGTTGAAAGTCATGCCCAGGGGCATATATGGTTTTTATTGAAAGGTTGGTCGTATAAACCTCGGAGTGGGCTCTATAATAGTAATTAGAATTTCTATTGCCCTTTTTAAGAGCCAGAATGTCAAGAGGACAGCAGCCCCCGGCCCCGTCTCCATACACAGCATATTTTTCCAAAATACATCTGATTGAAATCTTGAGATAGCTGTTTGTTGAAAAACTGGTCGAAGATCATATGGTCTTAGGGTTTGACACATTCGCCCCCAAGAATCTTGGGGCAAGGTTTGTTAGCTACGCCCAGGGGGCATATAAATTTTTTTTATAGAATGAGTGATCGTGTGATTTTTAGGGGAGACTAATTGGATAGGAAACATATGGTTCTAGTGCCATAAAAATAAGTGATGTAAAGCAACTAGCTCCCCCATCCCGACATACTCTTTTCCCTAAATGCATCCAATCGAAATTGTGAGATAGCCATTTTGTTCACAATTGTCCAAAGAGTACATAACAACGTCTTCAGGATGGACACAGCCCCCAGAGCCCGGGCCATACAAGGTTTTTATGGAGGGGGTGGTCGTAAAAACTTCGGATCAAATTGGGCTTATTTAGTTGGAAATCGGAAGGTCTAGTGACCTTTTTAAGAGTCTAAAAGTAAATGCAGGGAAATCACCCCTCTTCAAAGCCTATCATTCCCAAAAACACACCCGATCAAAATTCTAAAACAGATATTTGTTCAATATTGCTGAAATATCCAGTAATTATCTCTTTGAGGATGTCAAACGCCCCACAGACTTCAGGGCAATTCGTTCATTGTTTAAATATAGTATGTACTATTGAGAAAGGTATGTATTTTGAACTTTACTTTCCAAAAAGACAAAAACCATTCAGATGAGCCTTTCAAAAATTTCGAATAGAGTGTTGAATTAATTCAAAACACGCTATGCGTATACGGATTGTCAAAAGGGCGTAACTCAGGAATGATTGAGTATACCCGTTTAGAACATCCAGGAAATGACAAGGGAGATGACCAAAAAGGAAATATTTGTAAACTACCACTACCCCTAAAACTACCAATACTACTACTGCTACCACTCCTACTACCACACTACCCCATTTATAGATATGAGGGAAAATTTAATCTAAATCTAAAGATGCTATGTTTATGTAAATTGTCAAAAAAAAGGGTTTTCAAATACTGATTTGGGCATTAAGTTGGATCTTTCAGAGAATAATTAAAGGGGAAGATCATCTAACCAAAAGGTTTGAAGGTGAAATTTTCAAAGAATATTGTTTTATTTTGGGGGGAGGGGAGGTAAACTTAATTGAAACACGCCATCCGTATGCAGGTTGTTACAAGGGCGTAACAGCAATATCATAGGAATAGTTGCGTGTGTGAATTTGAAACTAACAGGGGTTGTTATGGGGGATGTTGAATTGACCAAAAGAAAATATATGCATGAAAATACTACTGCTTCTACTCATACTACTACTACTGCTGCTGTTAAAACTAAAGGAATCAAGGCGAAAATTTTGGAATGTATTGAAACTGTATGGGATTAAATAGAAATAAACTATGCCCACGCATGTATGCCACGCATGTATGCCCACATAAGAAATGCAATAGGAACGATAGACGGTATAAAGTTGAAACTTTCAGCGTGTCTTGAAGGGGTTGTTGAAGAAACCAAATGTGCTATTCGCGTGCTGCTACTATTGCTACTACGAAAGCTAAAGGTATTAAGGTTGGGCTTTAAAGGAATATTTAGGTGGTATGTTAAGGAAAACATAAAATAAATACAGTTTAAATGTTTTCATAATTTTTAATTTAATTGAAGTAACGAATTGTAGTAAAGAGCGACACGGCGACACTCTAAAAATGGAATTTTGATACCAATTTTTAAAATTTTTAAAAGTTACGAGCCTGAGAAAATTTGCCTTATTTTTGAAAAAAGGGGAAAAACCCCTAAAAGTCATAGAATCCTAATGAAAATCAGACCAAAAGATTCAGCATAACAAAGAATCCTACGGTAGAGGTTTCAAGCTCCTATCTGCAAAAATGTGGAATTTTGTATTTTTTCCCACAAGAAAGATCACGGATGCAATTTCTGTGGTCCTAGAATGTTGCAAGAGGGCTTATTTAACGGAAATTGAAAGTTCTTGTGCCCTTTTTAAATGACTGAAAAATTGGAGGGCAACTAGACCCCCTTCCACACTTATTCTTTTTCCCAAAGCCACTGGATCAAAATTTTGACATAGCCATTTTGTTAGCATAGTCGAAAAATCTAATAACTATGTCTTTGAGCACAGCTTAATCCCCCACAGCCCTGGGGGAAGGGCTGCAAGTTATGGGCTTTGCCCATTGTTTACATATAGTAGGCCTATTGGTTAATGGGAAGTACACTGACTTTTCCAGTTTTTTTGGTGGTAGGGGGGTCGGGGGGAGGGGGTTACATGATAAGATCTTTCCATGGAGGAATTTATCATGGGAGAAGAGAATTTTTATGAAGAGGGCAATGGATTTTTCAGCGTTATTAAAAAAAAAACAATGAGAAATTAAATAAAAGAACAAGTGTTTCGACTGAAAGCAAGGAGCAACATAAAAACTTAAGACGAACAGAAATTATTACTTATATGAAGGGGTTCTTCCCCTCCTCAATACCTCACTCTTTACGCTAAAGTATGTTTAGTAATTTCAAAAGAACTATTTGTTTTAATTAAACGACCTTTGTGATTCATGGGTAATACTTAAAGAATTGGAACAAAATTCGAACTTTAGTGTAAAGAGCGAGGTATTGACAAGGGGACGAACCCCCTCATATACTTAATAAAAATATACGAATATAGAAGTTCGTTACGTAAGTTAATTTGTAAGTTACGTATATTTAATACTAATTAAAACGTTCCTAAATTAAATTTAAAGTTCTAGTGGCCTTTTTAAGTAACCAAAAACATTGGAGGGCAACAAGGCCCCCTCCCCTCCCTGTTTTCTGAGAATCATCCGATCAAAAACTTTGAGAAAGCCATTTAGCCAACAAAAGTAAAATTCATATGCAAATTTCGTTTTAAATATTCATGTACGGTGATTCAAAATCAAAACCTACATTAATTAAAAAAAAGTTCAGAAATTAAATGGAAAAAACAAGTTTTTTCAACTGAAAGTAAGAAGCAAAATTAAAACTTAAAGCGAACAGATATTATGACGTATATGAGTGGGTTCTTCCCCTCCTCAATACCTCACTCTTAACGCTAAAATATTTTTAGTAATTTCAAAAGAGCTATTTATTCTAATTAAACAACCTTTGCGATTCAGGGGTTATTCTTAAAGAATTGGAGCTATTTGTTCTAATTAAACAACCTTTGTTAGAGTTACGTATATTTAATACTAATAAAAACGTTCCTAAATTAAATTAAAAGTTCTAGTGGCCTTTTTAAGTAACCAAAAAGTTGAAGGGCAACTAGGACCCCTCCCCGCCCCTTTTTCTCAAAATCGTCCGATTAAAACTTTAAAAAATCCATTTAGCTAAAAAAAAGTAAAATTAATATGCAAATTTCATTTTAATTATTCATGTACGGTGATTCAAAATAAAAACCTGCATTATTTAAAAAAAAAGTTCAGAAATTAAATGGAAAAAACAAGTTTTTTCAACTGAAAGTAAAGAGCAAAATTAATACTTAAAGCGAACAGAAATTATGACGTATATGAGAGGGTTCGTCCCCTGCTCAGTACCTCGCTCTTTAGGCTTAAGTATTCTTAGTAATTTCAAACAAGAGCTAAGAGCTCATATGGCACTTGTGACGAGGCAAGAAGAGCTAAGAGCCAAGAGCTCATATGATATGAGCTCTAACAAAATTCTAAGAATCAATAGATTGATTTAAAAGGAAAATCAGAAGCTTAATGCCGGTCAGGATTTAAAATAAGAGCTCTGAGTCACGATGTCCTTCTAAATATCAAAATTCATTGAGGTCCGATCACCCATTCGTATTTTTACGAACGTATTTTAGGACTTTTTTTTAGGAAACGTATTTTAGGAGTTCGTATTTTAGGACTTGTGCTTATTTACCCCCACCAAGTTTCATCCCGATCCCTCCACTGTAAGTGTTTTCCAAGATTTTAGGTTTCCCCTCCAAACTCCCCCCCCCCCCCCCCAATGTCACCAGATCCGGTTGGGATTTAAAATAACAGCTCTGAGACACGATATCCTTCCAAACATCAAATTCCATTAAGATCTGATAAACCGTTCGTAAGTTAAAAGTACTTCATTTTTTCTATTTTTTCCGAATTAACGGGCCCCCACTCCCCCTAGATGGTCAAATCAGGAAAACGGCTATTTCTAATTTAATTTGGTCCGGTCCCTGGTACGCCTTCCAAATTTCATCATCCTAGCTTATCTGGAAGTGCCTAAAGTAGCAAAACCGGGACCGACAGACAGACCGACAGAATTTGCGATTGCTATAGATAGATAGATAGATAGGTGTATTTCAAAAACCCGTGGGCCATATACACACAAAATATAAATAAATAACAAACAAGCAAGGAAATTAACAACAGTACGAACACGCACAAAAAAACAGAATTCAACGCAAAAAGTACCTAATCTAACAACAAAAGAAATTAATCATATAAAACTTTTTCTTCTTATTAAACATTTATCTATATATACTCCCACTCGAAATATTGTGGTTGGGTTACTATTTTGTAGAATACCCGGAAGCATCAAATTAATCCCATGCAAATAAATTTCCCGTAAATCCAAGAGCACCGGGCATTTCCGGAAAAATGATCCAAGTCTTCATCATCATCTTTACAAAGGGGACAAACATACCGCCTATCAGGACCAACTATCATTTTATTTTTGTCGAGCGTTTTTTGCCTGTTCTGGATTGGAAGACAATTTGCCCTAAGCTGAATCCAACGACGTAGAATCGTAGCCGGTAAACTAAATTTAAAATAAACTTCCTCCCCAAAACTAGGTTTTGCCTGATTATAATGTTGTAGGGTTGTAGAATCAAAAACCAGCCCTTGCCAATGCTGAATTTCCTGACTCTCTAATATTAATCTTACCTGGCTTTCTAAATTAGTTGGTACATCACGAGAGCAAAGACCATTATTCCATAAATAAGGCATTCCTACTTTTTCTAGTAATGATTTAATTTGGGATGGCCACGAGGTTTTTAAACCACATTTCAACATCTCTTCATATGCCGCTCTTACTAGTCTATCTTCATTACTCTTAGTCAACTTCAACCAGAATCTAAGCATTAAAATATACCTACGTAGCTTTAAAGAAAACAGGCCCATATCACCTTTCAGAATCTGTGAATGAGCTGTCTTATGTAGACCAAACACTCTTTTATAATACTGGAGCTGAAGGGACTCCAGTTGCTGCACCGTTCCTCCACCCCATATCTCTGCTCCATATTCTATCACGGGTAAAATTTTTGCGTTAAATATTCTTTTATGCATTTTTAGGTTTTTGATCCCCATTATCGCCGGGTTTCTAAATATAGCTGACATGGCCACCCTACCTCTCTTAATTATTTCATCAACATGACTCCTTAGGCTTCCATTTTCCGATAAGATAAAGCCTAAATATTTTATTCTTTTACTTATAAATAGTTCTTTATTATTAAATTTAAACGTATATTTTTCATCGTCCCCAACCTTCCTTTTTTTAAAAATAACAACTTCGCTCTTTTCAGTATTCAGCCTTAACTTTTTTATATGCAAATATTCTTCTATGAGTCACTTGGTTATTCTTATATGTCACTTGGTTAATACCAAGTGCCATAAAAAGCTATTTATTCTAGTAAAACTGGTTTTGCTGTTCAGGGGCCATTCCTAAAGAATTGGAGCAAAATTCGAACTTTAGTGTAAAGAGCGAGGTATTGACGAGGGGGCGAACCCTCTCATATACGTAATAAAAACATACGAATATAGAAGTTCGTTACGTAAGTTAATTTGTGAGCTACGTATATTGATTACTAACAAAAACGTTCGTAGATAAAATTCAAAGCTCTAGTAGCCTTTTAAAGTAGCCAAACAATTGGGGGGTAGCTAGGACCCTCCCCCACCTCTTTTTCTCAAAATCGTCCTATCAGATCCTTGAGAAAGCCATTTAGCCAAAAAAAGTAAAATTAATATGCAAAGCTCGTTTTAATTATTCATGTACGGTGAGCCAAAATCAAGGCCTGTATTAATTCAAAAACATTCAGAAATTAAATAAAAAAAAACCAAAGAGTTTTTAAACTGAGGGTAAGGGGTGACATTAAAACTTAAAACGAACAGAAATTATTCTGTATATGAAAAGGGCTGTCCCCTGCTCAATGCCCCGTCCTTTACGCTAAAGTTTGACTCTTTTAAAACAATAAAACACTTAAGCGTAAAGAGCCTGACATTGAGGAGAGGACAACCCCTTTCGTCTACGGAATAACTTCTGTTCGTTTTAAGTGTTAATGTCGTTCTTTACTTTCGGTTAAAAAATAACTTGTTTCTTTTTTATTGTGTTGTGAGAGCAACACTTTGGTTTTTTCCCGTTTTTTCCCTATGCCGTCGATCTCAGCTTATTCCTGGAAACTGGTAAGGATCTAACCTGTCCGGTTTTTACGGAAAGTGCGGACCTCAGGCCGGATCGATGAATATGACATTACATTCTGGAAAGCTCCGCAGAACTCTTGCCTGGGGCCAAAAAGGATGGTTTTTGTTTGTCCACGAGCCAGAGCCTATAGTGTGCGAAGTGAAGTGAAGTTATATAACCTATGTCAAAGAGGAGTATCTGAAGTTGTTCAGCCAAGCTTTCGTTTCATCAAACCATGTTTCTGCTTTCGAGTGGAAAGCTCCGTTCTAGCAGGCAGGCAGGCAGGCACCACTTTCAAATTGAAGATGGACTAAAATGTATAAGTGTTAAATATATGCGGAAGTTACCCGGCCCCACAGCCAATATATTTTCTTTGAGTGATAAATAGAAAAATTTGCAGAAGCAAAAATGTGGCATTTTCCCACGGGTCCGAAAGTGTGGCCATCTATTGTTTCTACCCATTTCTGTTCGTGATTTCAGCTGAGTTTATCATTCAGTTTTTCGGACTTCGAATTGCGGTAGAGAAATGGTATCAGATGAGCCTAATAAACTTTAAAAGTTCTCTCATTGCTAAAGAAATTGGAGCTTATTCTTTGCTCTTTTCTAAGTGGTGACGTTAGAAAGTTGGCCTATGGCAAAAAAAATCAACTTTTGAACTAAGACAGATAGAATTTTTTTTTGACGACAATCAGTAGCTCTTGATGAGCTGATCAAAGTATCTTACATCCATTTTTTGGTACAAAAATTCCTTCATGAGGTATACCAGTTTGAAAGTTTCAAGGGGTTGACAACTTCAGTAGTAAGGTAAAAACTGAAACGAAATCTAGGCCGATACAAATTGTGAGACATATAGAGGACTTGGAAGCAACAGTCGGCTGTTAGGTAATAATCACCTTCGGCAATGAGGGGTTAGCAACTTTTGCTAGTTGGTGTATCTATTATTTGTTTCCAGTGTATTTGACGGTAAAACCAATTTGGTTCCAGTGGTGAGACATGTAGGGGACTTGTAAGTAACAATCGGCTGTTGGGCTACAATCATCTTCAGTGATGAGGAATTTGCAACTTTTGCTAGTTGGTGTACCCATTTATTTGTTTCCAGTGAACTTGATGTCTATCATGGGAGAGGGACATGTAAGTAAGAATCTGTTCACTTTGGGCTAGAAATTTGCGCAAACTGTATTCGATCTCTTTAAATCTAACAGAATGAAGTGTTTACGCAACGGGTACAAACGATAACGTAAAACAATGAGGTAGTTTCCTAATAATTTGTATCACCTATGGTATTTTAATCCTGAAAAGTTACGGATAGCTTTATAATACCAACTAGATTATATAAGATATTGTTCAAAGTTTTCATCCGTCGCGATGTCTACGATTGAAAAGGATAAAGTTCAACTGGCTACAAAGTCAATTTAGTCCCTTCTTTCGATATTATTTTGTAGTTGTTGTTTTTTCAATACTGAGGAATAGTCTTTGGTCATGTGATAACTGATTGCGTTCTTGTTTGAACACACCGTTTTGAAAACTTCGATAGGCTGACAACTTCGTCATTTAACCGATAGTGAAAAAACAAGCACAAACGAGAATGTAAAACAATGAGATAGTTTCGTAATAATTAATAGAATGTCATCTATGGTATTTTGATCCTGAAAAGTTAGGGATAGCTTTATAATACCAACTAGATTATATAAGATATTGATCCGAGTTTTCATCCGTCACGATGTCTACGATTCAAAAGGATAAAGTTCAACTGGCTGCAAAGTCAATTTAGTCCCTTCTTTCGATACTATTTTGTTGTTGTTTTTTCAACGCTGAAGAATAGCCATTGATCATGTGATTACTGATCGAGAGCGAAGAAACAAAACCAAAGTGTTGCTTTCGCAACACTTTAGTCGGTGAAGCCGGACAAAGGTTGCCGCAACACTTCACGTTGCCCGGGCAACGTAGGTTTAGTTTAATATGTATCTTAAACTGACAATCCACGGTCATTTTTTTTCAGTAAAGAGCAGATTACGTTCTGGTCTTGAGAACTCCTGTGGGTTGTCAGCCCTACTCATGTTGATTTTTGCTCGTTTTGAGTTTGACTCGGTTATTCACTGTAATTTCAGTTCGTATTGTGCTAGTTTTATGCCTGGAAGATTATTTGACTTAATTTCTACTCATATTTGTGTTAATGGAGCTCTTTACTTTCTTTGAAAAACCTGTTTTGTGGAAAAAGTATTTTAAATTAATAAAACATAAAAAGAACAAAAGATAAAATGAAGAATACCATAAAAGTTAAAAATAAGATATATTAGGGTTGACTAACAGATAAAAGTTAAGACGAACAGAAATTACCACAAACCAGCGTGTGATCACAACCTCAAAGCCCACTCAGTGCTCTAGTGTCATTTACACTTTAGTGTAAACAAGATGTGTTTCAAATAGTGCGGTCTTTGTTTGTGCTAACATAACACAATAAAAGAAAAAAATCACGTTACTGAATCAGCGTGAATACACGCTGGTTTGTGGTAATTTCTGTTTGTTTAAACTCTCATCTGTTAGTCCATGCTAATATATTTATTTTTTATTTTTTATGTGATTCTTCATTTTAATTTTATTCTTTCTATTTTTTATTTAATACTCTAGTTTCCCTGACGTCAGGATATTTACCTAACAAGGATACGCCTCAAAGGCCCCTCAGTACTGCAGTGTCATTTACGCTTTAGTGTAAACACAGCTTAGATACCAATATACAGTTATAAAAACTCGATTTATTTTTGGGACACAGTGCGCGGTAGCGATGCTAGCGGCTGGAGACAGGAAACTGGTATTGGTATCTAATTGGTAACAGGAAACTAGTATCGGTATCTAAGCTGTTTATGCAACAAAACAAAATTGCGTTCCCGCCTATGGTGTTGTAGTACGATCTGCGCGTCGGAGTGCGGGCTTGGAGGAGGCGCCAAGTTCAGAGCTCTGTACCAAAAGATTCTCATGGGCAAGATAGGAGTTTTCATAACTGCATTGGTATCTAAGCTGTGAGTGTAAACAAGATGTGTTTCAAATACTTTGGTTTTTGTTTGTGCTAATATAGCACAATAAAAGAGGAAAATCACGTTACTGATTAAGGCTATATGAAAGAAAAAATGCTTTGTAAGCATTTTGTATTCATATGTTGAAGACAAACTGCTTAGAATTTTTACTTCCAGTAAAGTGCAATTGACACTCTAGCCTTTAGAATATTTAAGGAAGTGATAGCCCCAATCTTAGTTTTGGTAATTTCTGTTCATTTTAAGACTTGTTTATTCATTTTAATTACTGTTTTGTTTATTAGCCCGCATTGATAATTCGTATGTTTAAGTTTTTGGTATGATAATTTCTTTTACTTTCAGTCTTTTCAAGGCTTCATCTATTCATCACGGTTATAGCGATAGCAAAAATTTAATAAAAAAAAGCCTTGGCCGTTTGTATTCAAAAGTGATTCCAGAAAGAAACTGTATAGTGAAAAAAATTGCAATTTGAAGCTGATTTAGGAATGGTAACTATTGCCTCAATTTATCTTAAAAGTTTACTGCGGAACAAACTCTACTCCACAATAGGAATCAGCATGGTTAAAACGTCTAAATATGAGAATTACAGTTCCCCTTACCTTCCGAGTAAAAAGGAAAACCACTATTTTTGCATGGGGAGCACTAATGATGCGTCTGCTTTTCTCAGGGGTGATAAAATTGAACCAGTGGTCAAAGTATGTTCGGAGAGGGGACACTTGCAAGAAAATTACTAGATCCACATTCCAATTTAGGTAACAGATTAGATTGTGTCACAGTAAAGTGACTTTTTCTGCAAGGCTTTGCCACCAAAATCAGTTTTTGTTCAAAGTGGGTCATAATGTCAGAGAATGGAAATTACATATTATACAGTTGATTTTCCAGGGTTTAAAATTGCTAAACAGAAGGATTTGAGACCTAAACAAAACAGATTGTGTTTCCTGCCTTTTTGTGCCATAAACATCAATTTTTACCCAAAGAGGGTGAAAACCCCAAACAGGTGGCTTTGTACCTCTCATCTTGAAAAATGCCCTGTAAGGTTTACTTGCGCTTTACTGAAAGCAATTCTCATTTAGAGGAGTGAGTTCTTATTTGTCATAACGTCAACAAAAAAGAAAGGAAGAAAATCATCCTATCAACCAAGATTACTGAAAAGATCTAATAAAATGCATATTGACGGTTTAATGTATACTAATATTCATCCATGAAAATTTGAACAATTTTTACTTATTAACGTTATGAGAAAATATTTAAAATGTATTTTGTTTTCAGATAAGTACAAGTGAAATTCTTGTCTTTTTTTATGCTTCGTTTATTTAATGATAGTGATCTATGGTCGTTTTACACCTGAAATACTATTTGACATTAATGTGGTTCAATGTGGCTCTTTACATTTCTGTGAAAAAGTTTGTTTGCGGAAACTTTCTTTTAAATAACAGCACAGAAAGTCCATTCCACTCTTTAATTAGGCAGCGCCATTTCGCTCCCCTTTGTCTGGTCCTATGTAAATGACCAGTAAGTTTCAAGCCTATCGGAAACGGAAAAGCTTTTGGGGCCATTGTCAAGTGTCAATAAGGAATACAAGATTAGTTCAAAGCTTAGATAACATTTTCGAACCAATTGGAAAAATGATTTTTAGGGCCTTATTTTGGGTGTCACGAATCTTTTCATCTTTCTTTTGGCGTTATCAAGAACATTGGATCCATATTCCTGGTTGATTAGAAAAACAGCTTTTGGACCTATTTTTAGGCGAAATAATAATTTGTTTCATTTTTTTTCCGCTTTCGAGTCCTGTTAATCCAGGGAACAACGGACACAAGTTTCAAACTGTTGCAAAAAGCTAGGTTTTTGGTTGAGCCCCGATCCCTCACCCCCCTAACTCAAACATAAAATATAAATATAAATTGTACATCAAGAATATTTTTTTATTTCGGAAAAATAGATAATCATTACAATCAATGACTAACAAAAAACTAAAGGGAAAACAAACAGAAATGAAGGAACTTTACACAAAGAAAACATATAAATAGACAGGTAAGGCTACAAGCGAGGATTTTAGGGGGAGGGGGTTAATTTGGGCTACAAAAAGGGATCTGTCATTGATTCTGAACCCATAGTTTACCATATCATCAAAACAAAAAAGCAAAATAAAATGACTAAAATATGAAAAAACTAAGAAGAAATTAAAAAAAAATGTGATAACCATTATATTATTTATCGAAATCAAATAATGTATTGCATTTTACGACTTCACTACATCACGCAAAGACTTTTTGCTAAAAGGAAAAAAAAGAAGAAAGTTTGAAGACACTAAGCCAAGGAGGGGGGGGGGGTTGCATGAAGGGTCTTGAAGAATCAAATTTCATTAAAAAGATAACGTTTTTTTTTAAATTTCTGTTTATTGTTACTCAATAAATTGAAAAATATTCTGGTTCAACACTAGTTCAAAATAATTTGTATAAACATTGTTTTGGAACATTTATGAAATGTCATCACTGCGCCAAGTTTTCATTTGCAGTCTTAGAAATTTCCCTGGTAACAAGAGCTGAAAAAAGATTTGGCATATGGCCAACAAAAGTGACGTTCGAAATATACTAAATCGTTTTACCGCACATCAGATTTCAATAATCAAACAAAAATGTCTAAAAATACATTATGGAAACTACTTATTTCCAAGTTTTAGAAACCATGTCTACTATATCTACATTATTAAAACTATATTTAATTGGAACCTTAAGAAATTAAAAATAGCTGAGACTGTTTTCCTTTTCATAAGGGAGACAAATTTTGAGATATTCAACCTTGCTGCATAGCAGGTTGAAGCTCGCTTTCAAAATTTTCACAAATTTTGAGATATTCAACCTTGCTGCATAGCAGGTTGAAGCTCGCTTTCAAAATTTTCACACATTTTGAGATATTCAACCTTGCTGCATAGCAGGTTGAAGCTCGCTTTCAAAATTTTCACAGATTTTGAGATATTCAACCTTGCTGCATAGCAGGTTGAAGCTCAATTTCAAAATTTTCCCAAATTTTGAGATATTCAACCTTGCTGCATAGCAGGTTGAAGCTCGCTTTCAAAATTTTCACAAATTTTGAGATATTCAACCTTGCTGCATAGCAGGTTGAAGCTCGCTTTCAAAATTTTCACAAATTTTGAGATATTCAACCTTGCTGCATAGCAGGTTGAAGCTCGCTTTCAAAATTTTCACAAATTTTGAGATATTCAACCTTGCTGCATAGCAGGTTGAAGCTCGCTTTCAAAATTTTAACAAGTATCATCTAGAATTCTAATTTTTTTAAACCTTAAAGGTCGTTGTGTTTACTTTATGTAAGCAAGTTTTTTTTTACAACTGTACATTTGAAGAAATTTATATTGGATGCAAAATAAGACTTAGAGAAAATTAATAATATGTAAATAATTTATAAATATAAAAATTTACAAGAGAATACCGGTCGTGAAGGGGGGGGGGATGAGGTAACATAAAATATAACTTGAATATCACGATTAAAAACTTATAAAGTAGCACCACTTCTAAGGCGCGGTTATTTTTAGCAAAATTTCAGCAAAAATAAAAATACTGTAATAAACAATCGTTCCATTAGGACTGATAAGTGGCGCAAAGGGTAACAAATATTAGAGACATTTGAGCTTGGTCGACAGCAGAGACGACATTTTTTTATAACTTTTTTCTTTAATGACGGAAACTGAACTCAGAGCGTTTCATATAAGCTATTTTATTTACCATACTGTTTTTCATAAGGAAAAGAAAATACGCGCTTGGTTTTTTTTTTTCTTTGGATCACAAATAAAAGAAAGTATTTTAAGCCAGAGCTCCATACGTTTACTAGAAATTTTGTCTTGGACCTACTTTGAAATTAGATCCCCCCCATCCTTCTAATTTTTTCATCCTTCAATTAGCGAAAAAAGATGTAGTTTTTTCTGTTGATTCTCATATATAACTTATAATAGAATTAAAATAATTGTCATTACAAAATATGTTTGGAAGGCGAGGGTTTCCCGGGAGTCTTTACAATGTGAAAACACTTGAATTATCTGAATGACTAAGTTAAAAAACAAAAACAAATAAATAAAAAAAAAACTGAAAATTCTATATGCAGAAATATAGTACGTCCAAAGTTCTCTGAATGTATATAGTTGGCAAAAACAAAATCCTTGTAAACAGTTTCGAAATCTAATTGTCGTTCCTGTTCTTAGACATATAAAAAAAGGTTTTTAGTGAAATTTGGAAACTTTCAGCCCCTACATGTAAACCCTTTCCAAAACTAAAAAAAAATAACTTCGAATTTGTTCATTTCGGATCAAAAGCAAAGGGTAAACCACCCTTATAGTATTACTTTTCGATCCTTACAAATGTAAAAAAAAAAATCGAAAAAAAAGGATTTTAGTGAAATTTCGAAACCATGACCCCCTATATCCAAACCCTCTGCAAAACCTACAATGATAAAAATATAAATTTGTTCATTTAAAGCAAAATCAATGGATAAGCAACCATGTAGCATAACTTTGAATACAACCAGGATTTGGCACATTGAGTTTAGCTGCTAAAATCCCATGTTTGTATTTGAATGATCTAAAAATGGATAAATGGATTAATTTTTCTCTTTTTTTTTTTTAGCAAGGGTAAGGCCTCCAAAAGAGCCTATCAAGGAGAGGTCAGGTACCCAGCTTTTCTACACAATAGATGGATTTATTTTTCTTAGCAAGGGTAAGGTCTCCAGAAGAGCATATTGAGGAGGGGTCAGGCACCCAGCTTTTCTACATAATTAGTATATAAATTTGAGATTTTCCAAGAACAGCTGTTTCTCGAAAACACATATAAAAATTATATAAAAACTTTAATAAGCAACTGAGAAATGCATGACTATTTTCAGTATATTAAAATTGGTGATTTTTGTCATAAAGGGTCTAAAAAAAACAGTTTTGAAGCAAAAAAATAAAATTGAAGGCCAAAAATACTACCAAGTCGACATTCCAAAATAGCCCATTGAATTTATCTTCCAAATATATCCTATTGGTCTCCTAATTCCTGATGGTATGGTACGGCGCGGCCACGTATTCGTCCGCATAGACACATATAGTTAATATAAAAGTAACGGTTGTTATATGTGTAATAAATTATAAAAAATTACTGTAAGTAATAAAAATATTACTGTAGGTCGACTGTAGTAAAAATTACTGTAGAAGGCTAAGCTGCCATCTATGCTATATCCAGGGTGATTGTGGCTGAGTTTGATTCTTTGCTGTTAAATAGATTTCTACACTTTAAAGATAGATTTTTAGCTAAGGAGAATTTGAGAGACCTTCTCCAATTCGTAGTTTTTCTGGATTTTTTTTTCAGCGCTATCTTTTTTCTTATATTGACTTGCTCGGCATCTACATGGCCAATTTATACATTGTTATACGTGTTTTATACATAAAAAATACATGATTGATATACGTATTTTATGCATAAAAAAAATTACTGTAGGTGGATAAGATCGATTCATTTAGTTAATCCCTGAGATATGGAAATTACAGAAACGATGACTATGGAGCAGACTATTACGAACTATATTTTAAAGACTATGGTAACATAAACTATACTGGAAGGATTTTTATCATGACCAGGAAGAAACTATCCTTCCTTTTATGAAAAACACGACAGTTCAAAAGCAAATAGTTGATCTAAACAAACAATGTAAACACTGTTAGTAATGTTTAGTCAACTTTAGGCAGAATATCTGGTTTAGGACAAGGGTTATATCTGGTTAGGACATATGCTGGAATAATTTTTATCATGATCAGGAAAAAACTACCCTTCCTTTTAGGAAAAACACGACTGTTGAAAAGTAAATAGTTGATCTAAACAAATAATGTAAACACTGTTAGCAATGTTTAGTCAATTTTAGGCAGAATATCTGGTTTAGGACAAGGGTTATATCTGGTTAGGACATATGCTGGAATGATTTTTATCATGATCAGGAAAAAACTACCCTTCCTTTTAGGAAAAACACGACTGTTGAAAAGTAAATAGTTGATCTAAACAAATAATGTAAACACTGTTAGCAATGTTTAGTCAATTTTAGGCAGAATATCTGGTTTAGGACAAGGGTTATATCTGGTTAGGACATATGCTGGAATGATTTTTATCATGATCAGGAAAAAACTACCCTTCCTTTTATGAAAAACACCACTGTTGAAAATCAAATACGTGATCTAAACAAATAATGTAAACACTGTTAGTAATGTTTAGTCAACTTTAGGCAGAATATTTGGTTTGGAACAAGGGTCGGCAATCTATCCTCCGCGGCCTGACCCGCTAAATTTTTGTTTTATGTTATCTAGTGAATATTTTTTAGTCAGTTTTTACTATATTCTTTTAGTTTTTAGTGTTCATTGAATAATGTTTTTTTTTTTTTTTGTAAAAAATTGTCGAGATCCATCTACTCTCAGAATCAGCAACTGTTTGAAGAAACAAGTTAGAAACTAGGCCCGCATTAGCAACTGGCCATAAACGAATATAAAACGGAATGATATCAAAATTCCTAAAAACTAAAAAAAACAGATTTCAAAGGGAATTGACAATAAATGAGCATAAAAAAAAAACAACAAAAAAAAAAAAATTCTTAATGAAAGGTTAATTTTTTTTTCGTCGATTCCCCAACATCTCGTAACAACAAGCTGCAAAAAACCGATAACATAAACAATCCTTTCAATACATTGCAGATATCACAAAAATTTTAGCAGATTTAGCAGATACTGCTAATTGTTTTTTGTTTTATGTTAACTAGTAAATGTTTTTTAGTGGTTTTTAGTGTATTCTTTTGGTTTTTAGTGTTAATTGAATAATATTAGCCTACATCTATGGGCCTGATGCACGAAGAGCATAAAAAAGAAACAAGAAGAGGAAGAAAAATAGAAATTATTTTTGATTTTTGTAAAAAAAAATTGCCAAGATCCACCTAATCTCTGAATCAGCAACAGTTTGAAGAAACAAATAAGGAACTAGGCCCGCATTTGCAACTCGCCATATACGAATAGAAAATGGAATAATATCAAAATCCCTAAAAACTAAAAAAAAAAAGTTCAAGGGGAAAGTGGCAATAGGTGAGTGTCAAAAAGAAAAAAAACCCACAAAATTCTTGATGAAAAGTTAATTTTTTTTTCGTCGATTCCCCAACATCTCGTAACAATAAGCTGCAAAAACCCGATAACATAAACAGTTCTTTCAATACATTGCAGATATCAAAAATTTTTAGCAGATTTTGGCAAATTTATTAGATACTGCTAATTTTTTTTTTATATTAACTAGTAAATGTTTTTTAGTCGGTTTTTAGTATATTCTTTTGGTTTTTTGTGTTAATTGAATAATCTCAGCCTACATCTATGGGCCTGATGCACAAAGAGCATAAAAAAGAAACAAGAAGAGGAAGAAAAACAGAAATCATTTTTGATTTTTGTAAAAAATTGCCGAGATCCACCTATTCTCTGAATCAGCAACAGTTTGAAGAAACAAATAAGGAACTAGGCCCGCATTTGCAATTTGCCATATACGAATAGAAAACGGAATAATATCAAAATTCCTAAAGACTAAAAAAAAAAAAAAAAAAAAAAAAAAAAAAAAAAAAAAAAAAAAAAAAAAACAGAGTTCAAGGGGAAAGTGACAAAAAATGAGCATAAAAAAACAACAAAAAAACAAAAAACTCTTGATGAAAAGTTACTTTTTTTTTCGTCGATTCCCCAACATTTCGTTGCAAAAATAAGCTGCAAAAACCCAATAACATAAACAATTCTTTCAATACATTGCAGATATCCAAAGATTTTATCAGATTTAGCAGATATTGCTAATTTTTTTTTGATATTGTTAACTAGTAAATGTTTTTTACTCAGTTTTTAGTACATTTTTTTAGTTTTTAGTGTTAGTGGAACAATGTTAGCCTACATCTGTGGGTCTCATGCACAAAGAGCATAAAAAAAAGAAGAAGAGGGACAAAAACAGAAATCATTTTTGGTTTTTGTAAAAAATTGTCGAAATCCATCTATTCTCTGAATCAGCAACGGTTTGAAAAAACAAATAAGGAAAACCTTTTAAAACCTTTTCAACAAGAGACACTGTAATATCTAGTTGAATCACTTGCCGCACGTAGGAAACAATAGAATGAATATTCGCTCCAGTCGGCTGTACACTGAGGAAGGCCGTCATTACGCCTAAAAAAGAAAAATTCATTAAGTCTTCGGAGGTTTTAATAGTTTTTATTGTGCTATTAATAAAACATAGTTGTTTTTTTTCGGACGGAGCACCACTTGGGATGGGAAAAAACCCGATCCTTGTTATCAGTTGATTGGAAATTCCTAATCGTTCCTTAGGTAGTTGAGATTTAAATCGGCCCGTATGAACTGGCCATTACACTTTTGCCCAATGATAGCACGCCATCCGCCTTCTCCGATGTCCAGAGTCCATTTCAGACGCTGGTCCGTTTTTTTTTTAGCTTAGTTTGTAGTAATCAACGTATCAGTCTATAGATTGGCAGGCAAGACACACAGCGATTTTTATGTATATAATGAGCATCTTTGATTCATATTTTCATAAGGAAACAGAAGATTGTAAAACAGAAGATTGAAACAGAAGATTGTAGGCTACAGTTGATTTATACTAAGGGGGCGGAATCCCTTATGTTTGACATTCTTCAGCAGGCACAATGCTGAGGTTTTGTTATATTATAGAGGTTTTATTTTCCGGGGATAACTTCGGCTCAGTAATATCTACCTTAGCCTCTCTCCCCTTCCCATAGTATATATATATATATATATATATATATATATATATATATATATATATATATATATATATATATATATATATATATATATATATATATATATATATATATATATATATATATATATATATTATATATATATATATATATATATATATATATATATATATAAAATGATAATTTTATTTTTGCCCGCTCAGACAAAAAAAGAGAAAAGCGGAGTAATAAAAAAGAAGAAAAGGAAAAAATAAGAACACTCAGCATCAAAGAACAAAATTAAGGAATAACTTCTTCATTAGCAGTCGAGGATCAGGTGTAGAGGCAAAAACTCAAACAATTTTTCCAACGCCTTTTTTTCTGCAGTTGTTTCAGTAGAGGGCACAACGACAATTGGGTCCACCATATTTTGAGATCTTAGAACGAACGTGTTTCTCTGGTAGAGCGGGTATCGAAGCAAAAACTTGAGGTATTTGCAGTATACAGATCGGAGTTTTAGTCTGTCATTTTGTGTAAACCAGTCCTATAGCGGAGATACATTAAGCAGATACTTCGCGCCCCCCCCCCGCGCGCGTAAGTCGTTACGCGCCATATTAGTTACGCGCCATTGTAGTTGTGTCCCAGTGTCCCACCTGTGAATATAGATATATATATATATATATATATATATATATATATATATATATATATATATATATATATATATATATATATATATATATATTTTTAACTACGTAAAACTTGCGAATATACAACATTCTTGGCTGTCCCATTGTCTGTGTATATAAATAGATTGTCAGGTTTACCGACTCTTGAACATGCAACATATAATTGTCCATGGGAAAAACAATCTGTATTCAGATCTATACCTCATTATTCTAATGATTGCCCTTAAGCTTTGTTGATGGTGATTGCTAATGGATTATTCCCTGTTTCCCCGTCGTCATTTATATATCCCTGTGCCCCCCAGCGTCCCCGTTGTTGTTGTTTCCCTGTGTCCCGGTCGTCATTTGTGTCCCGGTGTCCCAGTCTGTAATTTCCCTTTGAGTGTCGCGGTCGTCATTTATGTTCCCTGTGTCCCGGTGTCCCGGTCGTCATTTTTGTGCCGGTCGTCATTTGTGTTCCGGTGTCCCTGTCTGTAATTTCTCTTTGAGTGTTCTGGTCGTCATTTATATTCCCTGTGTCCCGGTCGTCATTTGTGTCCCGGTGCTTTGTTGATGGTGATTGCTAATCGAACATTCCTTGTGTTCCGGTCGCTTTCTCTTTGAGTGTCCAGGTCGTCATTTATATTCCCTACTAGCTGTTAGGGTGGCGCTTCGCGCCACCCCAACACCTAGTTGGTGGGGCGCTTCGCGCCCCCCCAGACCCCCCCACGCGCGTAAGTCGTTACGCGCCATTGTAGTTGTGTCCCTGTGAATATGACCTGTGAATATAGATAGATATATACATATATTTAACTACGTAAAACTTAAAGCCTTGCATAAGGCCATAAGGCCTTGCAGGTGTGGCCAGCAACATGCTAGCTGTGCACGCGTTTGAACGGTTAGATACGCGATTGGTATAACCACATCGACCACAAATAGCACCTGATTGGTAATTCACTGATAGGTGACCTACCTCGTGACACTTAAACCATAGACGGGGCAGGAAGAGAAATTCCTGAACAGGCAGACACTCATAACCAATGCGCACTGATTCTTGTCAATTGTATCTTCATTTGTCAATTATGTCTTCACATTTGTCAGGTCTCAATAGATGGATACGACCCGAACACCTTCAGCCCCTCCCAAAATAGTTTCGATATTTCACTTTTTTTTAACTTTTGAATCCCCCATCCCCCCACTCGCCAAAGAAAATGTATCTGGTATTCTTTACGGGTATGAACATCGCAAAGATAACCTAATCAATGCAACTAAGCAAACAGGATTTTAAAAAGAATTTTGAGGCGAAAGGGAATTCTACCTCTCTATAAGCCTTGAATTCTTAAAGAAGTTGAACTTGGATGAAACTTCTTCTAGGGGTATTTATGGAGTATTTCAGAGTTTTTTGACCGCGACTCAAGAGATTTACCTTGACTTCCCGGAAATTAACTTGTCAAAAAATATCCATTGAGGATTTATCAAAAATTGAAAAAGGATATTTCAGGATTATATGCTTCAGTTTCTGAAGGTGGCGAAGAGTCATTAGGACCAATCTCAGAGGCAGTGATCCTCATGTGCCTATCTAACTCTATGTGCTGAAATGCTGGTGTACATTTTCTAAGGTTCAAGATATCAACACTTCTTCTAGTCTCCTCTTAAAAAAGCAGGTATATGCATTGCTGCCAAAAGGTCAACGGTTAGGAGGTGGGGGATAAAGATAAAATTTTATTCTTAGGTTCAGATTTCTCAAATTTTACTTGAGATACATTCAAACATGTGCGGTGGGGGATTCCCCTCTTGATGAAATTTCTATGTATGTATGTCAGTTTCGTATTTTATCACTCCTGGAAAAGCAAAACCAACAGTGATCATGCATGAAGACACACAGAAATTTCTATTATTTGAGACAGAGTATGGAGGAAATTAGCATAAGAATCCTTATGCTAATTAGCATAAGCATAAGAATCCTAAAGTTCTAAAGCTACTAGCATGGTTTTAACAATTTCTAATTAATGCTTTGAAGACCCTTTTCTTGAAACAGAAAAGACTGCCTTGTTTAAATTACTATTCGTGCAAGGCCAACCTTAATGAAGGCTCCTTATTGGAATCAGATTAATAATCATGCACGGATTAATATTCATTTTCACTTAGACTTCTCTTGCTCTTAGACTTCAAATTTGGAAAAGCAGCAGACACTCTTTGCTAGGTGTGTACCAACGTTGTACACAGAAAAACAGAGGGACTACGTGTGCAAAATATTGTGGCTCAGAAATTATTTGATCTATTCATTGCATTAAGATTTCACATTGGATAACCAATCAGGTTTCAAGAAGGCTTAAAGAAGTCTTTAAACAAGATGTCTTTGTGTCCTTTCAAAAAAGTGCGTACCTAATAGCTTTGCCTCCTCCTGAGTCACATTTGTGTCCAATGAAGCTTTCAGTGGAGTTGTTTGCAAATCTGGCTTTCCATTTAGCTGTGATGGCTCCACATCTGGCCCTGAGTTGTGAATTTCAGGGACTCGATTCTGCTCGGAGTTTTGAATGGAAGGAAGTTTTGAAGTTGCTTCTTGGAATTGCTGAAAGAGACCGGTCACAAATTTTATCACGAGAAAATGAATCCTAGCCAAAAAACGTATTAGCACACTTGATTACAAAAATTAAACTTGAGACTTTCACTCAAGTTTGTTGGAATTCACTCGAGTCATTTCCTGCGATGAGATGCCTCTCAACGCCTAAAATTTACTAGACCTCCTTCTTCATACTAGATCTGAAAATTAGTAATTAAACAGAGATGAAAAAAAAAAAAAAAAAAAAAAAAAAAAAAAAAAAAAAACAGAAAGAAGGAGCAGGTTATATGAAAACAGAATACACTAAAGAGAAAATTATGACACTTTGAGACTTAACACTTATACTGTCCTCTACTCGAACATAATTTAGTTGAATGTAGCACATAATTTTCCTTAATATTTGAAATGCAATAAATCTTATCAATACTCGATCTTAGAGTGCTAAAAAGGAAGTAATTTTAAATTAAAATAAAGAGTGACATGAAATTTAAAAAATAACCTAGAAATTACTCCAAATATGATGGGAGCTTCCCCCTCCTCAACCTCTCATTCCGCGCTAAAGTCTTATAACGCTTAAACATTTATGACTGTACTTGCGCTTAAGCAGTACTAGTAAAGGCGGTGGGAACAAAAAGTCAAACTCTAACGTAAATGACTGGGAGTGAAAAAGGGCCAATCCCCATCATATATGAAATGATGGCTGTTCATCTTCTGTTTTAATATCACTCTTTATGTTCATTTGAAAGAAATTCATTTTGTTTAATTGTTATTCCTTTTGATATCATATCCAGGGTTGTCCTAAATGCCAGGAGAGCTACCACCCCCACAAAACACGAATCTTTCAAGCAAAGCTCAACTTTTGGAGAATAATGCTTCGAGAAAAAGAGCTCTGATAATGTCGTGGTTGATTTTCATTCTTGTATCACGTTTTTTTTCTTTGGTATTTAATCCACTATTCATCATTTGGTGTAAGTGGACTATATATAAATGTTATTGTTGTATATTTCTTTTTGTCACCAAGAAGGAATACATACATCAATAACACTGCCCACAGGCTATAGTCTGTAACTCACTAAAGACAACATTAATTATTAACTGGGATGAAAGAGCGAAGGTAAGAGAGAAGTGGAGTTTGGACTGATAACCGTTTGGTTATCAGTGTGGAGTTTGGAAGTTTTATCATTGTTTAACATTGGATGTGATGCTTTGTGTTTTATTTGGGTTTATTTTTAAAAGGCTTCTTACCTAAAAAACAAAAACAAAAAACAATTCCTACACTAAAACAGAATACTGCATCTTCAGAAGCGGGGATAAATAAACGCAAACATAAAAAGTACCGAACGATTAGTAGAACATCTTCCTGCATAAATAATCAAAATAAGATGCATGTGCTATTCCCTTCTCACATTTAACTTTTGGGTCAAATTGAAAGAATGATTTTTAGTACTATTTAGGCTATGAACAAGCATTTGGACCTACATATTCAGTCTATGTAGACCTACATATTTAGTCTATATATTTGACATTAGGCTTTTTATTTAAGGTCATCTCCTACTGGATTAAATAAAAAAAAACAAGTTTTTTTTAAATGAAAGTAAGGAGCAACATTAAAATTTAAAACGACCAGAAATTACTCCGTATATGAAAGGGGCTTCTCCTCCTCAACACCCCGCTCTTTACGCTAAAGTTTCTTACTGTTTTAAAAAGTAGAGTTAAGAAAAAGAGTCAAACTTTAGCGTAAAGAGCGAGGCGTTGAGGAGGAAAGCCCCTTTCATATACGGGGTAATTTCTGGTCGTTTTAAGTTTTAATGTCACTCCTTAATTTCCGTTAAAAAAACTTTTTTTTTTATTTAATTTCTGGAAGTTTTTGAATTAATGCATGTTTTGATCTTGGCTCTCCGCACATAAATAGTTAAAACGAAATTTGCATATTAATTAATTGCAATTAATCGGAAGATTTTGAGAAAAAAAGAAGCGAGGGAGGAGGCCTAGTTGCCCTCCAAGTTTTTGATTACTTAAAAAAGCAACTACTTTTAATTTTTTACAAACGTTTTCATTGGTAAAAAATATACGTAACTTACGAATTAACTTACGTAGCGAACTTCAATATTAGTATGTTTTTATTGCGTATATGAGGGGATTCAACCCTCGTCGATACCCCGCTCTTTACACTAAAGCTTAGATTTTGTCCCAATTCCTTAAGAATGACCTCTGAATCACAAAGGCCGTAGAATAAATAGTTAAAATTACTAAAAATACTTTAAGGTAAAGAGTGAGGTATAACGAGGAGGTAAACCCCTCATATGCGTAATAATTTTTGTTCGTTTTAAGTTTTAATGCTGCTCCTTACTTTCAGTAGAAAAAACTTTTCATATTTATTTTTTCATTGTTTTTTCAAATAAAGCTAGAAAATCCTGCGCCCCCTTCATTGAAATTATCTTCCCCCATGAGAAGTCTCTCCATGGAAATATCTTCCCACGTAATCCCCCCTCAACTCTCCCCCCTAAATAAAAAAAATCCCCCTGAAAACGTCTGTACACTTCCCAGTAACCATTACTATATGTAAACACAGGTCAAAGTTTGTAACTTGCAGCCCCTCCCACGGGGACTGCGGGGGAGTAAGTCGTCCCCAAAGACATCGTTATTAAGTTTTTCGACTATGGTGAATAAAATGGCTATCTCAGAATTTTGATCCGATGACTTTGGGGAAAACATGAGCGTGGGAGGGGGCCTAGGTGCCCTCCAATTTTTTGGTCACTTAAAAAGGGCACTATAAATTTCAGTTTCCGTTAGAATGAGCCCTCTCACAAGATTCTAGGACCAATCAGTCGATACGATCACCCCTTGGAAAAAAAAAAAAACAAAACAAAAAAACAAACAAATAAACACGCATCCGTGATCTGACTTCTGGCAAAAAATGCGAAATTCCACATTTTTGTAGATATGAGCTTGAAACTTCTACAACATGGATCTTTGATACGCTGAATCTGATGGTGTGATTTTCGTTAAGATTGTATGGCTTTTAGGGGATGTTTCCCCCTATTTTCTAAAATGAGGCAAATATTCTCAGGCTCGTAACTTTTGACGGGTATAACTGATTTTGATGAAACTTGTATATTTAAAATCAGCATTAAAATACGATTTTTTTTATGTAACTATTGGTATCAAAATCCCATTTTTTAGAGTTTCGGTTACTATTGAGCCGGGTCGCTCCTTAATACAGTTCGTTACCACGAACTGTTTGATATGCCTCTTGCCATGACCCCGAAAGAAAGCATCTTGAGGCCTCCTTGCATATTTCTCCTAGCTCCATTCAAAATGTTTCAGTATTAGTTAAATCCTTTCGTCAAAACAATTATGAGACATAGCAAATCAAATTCATAAAAGGCAATGGCCAAGAAAAACAAACGCTAAAGTTAGGTCATAGTCCAGTCTATGTTTTGACAGATCAATCTTGAGCTTACAAAACTAGCTTTTTGGGACCAATTGATTTAGAGGAAACCTCAAGAAGTATACTTTGCTTCAAACTAAGGTATTACCTCTCATTTAGATATTGTCAGTCGGGTCTATTTATAATAGCATCTTTCACTTGGGGGAAAAATAAGAGTAATTACTGCCCTAGTTAATTCTGTTTGATGTGTTATATTTTATGTTATTTTTCTTTTAAAGTGTTTTCTTTTTATATTGCTAATTTTGTCTTTTTTGTTATTGATTTTGTGTGTGATGACCGTACAGTTTGTGGCTTTTAGGAAATTCGGAGCGTAGGCTATCTTGATTCCAACGATAATGACATTGAAGTATATTCAAAGAATGTCTTGAAGAATATATGAGTGGTTGACCTCTCTGAAGAAGAAAATATTGAAGAGGTGCATAATGGTCAGCGATCGAAACTTCGGTTATCAATGTTATTTTTTAGTGGTCTTTTTGATTAATTAGTGTTTTTTTTAAATTATAGTTAATTATTTTTTAGTGCTCTTTTTAATTAAATAGTGCTCTTTTTAATTTTAGTGAATTATTTTTTAGTGCTCTTTTTTGCTTACTTTTGTTTTAGTATGCCTCAATCAAATTTCCAAAGGCCACTGAATAATATACACACAAAAATTGCGTCATTTTAACTATCCCTAGGCGTCTATCCTTCAAGGGTAGAATGTAATTTTTCGGCAGCCTAGAGGCGTCAATAAGGGTAAGGCAGCAGGGGGCATACCCTCTCTAGATTTTGGAAAAATACCTTTTCTGCTGCATTTTCTTAAGGAAAAAACCTTTTTTTTATTTTCATTGAAAAAATAGGAATATCACAAATTTACCCCATCCCCTAAGTTTTATAGCTTCCATTTTGTCCTCCCTCCTAATTTTTGTGACCTGACACTACAGCGGCACGGAATAACCGTTTTAATTCCAGCTCGAACTCAACAACTGTAAGGCAGCAAGGCAAAGCCCAACAGCTCTGACTATAGAAAGACTAAATCAACTCGTATTCTCAATATAATTTAACTGACATTCGGAATCTAGTAGTACCAGCTCTTTTCTTTCTTCCTTCTTATTTTTATAAAATATTATTTTCTTCCTTTCCCTCACACTGACTTCTATAAGGTAATTTTATTTCTATTACACTTTCTAGGGCTATAATGCAAGAAAGGCTAAGATGATTAGCTGATAATGCAAACCTTTAAAAAGACTAAAAGGGTGGAAATAGGTCATAAAAAACGATCAAAATGAGATTCGAGCTCCATGAGCAGGAGTAATGAGTGAATCTTGAAATAGATTGGGGTGAAAGAAGAGGAATGATGGTCTCAGGTGGCTTGCTGCTGCAATAAGTTGTGTGTAATTTAAATGTAGCTAATATAGGGCACACAGTTAATTTTTTAGAACGCTCTCTGTCCGTCACCAGATATTGGGTGGGGATGGATAAGAGTATGAGTCAAACTGGGCAAACATGACATAAGAAAAATAGCTTAGAGAACATGAACGTGTTCCCCCTTGAAAAATCCCCCTCCTTAAAAGAAAATTCCCCCATACGCAAAATTCACCAAACAAACAGAAAGTACAAAATAGGAAAGTTCAAAATGTCGACCTGATGTCCTAATGTGCACCAAAAGAATTGGATATCAAAAGAGGCTCTAGGATAGGTGCTGACTGGTCTCTAATCACTTTAAACTTAAAAAAAAAGACTAGTACTTTCAAATCCCGATTGAATGAGCGTCCTTCAAAGTTTTACAACCACAAGGGGAGGTTGGGAATGTGGCAGACCTCTTCTATACAGTATAAATTCTGCTTATTTTGAGATTTAATGTTACTTTCATAATAACAGCACAGACCAGATATATTTTCGAAAATCAAGAGGGATTATATATCGATTTCTGCCTCCACCACCTAGCTTAGAGCTAATTCTGTATTTACCTGAAGCATCAATGCGAGTTAGGATGTTTTGACATTTCAAGCTCTCATCTAGAAAACTTTGGAATTTTGCATTAGTTGCCAAAAAGAGATCACGGATGTGTATTTTTTTTTCCCAGGGATGATCGTATCGAAACCAGAATCTTAAAAGTCGGGAGACGGCTCTTGTGAACAAAAGTGAAAGGTTTTAGTGCCCTTTTAGGTGATCAAACAGATTTGAGGGCAGCTAGCTTCCCTTTTGACACCTCTTTCTCCCCCAAAAACATCCTATTAAAATTTTTAGATAACCATTTAGCTCAGCATAACTGAAAGGTCAGATATAATAAATGTGCCCCTGGGGATGACATCATCCCCCAAAGCCTCTAGGGAAAGCCTTTAAGTTTTGCCATCTTTCCATTGTTTCCATATAGTATCGTGTAATTAAGAAACACACATACAATTTTTGCGGGGGTGTTTTCGGCGGGGGGGGGGGGAGACTTCTAAAAGGTCCCTGACTATCACTGGAGCTCTTCTATCTCTTGTTAACTGTAGTCCTTTCAGTCACAGATAGCCCATCTGGTGCCTCATAGGAGGAGTAAAGATAGACAAACATGCTTATGCAGACTATATAGCACTAATTTCTGAGTCCCTCTGTGATCTTTAAACCCAGACTGTCATCGTTCATACTAACACCAGCCTCTTTTGGATGATCCTGAACACCTCAAAAACGATGACCATGAGCTGCTCATGTAAACCTGATTCTTAGGTAAACTCTGGCCTCTAGCTTAAAGTCGACAATATAGAGTGGGTCAAAGAATTTAAGTACCGTGGTAGCTTAAGCGCCCCCAACAATAACCACTCCAAAGGTATCAAGAAACGCCTGGCACTAATGAATTCCAACTTTAAAAGTTTGATGCCCATCTGGAGGAGCAACACTTGTTAACAACACTTAAAGTGAGGCTATTTAACTCGCTTAGGACCCCTATCACCATTTATGCCTGTGATACCGGGACTCTAAAAACGGAAGATAAGTATCCCCTTGCTGCCTTTGAAACAAAATGACTGCGACGTATTGCCGGTATTACATATCATAATCGAATTTCCGACATGAAACTTATCCATAATTTCAAGGTCAAACCGACCATCCTCGACAGAATAAAAGGGCAACAGCTTAGAGGGCTAGGGCACATACAACGTAGGGAAAGCACCCATCTCGCGAATATAACCGTCGAAGGTCGGGCAAATGATTCACGATAGCTTCTCGCCACTGAGTTTATCAAACCTTCTCCGCCTGGCAGATGATAGAAGTGCATACAGGATTTACGTCAACTAGACTGGTGACAAAAGAGGCCCAAAAACGACCTTAAAGGACGGATGGGACTTAATTCAAGAAAGTAAAGTTAAGAAAATAAAACACTAATTCTGAGAGCCTCGGATTTTTGCCCATTTCACCACCCCTACGATGTCCCAGTGACCCGCTAGTGATGGAGAAAAGCACTTTTTCAAGCAATTTTTCTTAATTCTCAATAATCTGTTTCATAATCAATTTTGTGTTGAAATAAAAATAAATAGCAACCATCATTAACGAAGCAGCTTTGTAATTGAATGATTTTTTTTCACTTAGTGTTTTTTTTCAACCTTTTTTTTCACTTGCAGAGGTGACTGGGAAGGGGAGTATTCAAGAGAGCGATTTGAACTAGCTCTTTTTTAAAATTCCCATAAAATTGTCTCCACAATAAACTGTTAATATTAAGAATTGAATTTAAATAATATCTATTATTCCTGAATCAGCATTAACAGCAAGTTGCATGGGGATTGAATAAGGTTCAGTTGCACGAGGAATCAGCTCAATTTCACGAGGGTTCAGAAAAACGGGGGTTGAGTCGCACGAGGGTTGAGTTCAGTTTCACGAGGATTCAGAAAAAACAAGGGTTCAGTCGCTCGAGTGTTCTGTTAAACAGGTATTGTATTACAAATGTTAAATTGCACAGGGGGTTCAATTACATGGAGATTTAAACGGGGGTTCAGTTGCACGTGGGGTCAGATTCGCGACGGTTCAGTCACATGGGGTTAAGTTGCACGACGGTTTATTGAACATAGTATGGGCACAGTAAAAGTAAAAAGAGTAAAAGAAAATCTTTAAAACAGAAAAGGCTGTGAAAATTCTATCAATAATTTTTTTCTTCAAAAAGACACCAAAAGACTATTCAATGGAGAGACCATGTAGATAGAAGGGTCTTTTCTGTGAAATAAGTTACACATATGTAGAATCTTGCAATACTTTGCAGTTGTTTCGTTATTTAATGGTAGGAAAGGGACTGATCCCTACCCTTGGAACCATACAAGGCTCCGTGGCTAAATTCATCTCTTATATTTTCTTCGTGTTTAGGAGTCATACCTGTGCTTCCTTTTTCAAGCGTACAATAGTTTTCTGTTGGTTCTTCGAAAAGAGATCCCACACTTTTGGCTGGAAGGTTGATTCTATGATCTTCTGATTCATATTGACTGAAATAAGGTAAAGACACTAATAAAATATAATAAATACATTTTCACTGAAACGAAGGGGTTGGAAAAGGCTTCTATTGCACTGAAACACTCTAAATTATTATGATTAACTATCAAAAGCTTAACCATAAATATGGAGAGCGAATGAAAGGGAGAACTTTCCGGAAAAGTCTACAAATCTTTAATGGCAAATGTAAACGAACTTGATTGCAAAAGTTACCATGCAAGCACTTCTCCCACTGCCACCGTATATGTAATTTTTAGGCTTTTTTTTATAATATTTTCAATAAACGAAAAGAAGAACCTACTAGATATAAGAAGACAAGTAAAAACTAATTGAGTTATATAATTTTATAAAGTCTTTTATTTTCTTTAAAACCTTTCTCGACTGACTGACCGTATTTCTAACAGTAGTCTGTACGATGTTCAATCACGCTTTCTACTGTTATAGTAAGAGAAAGGTTGAGATGGCTAGGACACGTTCTGCAGATGAAGGATGACAAATTGCCAAAACTTGTCCTTTTCGGCCAACCGTCTAGAGCTTAACGGAAAGCAGCTCGCCCTCGATTGGGGTGGGAGGACGTCACAAAGAAAATTATTTAAGGGAAAAATGAACTTCCTGGGAATGTGTAAAGAGGAGACTTTGAATAGATTGGGATGGACGAGGAGCGCGCATAGCTTTGTTTGCCTCAGGCGACTTGGTGCTGCGGTGTGTTTTTAGCAGTAGTAGTATTAGTATTTATTTTCTTTGCAGAAATAAGTTCTTTCTTCTTTATTTATAGTTTTATAGGAAACGCAATAGCGCTGAATAAGTAAAGAACGATGTTGGCACAATGTATTATTTTTTATAAATATTTTATTTTAGACCAGGGCACTTCGTATAGAAGATTATGTCGTATATACTTCGGAAGGGAATCATTGGATTACAAATTGAGAGGGCCAGTGCCCTTTTTAATAGTCCAAAGTGATTGAAGGGCAAACAGCCCCCCCACGCCCATTATTTCCCCATATACATCCAACCAAAACTGAGATAGCCACTTTGTTCAGAGTATTTGAAAGATCCGAAAATTATATCTTTGAGGATGCCATACCCCCCCCTCCATAGCCCTCAGGGCAAGGGTTGTAATTTATGCCCTGAGGCCATATAAAGTTTTTATAAAAAGGGTAGTCGTATAAACTTTGAAGGGGGTTCATTGGATTGGAAATCAAAAGTTCCAGTGGCCTTTTAATTTATGCCCCGGGGACATGTAAGGTTTATATGGAAGGGACGGTTTAAATAAAGGTTGGATATAATTATTTGCATTTTTCCGTTTTTATTTTTTGTTATTTTTCTCCTCTCCGTGTTTATTTCCCTTATCTTGTATTATGAATCTTGGTATATATGATTGAAATATTTTTCCCTACATTCGCAGGCCATTGAGCCTTTTGTGGGGTTGTTAAAAGAGATGTATATATTGATTATGTAATATTAATAAAGTTGAAAAGTTGAAGTATAAACTCTAGAGGAGGCTCATTTGACTTAAAATCGGAAGTTCTAGTTCCCTTTTAAGAGTCAAAAGTTATGGAAGGCAAATACCACCCCCCGACTATCCTCTTTTCACCAAACACATCTAATTGAAATTGTGAGATATCCATTTTATTCAAAATAGTATAAAGAACACATAAAAATACCTCCAGGGTCGTTTTTATAGAATAGGTGGTTCTAAGAACTTCAGATGGGGCTTAAAATTGGAACTTATACTGCCATTTTTAAGAGTCAAAACTGATTTGAGAGCAACAATAACCCCCCTCCCCAAACGTCCATCATATCCCCAAACACATCCAATCAAAATTTTGAGAGAGCAATTTTGTTCAGCGTAGTTGAAGAATCCAGAAATTGTGTCTTTAAGGATGACGACAATTCCAAGCACTGAGGACAAGGGTTGTAAGTTATGCCCTGGGGGCATATGAGGTTTTTATAGAAAGAATGGCCGTATATAATTCGGAGGGGGCTCATTGGATTGGTAATCATAAATTCTACTGCCTTTTTAAGAGTCAAAGTGATCAGAGGGCAGCTACTCCCCCACATGGCGTGTTTTCCTGAAATGCGTTTATGTCCAAAATGACAATTTTCCATAGGACATTTGTTGAAAATAGTCCAAAGATTATATAAGACGGCATTTGAGGTTAATATGAAACATCAGAGCCTGGGAACAAGGGTTGTAAGTTATGCCCCAGGGACATTTAAAGTTTTTATGGAAGGATTGGTTGTACAAACTTTAGAGGGGGCTCATATGGTTGAAAATTCGATTTTAAGAGTCAAAAGTAATGAAGGGTAACTAGTACCCCCCCCCTCACTAACTAAATTTCTTTTGGCTAAATGCATCTCATTGAAATTGTGAAATCGCCATTTTGTTCAAAAGTCCAAAAACATACAACTATGCAGTGCTGCAACAAGTACTCCAAATTTTTACTTAAGTATCAAGCATTAAGTACTCATTGTCTTTTTACTTAAATACCAAGTAATAAGTACTTTCCAAATTCTTACTTAAGTATCAAGTATCAAATACTTGCCAAAATTGTGCTTAAGTATTACTTCAAGTACTACTTCAAGTATATATTCTATGTATGTATGTTCTATATATATATTCTATGTATGTATGTTCTATATATATATATATATATATATATATATATATATATATATATATATATATATATATATATATATATATATATATACACATATATATATATATATATCTGATATCAAGCCCATGCTACCTTTTTGTTAAAGCCATTCTGAAGGCTTTTTAGCCCCTTCCCTTGCCTATAAAATGTCCCCTGTCACTCCTCTCTTGGAGATCTTAATCAAGAACCAGAATTTCCGTTTTATCGTTTTTAACCGTTTCCCTTGTTTGGCTGGTACACACCCAACGAAGTCCAAAAAATAATCTGAACCAATTTTCGACACAACGGCTTGAAAGGAAAAGACTATCAAAACAATTAAGTGCAGTCAAAAAACTCCTGATTGGATCAGACTGATCTTGATGAAACTTGTATATTTAAAATCAGCATTAAAATGCGATTCTTTTGATGTAACTATTGGTATTGAAATTCCATTTTTTAAAGTTTCGGTTCCTATTGAGCCGGGTTGCTCCTTACTACAGTTCATTGCCATGAACTGTTTGATATATATATATATATATATATATATATATATATATATATATATATATATATATATATATATATATATATATATATATATATATATATATATATATATATATATATATATATATATATATATATATATATTTCTGATATAAAGCCCATGCTACCTTTTTTTAAAGCCATTCTGAAGGCTTCTTGGCCCCTTCCCTTGTCTAGAAAATGTCGCCTGTCATTCCTCTCTTGGAAATCTTAATCATGAACCAGAATTTTCGTTTTGTCGTTTTAACCGTTTCCCTTGTTCGGCTGGTACACACCCAATGAATTCCAAGAAAATAATCTTAACCAATTTTCAACACAAAATTGGCTTGCAAGGCTTGCAAGGAAAAGACTCAAAATATTCAAATGCAGTCAAAAAACTCTTTGGATTAGAAAAACTCATTGGATCAGACATATCACATGACAGGATTAAAACAGTGCACGTAGAGTTGAACTTCTGGTGATTAGTGTTCAGTCAAATCTGGCATTTTGGAAAAAATACAGGGTTATTCTGAAACATGTGGGAATGATGGAAAAAATATTAAAAATATGTTTTTCCCTTGTTTGGCTGGTACACACCCAACGAAGTAAAAAATAATCTGAACCAATTTTCAACACAACCGCTTGAAAGGAAAAGACAATCAAAACAATTAAGTGCAGTCAAAAACTCCTGATTGGATCGGACAGATCACATGACAGGATTATAACAATGCACATAGAGTTGAACTTCTGGCGATTAGTGTTCAGTCAAATCTGGCACGTTAAAAAAAGATACAGGGTTATTCTGAAACATGTCGGAATGGTGAAAAAATATTGAAAATAGAAAAATAAACTTTGGATTGACTTTAAAACAGATAAAAGGTAATAAAGTAGTTCATTCTCCTATTCAATAAGTAAAAACCTTAGCAATAAAAAACTCAAATTTAAAAGTAAAGAGTCAGTTGCAGACTTTTTTAATATGAGAAATCAAATCTCAATAAAAAGGAGCAGCGAAAATCCACAGTTTTAGCAGCTAGCTGAAGGTCGCTGGCTCTCAGCGTGCTGAAAGAAAAGAAGAGTATGAAAATGAATAGTCTTGATTCACACTTTGATGACATGTCTCGCGCTCGGCACCTTTACAAGGAAACTGCCTCAAGTTTTCAAGTTAAATTTCAGACGCGCTATGAAAATGTATGGCATCTATATCCTTTGACTGGTTTTCACTCAAGCAAGCCGCATACTGTGTAGTCAATTCAGATGGTCGGTAGAACTCCCTAAAAACATATATTATAAAATCACGGGCCTGCAGCAAGCCCGCTGATTCAGACGCATTCCATAAGGCTGGTCAAACTGCAGAACGAGTGAATGAATGAATGAACTTTATTACCCGTAAAAGTATAAAAAGAAGCACAAAGTACGGAGTATTATAAATAAACAAAAACAAAACGATGAACAGCGAGAAAAAATTCAAACTAACAAAAGACAACATGGACTAATTAACCAGTATCAATTTGGAAAAAAGGCTGCAGAGGGCCGTAAAAGTGAATAAAGTTGATGGTCTTTTTACATAAATCATCACTGGAAGACCGAATCCGAGAAGGCATATCTAGTAAACCAAATCAAGCAATTATTTTTCTGTTTCGGTGCCATCTAGGAAGCCGGAGGAGGAATTTATAATATCTGAAATAAGCCGCACGTAGAGAATGACGAACTTTCTTACAAAACAGATGAACCGTGCCTGATTAAAACAAAAGAACAGGGGTGCAATAAGGGTTATAAATCATGTACAAACCGTTGCGGTTGTAACGGCTTTTGTTTGGGGATATTTTTTCGTAAGCGACACGTAGGTTTTTCACGGCTTGATTCACTAGGGATGAACAGGTAGTGGAAAGTGTTGGACCAAAACATAGATCAAGCCAACTAAATAAAGAAGAACACGGCAGAACTGTAGTCTCAGCAACAAATGGAGCGACCGCATAAGAGGTATTAAAACAAATAAAAGCGCATTTACACGCATTAACTGGCAGTCCAATCTTAGATAGCTCATTGGTTAATATAGTAAAATTGGAAAGCAATCCACGGCGAGTCCGGGCAACAAGAAGAACGTCGTCTGCATATGCAACAGAAGACAAACCAATATTACCGTAAGAAAGTAAGAACTTACCGTAAGACTATTACCGTATTACCGTAATATGTTGTAATATTACGTTGTAATATTACGTTGTAATATTACCGTAAGAACTTTTAAGGGGACGCAGGCACAATGCAAGCACAGATTTAAATACACAAGGAGACAATACGGTAGAAGTTGCAACCTATTTATTTCTAGCAGCAGTTTTCACACCATGAAGTGGCAAAAACCATGAGACTAAGATGGAAATCTCCTGAGAAAAAAGGAATAAAACAAGAGCTAACAGCTCATATGGCACATGTGACGAGGTCAGATGAGCCAAGAGCTCATATGGCATGAAGTTATAAGAATCAATAGATTAATTTAAAAGAAAAATCAGAGGCTTAATGCCGGTCGGGATTTCAAATAATAGCTCTGAGACACAAGGTCCTTTTAAATATCAAAATTCATTAAGATCCGATCACCCAGTTACAAGTTAAGAATATCTCATTTTTTCTAATTTTTCCTCTCCCTTCAGCTCCTCCCCCCCAGATGGTCGAATCAGGGAAAACAACTTTATCAAGTCAATTTGTGCAGGTCACTGACACGCTTACCAATTTTCATCGTCCTAGCACGTCCAGAAGTACCGAACTCGCCAAAGCACTGGACCCCCTAACTTCCCCAAAGAGAGTGGATCCAGTCCGGTTTCGTCAATCACGTATCTACGAAACTTGCTTATTCTACCCACCAAGTTTTATCCCGATCTCTCCACTCTAACCGTTTTCCAAGATTTCCGGTTTCCCCCTCCAACTCTCCCCCAATATCACCAGAACTGGTTGGGGTTTAAAATGAGAGCTCTGAGACATGAGTTCCTTCTAAATATCAAATACAAAAATACCTCACGTCTATATCACTCAAAAATATCCGCTCTTAAGTTAAATATACCTCAATTTTTGTAATTTTTCCGAACTGACAACCCCTCCAACTCCCCCAAAGACGTTTCGGTTAGGTCAATCATGTATCTAGGACTTTTGCCTATTCTTCCCACCAAGTTTCATCCTGATCTCTGCACTCTAAAGGTTTCCAAGAATTCCGGTCCCCCCAAATCCCCCCAATGACACTGGATCCGGTCGGGATTTAAAACATGAGATCTAAGGTACGAGGTCCTTCCTTCTAAATAAGAAATTTTATCCGATGAAATTCAAGATCCAATCACTCCTTCGTAAGTTAAAAGTACCTCATTTTTTCTAATTTTTCAGAATTAACCCTCCCCCCAACCCCCCAAAAGAGAGTGAATCCTTTATGGTTATGTCAATCACGTATCTAGGACTTGTGCTTATTTTTCCCACTAAGTTTCATCCCGATCCCTCCACTCTAAGCATTTTCCAAGATTTTAGGTCTCCCCCTCCAACTCCCCCCAAATGTCACTTGATCCCGTCGGAATTAAAATAAGAGCTCTGAGACATGATATCGTCTAAATATCAAATTTAATTAAGATCCGCATAAGTTAAAAACGCCTAAGTTTTTCTAATTTTTGAATTAACCGTCCTCCCACTCCCCCCTCCCCCCAGATGGTCGAATCGGCGAAACAGCTATTTCAAATTTAGCCGCGTCCCTGATACGCTTGCCACATTTCATCGTCCTAGTTTATCTGGAAGTGCCTAAAATAGCACAACCGGGACCGATAGACCGACAGAATTTACGATCACTATATGTCACTTGGTAAATACCTAGTGCCATACAATGTAATTTTTCTCTGGGAATGGAATATTTGGTTGAAGGTTGGCTTCAGTATGACTTATTTTGGATAAGGGTTATTTCCAGGCTTTGGGCAAGCCATGGGTGGAAGTAGTTCCACCCACAGGCCCTACTAAATTGAAGGAAAACTCGACTTATTTAAAACTTGAAACCCCCTTACCTATTTGAGATAGGGTTTGTGATATCAGAGCTAGATATGAGCCCTGATCCTAGTCATCTTTAGTCTAGCTTTCATTTGGATCCGTTGCTCCATCCGCAAGTTATACTAAATTAAACAAAATGCTTGACTTTTTTCAGCACTTAAAACCCACTCCCCCTCGTTCTATTTGAGATAGGGTTTTCATCTCAAAACTTGATGCCTGTCATGGTATTAGGCATCTTTGGTTCAATCTTCTTTGAGATCCATCACTCCACTCGCAAGTTACACTGCATTAGATAAAAAACTCAGATTTTGTTTTAACACTTAAAGCCCCCTCGCCCTAATTAAGTTCAATTTTAGTCCAAATAGTTCAATTTTAATACAAATCTGACTGGCGGTTCTCCCACTATACTCGATTGCATAGATGGGTGGACAAACAGACAGATTTCAAAAATCTATCTTGATGGATATTTTCCACTATCCGAATAGATGATGATGCCTGAGTGATGATATGCTATTCTTTCCCTTTTTTTGGATCCAATGAGCCAACATGGCTACCTAAGACGTTACAAAATCTGTCCGCCCGTCCGTCTGTGTAATCAAGTATACGGGCAGAACCGCTGCTCGGATTTGGATGAAAATTTGGATAGCCGGATTTGGTGCCAAGGATCATGAGACACATCAAGTTGAACGATGAAGACCCTAGCTCAAATGGATCAGGGGGGAGAGGGCTTTACCTGCTAAAAAAAGTTTTTCGTTTCATTCAGATTAACCTAGAATAGAATGATGGATCTGAATGAAAATTGAACCAAAGAGGCCTAAGACCATGACACAAATCAAGTTTTGAGATAAAGACCTTAGCTCAAATATAACAAGGGAGAGTGGGTTTTAATTCATGAAAAATTTAAGTTTTCTGATTAATTTAGTATAACTTACAAATGGAGCATTGGACCCGAATGCAAACTAGACCAAACATGCCTAAGATTAGGACCCATATCAAGTTCTGGTATCACAAACCATATCTCAAATAGGGCGAGGGGGAGGGGTTTTCAAGTTTTAAGAAAGTTTTCCTTTAATTTAAAGGAAATATAACTTATGAATGGAGTGACAAATATGAAGTCAAATTCGTCTGAATACCTAAATTTGCTGGAATGGATTTGACAAAATACTACTGCATTGGATCCAGCTAGAGTTCCCCAGACTTGTTTATTACAGATAACATTTAGATGGGTAAAGATTCATAGCTTCAGTAGTTTTACCAATAATATGGTCCTGAAGATGATGAATTATTCATGTGCGGAGAGCCAAAATCAAAACATGCATCAATTCAAAAACGTTCAGATATTAAATAAAAAAAAAACAAGTTTTTTTAACTGCAAGTAAGGAGCGACATTAAAACTTAAAAAGAACAGAAATTACTCCGTACATGAAAGGGGTTGTCCCCTCCTCAACGCCTCGCTCTTTAAGCTAAAGTTCTTTACTGTTTTAAAAAGTAGAGTTGAGAGAAATAGTCAAACTCTAGCGTAAAGAGCGGGGCGTTGAGGAAGTTCGTTTTAAGTTTTAATGTCACTCCTTACTTGCAATTAACAAAACTTTTTTCTTTTATTTAATTTTAGATAAGAGACCGTTACTTGGGAGCCCTTTATATACTTTCTTTGATTTTTCAACAAAATATGCTTTATCTAAGGGCTAATTAGATAAAAAATATGCTAATTTCCTCAACCCAGTTTAGGATCTATAAGATTCAAACATTTGGCAAACTTATTCTAAAAATGAAACCCACCGCTATGTTTTGCACCCAGAACCTTCCATAAATACCCTATTTTGTCCTCCACTAGCTCTAGTACCAACAATAGTGAAAAAAATCGTTTGCTTTACTTGATAGTCCTGTATCTTGTTAAAGTACTAAGGACAATAAAAGTGAAATTTGATTCTTCGAGTTGAAGCGTAAATTTACAAAACTATATACATATTAAAAAATTAGCAAAAATCAGGAATTCAATTTTTTTCGAAAGCGGCTCCAACATGCAGTTATACAATTTTTGGAATAGCGGCTATCAAACTGAAAAAAAAGGTGGGTAAAATATCCAAAAAAAGCTAAAACATGTGACACCAAATAGCTTAAGAAGTCGTAGCTTTCCTTTAAGGCATAATTGTTTTGGGAATCAGCAAATTGTTAATATTCAATTTTTATGGACGAAAAACGTTGTCAAACTTAACTATTAGTTTGCGTATTTGTTTCACGGTTCAATGTGACAACACTGATGAAAATACAAAACTGCCCTAATTTCGTTATAATTTCATAATTATAATTATATTTATAAATTATAAATTATAATTTCATAATTTCAAATAGCCAAAAGAAAAATCCTGAAAATCACGGCTTTCAGGTATTAATAGTCCTAAGACTAGAGGCCAAGGAGCCTTTGAGGGGATGAGTATAGTAAATCATTGTATGTGTATTTGATTATGAGTAAATCTTATCTCAGGTCGACGAAAAAGGCTTTTATTTCCTGTCCTTGGTAGTTTAATCTGTGTAACAAGTGTAAGCAATGTTGATTTTGTAACAGCACCCTAATTACCTTTTACCTAATTACCGAATTTACCTAATTACCTTTGATATAGTTTATAAGTTTGTACTTCATTTGCAAAATAAACAACATGATTTTATTAACTTAATTTAGGTCATTTAAAATCTTATAGAAAGGACTACTATTCTTCTTCGTAGGCAAATTCCATTTAGAGTGTCTATTTTTAGTGTTAAAATAATTTCCTTTTTGCCTAAATTGTCTTAATGTGCAATCTAGAAAAAGCAGAAAAAAAGTGTGAAAAAAGTGATCTGAAGTGTTTTTAATTGCATCCTGTTTTAGTTTTGATTGGCTGAAATAATGCATATTCAAATTTTTCATGCATTTTTGAAGTTTTTTGTACCCCCCCCCCTGAAAAAATTTATTTTGTAATATGAGAATTAAACCAGTCAGAAGCTTACAGAATCCCAATTAACTTTGATACAGTTTACAAGTTTGTACTTAATTTGCATAATAAACAACATGACTTTTACTAACTTAATTTTGGCCATTAAAAATCTTATAGAGCACAACAATTCTTTTTCGTAGGCAAATCCCTACAAATAATTACAACTTATCTATTAGGTGATTAGCCAATGAACTCTCTTCTGGGGTGATGGGCACCGAAACCCCGAAAGTCTAGTCTAGACTTTCTACGTCTAATAACGAAGGACAATTTTTAGGAGGCAAATAGTAAAAAAATAGGGAGGGACAAAAAATTAATTTAATTCCATGATCAAACAATTCGTCGTTACGAACTGTAAGTAAGGAGTGACCTAGCTCAATAGTAGCCGAAACTCTAAGAAACGGAATTTTGATACCAATAGATGCATCGAAAGAATGTGATTTTTATGCTCATTTTAAGTTTCACCAAGTTTGGTTTAAACCCTCAAAAGTTACGAGCCTAAGAAAATTTGCCTCGTTTTCAAAAAAAGGAGAGACACCCATTAAAAGCCATAGAATCTTAATAAAAATCACACCATCAGATTCAGCGTATCAGAGAACCTTCAATAGAGCGGATCCGTTCCAATTATGTAAATCACGTATCTAAGACTTCTGCTTATTTTTCCCACCAAGTTTCATCCCGATTCCTCCAATTTAAGCGTTTTCCATGATTTTAGGTTCCCCCACCCCAAACTCCCCCCAATGTCACCAGATCCGGTCGGGATTTAAAATAAGAGCTTTGAGACACGATACCCTTCTAAATATTAAATTTCATTGAGATCCGATCACCCGTTCGTAAGTTAAAAATACCTCATTTTTTCTAATTTTTCAGAATTAAATCCCCCCCCACCAACTACCATAACGAGAGCAGATACGTTCCGGTTATGTCAATCATGTATCTAGGACTTGTGCTTATTTTTCCCACCAAGTTTCATCCCGATCCCTCCACTCTAAGTGTTTTCCAAGTTTTAGGTTCCCCCCTTCCAACTCTCCCCCCCCCCAATATCATCAGATCCGGTCGAGATTTAAAATAAGAGCTCTAAGACACGATATCCTTCTAAATATCAAATTTCATTGAGATCCGATCACCCGTTCGTAAGTTACAAATACCTCATTTTTTAAAAATTTTCAGAATTACCCCCCCCCCCCCCCAACAACCCCAAAGAGAGCGGATCCATTCCGGTAATGTCAATCATGTATCTAGGAGTTGTGCTTATTTTCCCCACCAAGTTTCATCCCGATCCCTCCACTCTAAGTGTTTTCCAAGATTTTAGGTTTCCCCCTCCCAACTCCCCCCAATATCATCAGATCCGGTCGGGATTTAAAATAACAGCTCTGAGAAACGATATCCTTCCAAACATCAAATTTCATTAAGATCATATCAACCGTTCGTAATTTAAAAATACTTCAATTTTTCTATTTTTTCCGAATTAACAGGCCCCCCAATCCCTCCCCCCCCCCCAGATGGTCAAATCGAGAAAACGACTATTTATAATTTAATCTGGTCCGTTCCCTGATATGCCTGTCAAATTTCATCGTCCTACCTTACCTGGAAGTGCCTAAAGTAACAAAACCGGGACCGACAGACCGACAGAATTTGCGATTGCTGTATGTCACTTGGTTAATACCAAGTGCCATAATCAATAAAACAATGCAAAGTGTGATATAATAGTAGTTCTACATATAAAGGGTACCAAAAGGTCCCTTAATTGCTGAAACCGTTATTCTAGCAACGTATTGTAGATAAAATGAAACTTCAAAGATGAAAGAAATCAAAGATGAATTGCATCCTGTTTTAGTTTTAATTGGCTGAAGTTTTAGGTGCATCTTGGTCACAAAATTCCATACTTTTTAAAAATATTTTTTCTTTAAAAAAAAATGAAGCAAATTTCAAAAATTCAATGCGCTGAACCCATAAAACTCAACCTAAGCTACCGAATAATACCAAAATTTTTAGACTTTCGTTGAAAATTGAAGTTGTTACATGGTATGAATAAAAACAGCCAAAAACATGCATGGTACACATAAATTTAACAGAAAAAGCGATAAAAGTTCTTACTTTGATCTGTAATGCTTTTAATCTCATCATTATAGTCTTTCATTTGCTTAGTAGATAGGCCACTTGTCGCCCTCAGTTTAGCTTCAGCCTTTGTAAGTGACGATTTTAGCCGTCGGATTTGAGCAAAGGATCTAGAAACATTTGCAAACATCCTTTGAACGCTTGTATGAGTTACAAAACCTCGATCATCTAGCCCCAACATTTCTGATGCTCCAGTTTGACATAGTTCTGAAATAAGAGAGTAAAAATGCATTTCTCTTGTTTTTATTCTTATTTTTTTAGCCGTCAGATTAATCTAGAAATATTTACAAACATCCTTTAAACACTCGTATGAGTTACAAAACCTCGTTCGTCTAGCCCTGACATTTCTGATGCTCCAGTTTGACATAGTTCTGAAATAAGAGGGTAAAAATGCATTTCTCTTGTTTTTATTGTTATTTTTTTAGCCATCAGATTGATCTAGAAACATTTACAAACATCCTTTAAACACTCGTATGAGTTACCAAACCTCGTTCGTTTAGCCCTGACATTTCTGATGCTCCAGTTTGACATAGTTCTGAAATGAGAGGGTAAAAATGCATTTTTCCAGTTTTTATTTTTATTTTTTTTAGCCGTCGGATTTTAACAAAGGATCTAGAAACATTTGCGAACATCCTTTTAACACTTCTATAAGTTACAAAACCTCGATCGTCTAGCCGTGACATTTCTGATGCTCCAGTTTGACATAATTCTGAAATAAGAGGGTAAAAATGCATTTTTCCAGTTTTTATTTTTATTTTTTTTAGCCGTCGGATTTTAACAAAGGATCTAGAAACATTTGAAAACATCCTTTGAACACTTGTATAAGTTACAAAACCTCGATCGTCTAGCCCTGACATTTCTGATGCTCCAGTTTGACATAGTTCTGAAATAAGAGGGTAAAAAAGCATTTCTCCTGTTTTTATTGTTATTTTTTAGCCAACAGGTTGATCTATAAACATTTACAAACATCCTTAGAACACTCGTATGAGTTACAAAACCTCGTTCGTCTAGCCCTGACATTTCTGATGCTCCAGTTTGACATAGTTCTGAAATGAGAGGGTAAAAATGCATTTTTCCAGTTTTTATTTTTATTTTTTTTAGCCGTCGGATTTTAACAAAGGATCTAGAAACATTTGCAAACATCCTTTGAACACTTGTATAAGTTACAAAACCTCGATCGTCTAGCCCTGACATTTCTGATGCTCCAGTTTGACATAGTTCTGAAATAAGAGGGTAAAAAAGCATTTCTCCTGTTTTTATTGTTATTTTTTAGCCATCAGGTTGATCTATAAACATTTACAAACATCCTTAGAACACTCGTATGAATTACAAAAACCTCTATAGTCTAGCCCCGAGATTTCTAATGCTCCAGTTTGACATAGTTCTGACAAAAGAGGGTAAAAATGCATTTCTCCAGTTTTTATTTTTATTGTTATTTTTATGGTATCGTTCGAGACCCTCATAAAAACTTAGGGCATGATATACCACTTGTTAATCATTGAAAAAACTTTTAGACCACGTGTTAATCTATTTATCATTAAAATAAAATGAAAATACTGAAGAGTCAGTACAAATTTTAGTAAGACGAACAAGGAATACTGAATAAAACGTAAATTGTAGTAAATGTTGGTTTCACATCCAGCAGAATAAGTCAACAAAGAGAAAAAAGGGAAGAAATGAGACTAAGAAAGTTTCAGCGAATTAACAAAACATAAAAATGGTGAAAACATAAACACCATAAAAAAAGAAGAACAAAAAAAGAAGGGAAGCAAAAAGAACAAAAAAGTGCTCATTGGATTGGCATAGGTGGTACATAAATACAGTAGTTAGTTTCTGAAAGTAAAGATGTGAGTGCCACTGAGAGGAGAGGACTTTTATAGGTATTCCGCTTTCAAGCGGAAGTCTTAACCGAAATATTTGAATTGTATTCCGAGTTTTTTTCACCGGCTGTTTTTATTTTCGTTTCTCTTTTCTTTACGATTTTTTATCGTCTTGTAACTTCCTATTGCTCATAGATTTTGCATATTTACACTGTTTAGACAAAGCTACCCTCCCCCCAGAAGGTAATTGCCTGTGCAACAGCAAGGACAGGAATTCAAAAAATTCAATATTTCAACAACTATCGAGGCAGTGTAGAAGGCTTACGTCTAAGTTCCTTTTGAAATTTACGAACACGTCCAGATGAGACTTTCTTCCAAGCATATTCTGTGTTAATACGATTGGTGTATTCCTCTTCTGTATTCCCTTCAATGTAAGTTTTGTGTCCTGTAAAAAAAAAGGAAAAAAAAAGTAAAACAGTGTTAAGGATTAAAAGTTGGGAAAAGAAGAGAAAGAGAAAGATATAAAGAGATAGAGAGAAAACGAGAGAGAGAGAGGGGGGAAGGGAGGAGAGCCTGAATAGCATGATTCTGTATTCCCTTCAATATAAGTTTTGTGTCTTGTAAAAAAAAAGAAAAAAAAAGTTGGCAAGTGAAACAGATTTCTCCATGCATTGAGGGTTAAAGGTTGGGAGAAAAAGAGGAAGAGAGAGAGAAAAAAAAGAGATAGAGAGAGAGGGAAGGGGGGGGGGGGATTTAGCACAAAATAGTACACTGAGAAAGCTTGGCGAACCAGCCTTCTGCAAGAGTCGGGCTTGTAACAAGGATAAATAAAGATGGCGTATATTATCATTTTACGAACACCACCAATGCATAAAACCAGATTCATAACTATCAAATAATACTTGCAACACATAACTATTTTTCTAAGAGAATGTTTTTGATTGTGGACAGTCAAGCTTTCATAAGCATCTAAAACATTATTTTAAGAAAATTCAAACATCAATGTCCGTGGGGGAGCTACAAAATAATTAAAAATTGTTAAATTTAGTGAGAAATGTTCAAACATAAAATATTCAATTTTGTTAGAATGGAGGCAGGGCTGTTCGAGAGGTTAGTGGCCTGAGGCGGATCTAGAGAAATTTTTAGGGGGGTAATAACTGAACAGATTGACAATTTTATAAAAAAAAAGGTAAACAAGAGAAAAGAAAAACGAATGAGCGTGACAGATAAATCTTGAAGAGGAGAGTTGCCTGAGGTCCACCCACCCCCCCTGGATCCACCCCTGTGAGTTGCCTCCGTGTAAAAATTACCATTTCCCCTCCATTCTACATGATAAATATTATATGAACTAGCAAATGACTAAAGCAATCACCTTTAGAAAAATGCTTGCTGTTACACCTCTCAGGCAGGGCCACAAGGGTAGCTTACTAAAGTCCCCTCATATAAGGCCCTGGGCATAAGCATGCCAAAAACAAGTTGTTACAAAAATCGAAATTATTTGCAAGGAATTCAAAGCATCAATTTCAATAAACTACCATGAACCACTGAAGTAAAAAAAAAAGAGCAAAAATCTAATGGGCTACTATAATTTTTCCTATAGTTGAACTTAGAACCTTTTAGGTCCTTTAATTTGTTCATAATAATGATCGACATAAGTAGAATGAAAATTCAAAAAACATGACTAATAAAGAAGACAGATGTTAACTACGTGATAATCACAGTATAAGGATGTACATTTAGCGACTTCTTTTTCCAAACATGACACACATTTCATACTGCACGTAAAAACTCTGAGTCTTTACGTCACAACCTTAGTTCAGTTGCTACTTGGCATTCAATCAGATCACAGGATAGTGACATTTGGAAGATGCTTTGTTGATGCCCAAAAAGCGGTGAAAAAAAAACAGAGAGCTGACCACGCGAGGTTTTCAGTTTTTCTGCACTCGGGGGTTGATTCAGGACAGCCTAGAACAATTTTTTGCACTGATCAGGCGTTCTGTTGGATTGTGCAATAAACCGACAACCAGGCACTTTACGATTCTATATAAACTTGCCCTTCGTAAAACTTTCTCTATTTCCATGTAAAACAGGAGTAATTGTGGGAGGGTGGGCCTTCATTCACCTTTATTTAAAGATTTGTTTGAAAAAACTAAGGAAAAGGTGGAGTTTATCATTCCAAATGAAGTCAACGACGGGCCTTTTTTTATTGACGGAGAGGAGGGAAGTATGGACGCTGTCGGAGAGGAAAAATTCGCTTGCGTTGTCGGATTTGTGTTAAAAAAATTGCTTCTCTGGCACCACTTTGCAAAGAGAAGTTGAGCGTATCTGATGATTCTGTCTTTGATCCTATGAACAGCTTTTGTCGGATGAAGGCTCACGAAAATTCTTCCCGAGAGTTTTCTAGGAAAACCATTCCTTCTCCAGAAATGATTCAGTTTTTCAAAGAACTAGAAAAACTGCAGTCGAGCAATTTCAAAAGAGCTGTTGGGAGCCGATCGAGTAGCCGAACATTGATTAGCCGAACATTGATTGATTAGCTTGATTAGCCGAACATGGTTGCTTTCAGCCAAACATAATTTCACTTCTCAATGCATAGATTTCCCAAAAGAAAGAGTCATACGCCTACTTTTTTTTTCAGAATGCGTTTCTATTATATGGTTAAATTCTGTAACCAGCAGCTTTCAAGAAACCAAATAGCGAAATTTGTATGTATTCATTTCCAAAATATTTATGACTTTCGACATAAGGAAATGAGTCTAGTCATTCTTCCTAAATAAAACATTAAGATTAAGCCATCAAGTAATGATTGTAACTTGAAATGGTGTTTTCGTTTTGTGTTCCTGTGTCTTCTGTCTTAAAACACTTTTTAAGTCAAATAAAAATTGTACGATGCATTTTTGTTTGCGTTTTTTAGTTGTTCATCCTCTCAGGAACTATCTGTCTTAAATGGTATCAAATTTTTATCCAACAACCCATTTTCATCAAATTAAAAAAACTGTCCGGCTCTGGAGAAGTGTTGCAAACCTAGGTATAAGTACTATGAATTAAAATTTTTTTTTTGTCTTTAATGTGGAAATTTCCAAAATATCTATCTTGCAATAAATATAAAATCATCTAACTTACCTATTTATTGTTTAGAGACATATTTGTCATTCGTCATGAAGAAATCATTTATTTTTTTTGGAAAGAAGGACTTGTAGAGTTTTCTCTCTACTAATTTTTATTCTTATAAAGAGAAAAGTTATCCTTTTTATTTTTCTTGATTATAGTTTAATTGTAAGTCTGCTAATTGAGTCGTGATTAGAAGACACCGAAAAACAGGCTTCCAATAAGCTCATCCTGATAAGTCCGTCGGGAACATTTGTCATTACACGGGCGCGAAGGCGGAGTATATATCTCCGTCATAATATCATAATCTTGTGCGGTTTAGATCTGTGTTATATATTTTTAATGGAGAGTATAGCCTTTGTCGCAACTATATATTCTATTTACTGTGGTAATAATGTTGAGGATCCAGGCCTTTCACATAGCGTTAGTTTGTGCAAGGCCTTTTTGAACTACTCCTAGTTTCCCTGAGGTTTTGGTGGGTTTGTATAGCAAACTACATCTACTCATGAGCAAAAATAAAGTCATTTAACGGCATGTTTATCACCTCCCTTCCCTTGCTTGGGCCTTTGGGTGTAGAGAATGATCTCGGACCTTTGTTCATCACAGATATAGCCTAACATTCCCTCCCTTAGCTCGCTAAGGTCGATGGCCTAGGTCTTCGGCACAATTCCGTTTCTTTGTAGTGTATATTGTCAAATTTTAGTCTCTTCCCCGCAATCTTGATTTGATCTTTTTTTTTTACCGTACTGTTATCTTCGAGGTAGGGACTAGCTTCCATATAAATTTCAACTTAATCCCAGACAAGAAAAAAAGTCAAATCTCAGGTACCTCCAAATTATGCAGTCCCCATGACACATGATACAAATTTCTGAAAGATTCAAATCAATCTGTCCAGCAGTTGTGGAGGTAAAACGTATTTGCACGTAAGTTGTTTACATCGTGAATGATCAAATTAACCAATGCACTCTTCCATACATACATATTTCATGATAGTTACCCATTCCAATAATCACTTTATCATTTTCAGGTAAATTCACGAAAAATGATTTTCTTTATTATTTTTTTTTAATAGGGCTAATATAGCTCAATTCCAAATCAAATTCCTAGATTAGGTCCTGAAAGATGCAAATTCATGAAGTTTCAGCAAAACAAAAATCTCAGATGAACAAAACCAATACATACCAGCGAAACAACACCCAAACTGGTTTACAGAGAAATAGGACTTTAACTCCTTTTATTTTTGGATTTAAAATATCGAAATTTGATAAGAGTTGCAGCTTTTTATAGGTATTTTTGGCCTAGAGGTACCTAATCAGTCACAAGATTTACGTTGATTTTACCTCAGAGAAATCATGAAATATATATCCTTGAATTTGATTTCAGGAACTGATTTTCTAGAAATAAATCTAAAAAAAACACTGGCCCCTTTAAATGAAAAAAGAAAAAGGAGAAAAATCATGCTGACCTAGTAGTTCTGCCTTCTCTGTAATATTTGTAGCAACTGAAAATGTCACTGGGCTTGTTTCTGAATGTGGCTCCGAATCTGGCTGTGGTAGGTCTACACCTGACTCTGAAGTCACATGTATCTCTGGTGAGGTAACTTTATCCCAATCTTGATTAGAAGCCTTTTCATTTTGATCACTTATTTTTTCTTCCATTACTTCTTGGCTTTGCTGAAAGAGAGGAGTCATATACTTTATTCTCTTTGAAAGAGAAATATCTAATATAACAGCTTACAAACATATTTATCTCCAAAAGCCCTAAAGTCGGAAATAAGTTTTTTTTTTCTACTACCCAGAAAAAACTGAGATTTTAAAGACGAATGCTTTGTCCACACCATAGTAACATCTTAAAAAAAAAAGAATGACAAGAAATTAGTTTGACAAACTTGTATCGACGCTATTTTGTTCCCAGCTATTCTCTACTAATAGTATTACTCTCCGCTTACTACTTAATTACTATTAATCTACTATATAATTAATTAATTAACCTATAACTACTATATGATTACTCTCTACTGAAAGTATTTTTTTGCCAGATTCCTGTTACACATATAAAAACAGCTATAGCAAGCTCCCACCTTTTTATTTTATTTAAAATAAAAAATATGGCTTAAATAATAACTATGTTTGGTCAACCTTAAATTTTATGATTGAAAGTTGAACGAAGATCAACTCAAGAAATTCCGAAGACCGTAAAGTTTAGCTTTCCTTTGACTGTGCAGCTGTCTGTGCAAATTATCAGATAATTAATGTTTGACTTAATAAGGGCAAACAACGTTGCCAAACGTTTAAAATGTGATATTACCTTAAGAACATTCTAATTTTAGATTAACCAAACGAAAAATGCTAGAAGATTACGGTCTCAAAGTATAAATGAACCTAAGGTAGGTCCAGGAGAAAAAAAGAATGTTTTTTTACGAAAATACCTCCGTATAGAGGTATGTAGTTTTGTAGAAGCCAGTAAAAAAAAATAAAATTATGGGGTGAAAACCAAAGAAAATTTGCTAGAAACCTATGTCGTCACCATATAGTTTGAGAAACTGCAGCTTTCTTTTGAAAGTGTATATATCTTTGGGAATAAACAGAGTGTTGATGTTTGAACTTATAAGGGCGAACTTATACAATTGGCGCATGAACAACAGCCTCCACGTGCCTCTGGATATCTGGCCAGCCACCGGAGAACCAAATGCACTTAGGGATGGTTGGGTTAGCAGCCCTCCTACTGAAACTTGTATTGATACAAATAGAACCAGAAGTTCAGCCTCAGATATATCATCCCGAACCCTCTCTCGACCCCGAACCGCCCAAGGACAATTCCCTCTGAATATCGTTGACCTAGCTGACCAAGATTGACCAGAGACGAAGAGGCGTTGGCCTAGTTCTGAACAGTGCCACAGGCAAGGCTCTCCTGTCATTCGCACCAGTAACACCCAGGCTCCTGAGAGCAAGTCTCGATAGTAAACAAGGAAAAATAACAATTATCATCTGTTACGCCCCCACAAATGAAGCCAAGGAAGAGGACAAGGATGACTTTTATACCCTTTTAAGTTCAAACCTCTCGTCAGTACCTCCCCATACTACCTCGTCCTTCTAGGAAATATGAATACGAGCATTTCAAATGAGTCTGGCCATTTTTCGCTGTTGGAACCGTAACACTAGATAGCCTAAACGACAATGGAGAGAGAATGCTGAACTTCTGTCTCGCCCACAGTCTTACCATTAATAACACATGGTTTCAGAGACCCATCATACACCTGATATAGCAATGATGGATCAAGGAAGAAGATGCACGACTACATCATGATATGCCGGCAATGGCTGTCGTTTGTACAGAATTGCCGCGCCTACCAAGGCGCCGAGCTTGGGAACACCCACCATCGTCTCGTTGAAGCCAAAATCAGGCTTCACCTAAAAGCTACAAAAACCAGCCACACACCTCAGGAAATTGATACCTACCGTCTGCTTTGGCTAAGCAAAATCAGGCCGAAATATCCAACAGATTTGAGGTCCTTACGCAGTGCGATGATAGTGAAGGTGCATGGAAGGTCTTCAAAGAGAATGCTCTTGCAGCTGTAATTATCGTTGCTGGAATATAGCAGCGTAAGAAAAAAGAATAGATCGGAAATGAGTCCTCCGCCATTATTGATCATAAAGGAAGCCCACCTTCACGGGGAACATGACTTATACACACCTGTCGCCGATGGCACTGAATTTACAGAAGAACAAATTAAAGCTACAGTACAAATGCTGAAGAACAACAAAGCACCAGGAATATGTGGCCTGACCACTTAAAAATGACGATCCATATATGAGTCTCTGGCTACAAGTGCTGTTTAATACTGTGTGGTGCTCTTAAATGATACCTTCAGACTGGAGGACAGGCTTACCTGTGCCAGTCTACAAGAGGAAAAGAAGTAAAGCAGAATTTTTTAACTATCATGGAATAGCTTTGCTCTCGGTACCGGGCAGATTCTTCGCGATGCTGCTCCTCAAGCGGGCAACAAACTACCTCCATCCCCTTCGTCGCCACCAGCTAGCTGGGTTCATGCCGGGTAGGTCCAATACTGAACAAAAACAAGGAATTAGACAGTTGAAATAGAAAATTCTAGAACATAAAGGATTAGCATACATTGCCTTCGTCAATTTTCAATCTGCTTTCAACACTGCCGAACAGACATTCACATTGGCTAATCCTTCAATCTGCTGTTGCACCTAAGAAAATTGTCAATCTGTTCGAAGAACCATACAACAACACCGAAAGTGCTGTCTTTGTAAATGGCCAGCTCTCATCACGTTTTCAAATTAGAAACGCTGCTGCTCCCGAACTCTTCAACTATGTCATGGACCATGTTCACAACAGAACACTGCTGGCACATCCGTTTGGCATCGATTTTGCCGGAAGAGTTCAGTCAGATGTTGACTTTACTCACGATGTTGCATTGGTATGCGAATATCTCACTGACATCAAAACTGCCCTGGAGACGCTAGCATCTGCTGCAGAAAAACTTGGTTTAAATGTAAACTGGAACAAGGCTAAAATATTGCCTGTGGACAAAATACCATGCAGCCTCCTGATTGTTATAGAAGTGTGTGGCCAACATTTTGAGAAAGTCAAGCAGTTCACATACCTCGGTTCAATTGTCTGCTCACACGGAAATCTAGACGCAGAGATATTAGCAAGAGTGGCAAAGACAAAAGCCGTTTTTGTTGGACTGCTGAGACCAATAATCCACAAACCCCAGATCAGCCGTCTTACGAAAGCTCGTATCTGCTCTGCCTAAGTAGTAAGTGTTGTGTTGCATTCGTAAGAGACTAAATCTTTGACTCAATCACAGATGATGAAGATAGTTGCTGTACACACAAGTTATTTACTTCGATAACCTACTGAAACCCCTGCCCGACTTATATTTGACTTCGATCCAACCGCAAACGGCTGGAAACGCCAAAGAGGTAGACCCTGTACAAGATGGGCAGATATCATCCACGATCGACTCACAGCGTGGGGCATTGACCCTAGCGAAGCTCTTACCCTCGCTCAAAACAGGTCACTCTGGAGACGACTAACAGCAATAACGTCTCGTTCCCTCTACGCTGGCGTCAGTGCCGAGCGAGAGCATTAAGCTAAGTTAAGCTAACATTGCCACAAATTACTGAATAAGTTTTGATTATTCATTTTTACAGTAAAACGTGGCAACACTGACAAAAATCTGATACTGGCTTAATTTAATCCATAATTTTGAAACAACCAAAAGAAAAATGTTAGAAAATCGTAGTTTCAAAAGCATGAATGGAACTAAGGTAGGTCCAGGGGGAAAAACAGCTTTTATTTTTATGTTTTTGGTACTTTAAAAAACAGGAGGTTTTCAGGAGAGCAGAAAAATCTGCTCTTTTTATATGAAAGAATTTTTTAAGTTTTTAAACAATATTTGCACTCTTTAATATTTTGTAAATAATCTAGGACAAAACAATTTTTGCAGTGAATGGAGACTCAGACGATCGTAAGTCAAGAAGGCTGTTAATAGGAGAAGTGCTGGTCAGTTGGTCCTAAAAAACCAATTCACGTTTGATACTATAGTCTTAAAATAATTATTATACTGATTATATTTACACTTTTTCATTCATTGTTATTGTATGAACGAAAGTCACAGATTTTGTATCTTTAAACTTGGAATATTCACTCTTTGTCATAAAACCTCAATTTTATTAACAATTTTATCAAATTTTATCAACAATTTTATCAATTTTATTAACAACAATAGAATGTATCCATAATGATTATTCGCAGTATTTTGTTTTTTAAAACATCAGATTGAAACAAATATTGCAATATATATTGTAATATATGTAATATATAATAGATATTAAATATTAAATAATTAAATATTAATAATTAAATATTAAATATAAAAATTACATATATGTAAGAAATCTATATATATATATATATAAAAATAAGTTGTTTGTTTGTGTGTCTGTCTGTCTGTCCGCATATGATGTCTGAATTATTTCATCATATACCAAGTCAAAAACGAATGTATTCAAGCCGAAGTAGCTGAGTTGGTAAAGCGTTATGTTCCAGGTTCTAGGTCCGAGAGGTTCCAGGTTCGAACCTTGGCTTTAGCATTAATACAAAAGAAGAAAAAAAACTAAAAAAGGTAAAAACTATAAAAAAAACTAAAAAGAAAATACTAAAAATACTAAAAAAACTAAAAAAGCTAAAAATCTAAAAAAGGTAAAAAACTAAAAACTAAAAAAGAAAAAAAACTAAAAAAACTAGAAAAAAGGTAAAAACTACAAACAAAACTAAAAAGAAAAAAAACCAAAAACTAATAAAAAAAAACTAAAAAAAAAAAATTAAAACTGAAAAAGAAAAAAAAACGAAAAAAGGAAAAAAACTGAAAAATAAAGGAGAAAAAGAAAACTAAAAACCGGGACACAGGGAGTATAAATGACGACCGGGACACTCAAAGAGAAATTACAGACTGGGACACTGGGACACAAATAACGACCGAGACACCGGGACACAAATGACGACCGGGACACCGGGACACAGGGAATATAAATGACGACCGGGACGCTCAAAGAGAAATTACAGACTGGGACACTGGGACACAAATGACGACCAGGATACTGGGAATATAAATGACGACCGGGACACAGGGACACAACTACAACGGGGACGCCGGGGGCACAGGGGGATATATAAATGACGACGGGGACAAAGGGAATGTTCGATTAGCAATCACCATCAACAAAGCTCAAGGGCAATCATTAGAATAATGAGGTATAGATCTAAATATGGATTGTTTTTCCCATGGACAATTTTATGTTGCATGTTCCAGAGTCGGTAAACCTGACAATCTATTTATATGCACAGACAATGGGACATCGAAGAATGTTGTATATTCGCAAGTTTTACGTAGTTAAAAACATATATACATATATCTATCTATATTCACAGGTGGGACACATGGACACAACTACAATGGCGCGTAACGACTTATGCGCGCAGGGGGGCGCGAAGCGCCACCCCAACAGCTAGTATTGTAATATATGTATGATATGCAAACTACTATTCAAAAGTAATTCTAATTGGACATATTGAAAACACGTGCAAATACTTTCCAGGAGTAACTGTTATTCGAAAGATAATTGAAACAAATTGAAACATAATGAAACGAATACAGAAACTATGGGTAATTATTTTCCAGGGTGGTTCTGATTCGAATAATAATTGAAACACATTAAAAAACATTTAAACGAATATTGAAACAATGTGAAACTACTTTTCAGGAGTAACTCTTCGAATAATAATTGAAAAAAATGAATCTATGTACAAGTATTACTCAGGAGTAAGTATTTTTTCAGCAGTAACTCTGATTCGAATAATAATTGTAACAAATTGAAAGGTATTTAAACTAATATTGAAACTATCTGAAACTTCTTTTCAGGAGCAACAATGACTTGATAGCAGCTGAAACAAATTGAAGCGAATATTGAAACTATGAGCAACTATTTTTCAGGAGTAACTCTGATTCGAATAATAATTGAAACACAATAAAACGAACATTAAAACTACGAAGAACTATTTTCAGAAATAACTCTGATTCGAATAATAATTGAACCAAATTGAAACTTTGTAAAATTAATTAAAATTCTGAAGCTCAAACTTTTTTTTAAACAAAGAAGATAAACCAACTAAAAAAAAATAAAAAAATCCTTAATCCAACCCAGCAAACACTTTAGGTATTCAGTAAATTTTAGTTTATTGGTGAATTGGAATCAAAGGAGGAAAAAGAAAAAAGTTTTCAAATTCATATGCTAAATTCAGGCACAACTAAATTTGATACAAGGCGTAATACGTGATGATATATATTTTTTCACATTACTTACTTCAAAAAAGAAAATTGAATAAGAAAAGATCCCCAAAACCATTCCATTTAACTTTAAAATTTTTACAGATGATAGTAGAAAAATAAATAATCTAACCATATCTATTTCACATCCAGAAAACTTTTTCAAAGAGGAAACAAAACATGAAAAAGATAACTATTAGTTAAGTTGATTAATCGTAAATTAATTAAGTTAGTTAATTTACTTATTGCATTACTTTTTCAAATAGATCCACTCTGATGCTAAAATTTCGGTGATAATATGAATAAATTCCAATTTTATAGTAAATAACCAATTGAAATAGAATGATTCAAAATATACAAAACTAATCAATTTTCAAACTCAAATTCAATATCTCAGAACTACAGATCACAGGTTTCAGACAACTATCAAGAAAAAAAAAAACGAAATTCCGTAATTTTTCCATAAGGTTTGTCACAAATACGTGCTTTTTTCTTCCTTTTTGGTTTTGGTAGAATAAATACTTGGTTAAGAGGTCCTTTTAAACAATAGACAATTAGTCATCTCAATTGAAGTAAGTTTTAACGAAAGCTTAAACACAAGTAAAAGTTTTGTACGCCCCGTAGCCATATTTTGAAATGAATTTAATAAACGAACTTTTGGTGGCTTATGCGTTGGAGGAGCTCCACACTACACTTCATAATTGTCACCTCAGAAATCAAAAGTCAGGATTGCCAAAGCGTAAAAACAAAAAGGAAAGACTTTCTTTATTTGTATTATCAAATCAATAATCAAAATTGCACGATTAAAAATTGTCTTAAGTGGGTAATGTTTATACACAAGTTAAGTCTATTTCACCCCCGCAGTCATATTTTGAAATGAATTTAATAAAAAAACTTTAGATGGCTTCTATGTTGGAGAAGCTCCTCACTACACTTCACAATCGTCACTTCGAAAATCAAAACCCGGGATTGCCAAAGCGTAAAAACAACAAGCAAAGATTTTCTTAATTTTCATTATCAAATAAAAAATCAAAATTACACTATCAAAAGTTGTCGTAAATGGGTAGAAAAATCCCTTAAAAAAAAAGACGAATCGCTCACAGGTTTGATATACATACGACTAGGAGTCAGATCTTCCCTACTGGAGAACAAACGAACGAATGAACTTCTTCAGGATGAAAAAAGACGGAAAAGAAGGAAAAATAATTTTAATGAAAGAAGGAGGGGAAAAGGGAAAGAAGCCACAAAAACCAACAAACAGTTCAAGTAAAAACGATAAGAAAAATTTGAAGTGGCAACCATGGTAAAAGCTCACCAAAGTTGTATCGTTGGTATCCGAAGTTTCATTTACTTCACAGTTGGAATAGAACGCACGTTCTTTTCCTAGATCAAACGTGCCAGTCTCCTCGATATCGCTCCGAATGTCGTTTGAGTTTGAAGCTTCTAGTACTTCCATATCGTCCATTTTCGACTCGGCATTACCCATAGCTAATGTTTCCTGAAAACGAAATAGACCAATTAAGATTATTTTATTTCTGTAAGAGTTATAATTACTGTTATAAATTAAAGTGCCATAATTAAACCCCCCTGACAGCATCTTTAATTTAAAGTAAACAGTAAAATTTAAAGTCAAGCCATCTAAAAAATCGAAAAGACATATCAACATTTTACAAGTATATGTATCCATGCAAATAATGTCAGAGCGGAGGCAACGGGACAAGCCCATTATGGACTACCCCAGAAAGCATGAGAAACTGATAAGAAAAGGATCTTCAGCACTTAAATACGGGATAAAAAAGAAATAAATACTAATAGCACAACTGAAAACAAACATCAAACTAAGAGCCTATATAATAATGATCCGGTAGCGACCCGAAATCTCCGATAAATCCAGAACCGTGCGCAAAAATAACAAATTTCTCACAAAGAAAACTCCACATTGCTTGGTTGAATACCTTGCGATACCACCTCGTTGACCTCAGATCCCCAAAGGCTAAGAATGGCACAGAGGACATCTACAAGGCCTCTCTAGACATTCCTGAACTGGGCTATGGCCATGGCATCCTCCCACAATGGTTCAAGACCCAGCTTCAAACTTCGGATGCCCCGGTCGTACTACAGTCACGTGTTGTGTCTTAGTTGATATCTTTTGCAAATCCCCTCAGAGAACCAATTTTATACTGTGTTCGGGAAACGATCCCCTAACATCCGAAAAACATAATCACATTTCTTAACCTTTTCCCCCTTCAGAAGGTCAGTAACTAATGTCCGAAAATTCAACGAAGAGCTTCTTCGTTGGTGACCTTTACCTGGTATGATATATTCAGAATACTTCCAAGACAGAAGGCTAAAACCTGCTTCTCATCCTAGACATTTGTTTGTCAAATATCCCTTCTTGATGTTATGGGCCGAGTACGAGCACAGCTACATGGCAGGCTTGTATTTATTGAGTCTCATTGTCGCCTACCTTCTAATATCAGAAAATGTGAACCCTTCTTGATGTCATGGCATCAACAGAGGTTCAATACAACCACCCCGGAAAAAATACAAATTTTTCCTTGCAGTTGTGACGATCGTTTTTGTGACCAGGAAAGTCATTATGCCAGTTTTAAGAGAAAAAAACAACAAAAACAATGAAGTCAATTTTGAGCAGATGCTCTTGAGGCCACACATCTACCCAATTTCCTCTTTCATCCCATTTATTCAAAGCCTCTCGCTTTAAACCCTCCCAATAAGTTCTCATGTCCCTTGAATCTTCCCGTACAGTCACCTACGATCCCACTGGGGGATGAACTGCTTTTTGTTTAGCCCTGGATGATTGGCCGACATAGAGGATCTTTGGCAATCTGTCATCCTTAAAAGTGGGCTTCAATCACATTTTTCGTAAAGAGTACTGTTAGAGATACGGTCAGTCAGATGGGTACCCAAAACAGTCGCCAGAGAATTTCTCTGGAAAACATCTAGCAAATATTTCTCCGTCTTTTGGAGCTCGTACCCTTCGGCATCAGACTTACTGTAGCGTCCAACTGTAGAGTTCAATATTCTAATCATAGTTCACAGACTTAATCTCCTATTCTCCCAAACTTTTTTTTAACTGTGAAATAAAACCCTTAACTTTGGCTATTCTACTTTTAATATCTTCACTACCTCGGTAAGTGAAGGTGTCCATTAGACAGACCTTTTCATAACTCAGCATCACTTCTTCACCGGTACTCATTCCTAGTCTATACAGCTTAGTCTTCTTAACATAAATTTTCAAACCTATATATGAGCTCCCAAAACCTTCAAAAATTCATTCATTTTGCAAAAAATTTCATCTAGGATGCACAAATCACCAGTTTGATCTAAATGTACGAGAGTTTTACTTCCTCAGCTGATTCAGTGTTCTCTCATTGGGCTTGCAGCGCTCCATAGGACAAAGCTCAATGCTTAACTCCTGGTTAAATACAAAATTAGCTATTAACCTCATTTCCTCGCTAATCAATTCAATATTTTTTATCTGGTATACGAAGGATAGAAACTTCGCAAAAACTCCTCTATCAGCTGAATCAAAGGCTTGGTCATATTCTGGATAAATGAGGACTAAATGGGTTTATCAATCTAAGAGAGAAAATTTTTAGTGCTAGAAAAAAAAATCTTTCGTTGATACCATAAATGAATGCATTGAATACCCGTCAATGAAAAAACAGATGGGGCACAAAAAAGGAAAAACAAAAGACACTAATTCTTTTCATAGTAACAAAACAAAAACACAACAACCAGCAGTAAATACCCACTATTGCTGTTAAATCTTAACCAACGCGTGGGACTTGACTGATAAGTTAAAACAATCAATTTGTGACAGAACCACTTCTTCAGGGTTGGTAGCACCATACTGACGCGTAACTTACCGATTGCTTGTCCATGATGGTAAACGCAGCAAAAACTTTGCATAGTTGTAGTGCATTGAACGCAATTTCAGTCTATTTGTTGCCGTAAAAATACGCCAAAATGGGCTAAGGTACAATTAGGCAAAACAATAGCACTGTACATCCGGGCCAACAGACGACGGTCAAACTTCCGCTTATTTGCTACTATTCGGCTATACGTAAAAGAAGACCGATTCTGAAAATGAGAAAGCAGTGACCACCACGTCTCTAGTATTGGCCGTCCAATGGGAAGGTCCAGATATACAATGCCATCCGCGAGATTAACAATAGATTCATCAAGTCTGACCAGCCTTGGATTTCAAATTAAACACAGTACTTCAGACTTTTCAGCCGGCTCAGGTTCAGCATTTCATCCGCAAATCCAAATCAGAATATAAGTTATATGTGACTTTGACTGAGGCTTTCCAATGCTACTATTACATGCTGTCAATGATGGAATAGCATCTTGTCTTAGTTCCTTCTTTAGCAAGAGAAGAGGATTCCCACGCGAAGAAACAGCCTAATCATGCAAGAGGCTAGTACACTTATTGGCTAGTAGAGGAAACCTTAGTTCCGCTAGATTTTTCATACATCTTAGCCAGCAGGGCTAGGATGCAAGGGTCAACCCCGGCCAGACCCATATTTAATATAATTAAATAAAAAGAAACAATTTTTTTTTAAATGACAGTAAGGAGCAACATTAAAACTTAAAACGAATAGAAATTACTCCGTATATGAAAGGGGCTTTTCCTCGTCAATACGTCGCTCATTATGCTAAAGTTTGACTCTTTCTCTTAACTCTACTTTTTAAAACAGTAAGATACTCCACGAAGAAAGTAGTATAAGAGAGGGTGCTTGACTTGGCACTTCTTTTACAAGACTAGACCACAACTAAACTAGCGTTTAGTATAACCCCTTGACCAACCGGATTCTTCAGTTCCAATTCTTACTCGCCTAATAGGTAATGTAATAGGTAATAGGTACTACCGATATTTCTGCAAGAGATAGGGGATGAGGAAGTTCACTACAGTAAATGTTCAGCCTAACCGAAGAATCAGCTATAACGGAACAATATATCGAATCAATAAAACAAATGGTATGCAAATTTTCACGAGAACATCATTACACGTATTCTGGAAAAGATCTAGAAAGGCCCTGTCATTTACATAAAATACAGATCTTTTTTAGCGAATAGCTTAGAAGAAGGACCAATCTGATCACCAATCTGAGCACTAAAAAACAAATGAAAAGGATCTGACATAAAACTAGAATCGCTAAAACAACTTCCACAATAGCTATGGATGACATAAGAAAAACAAAGTCTAACTTAGATGCACTATCCGAATTATGGACGCAAGAACAACTACACATCTTCGGCGCAACTCATCGTTTTTAGTTTTACTCACGAGAGTAAAACTCTCATTCTTCGGGGCATGATTATATAACAGACCCAGAATAGTGCTCGGACGGTTAGAATCACCAGAAAAATTAAGCGGACTGTTTAGATCACACTTGAACTCACCAGTCACAATACAACATTAACCGTGCTCTTTTAATTTTAGCAAGAATTTAGATAAACAAAAAACACTAATGGAAAAAGTCTCTCGGAACGGTCATCACGATAGTTCGTGGGCAGACATACATATCTTCAGCTCAACAGCATTCTATATTCTAACTGTTGAAAAGTCATCTGCTGAATCAAAAACAGACGAAGCAAAACATGACTTCACATAGGTCACTAAACGACCACAAGGCCGGCCATAAGACTGAGAGTGACGCGATGCAAACAAGAACACGTTATGATTAGTTGACAGTTACAAAAGGCTCAGGCTCAAAGTAGTCACAAAGTGCTCATGAAAACACAATATGTCAGAATGAGATAAAAAGACCTTCAAAACACAGACCGATAGAGCTAATTTCCATTTAATTCCATGAGACAATTGTACAAAAGATAGAGGATCCTCCGTTCATTTCTTCATGAAACCTTAAATGACGGGTTCTAGATTCATTTCAGCAGAGGTTTTGCACTATTTACCACCATATTAGCCGGATACTTTACACTGTAAGGTGTAAGGCAGGGGGAGGGGGAACAATGTCTGTCAAGATTTTGGTTTTTAATAAACTATCAATAGAAGTAATTCTAATTTTCCTGACTTTTTGCATTTTTTTTTAATGTCTTTTTGCTTCCAGGAGGAGCAGAGGGATTACTATAAATAGTATCAAAAATCTATAATACATTTTCTGTATCCCATTTACTTACCCTGTCACCTATTTGGAATGAATTCACTAGTTCAGTTAAGTTGGCAATCATTGTTTTTTCGGTGTGCAAAGTTTTTGCTTCGGATGCCTATTGACTTCCAGGACCTATTTTCTTTGTCTTTGGTCATAGATCCGATGATAACGCTCACGGAACAGAAACTGCAGTATGAGAAGTCACTGAATTTCAGGACTAGCTTGTTTAATGCCTTCTGTAATTTGTTATCCGGAGACCTTCTTTTTTCGTAGGTGGGTGATTGCAACGTGTCGTGTTTATGCTTTTGTCTGTTTTTTGTTTTGTTTCTTTGTGATAGAAAATAAAAACATTATTAAATTTGGTTAAACGAACTAATTAAGACTAAAAAGTAAATTCTTACCTCTCCTTTCTTTTTCAACTGTTCAATATGTTCCTGTTGCTTTTTTGACAGGAGATTCCAAACATTCGGCTGACTGGCAGATTTTACAATTTTCTCAATCATGTTAACTGAAATAAAACAAATTGGCAGCACAGTAAGAAAATAAAAGAAAAATTCATACAATCTAGAAGCGCCGAAGGAGCTTTTATTCGCCCAACCTAAATTAAAATAAGAAAGTATATCAAGTTCAAACAATTATAGTAATGGAATAATAATGATAGTACGCGTAGTTTCACAGAGCCACAATATGTTTATGAGTGAGGAGGGAAGGGAGACCAATCGACAATGCGATTCAGAAGCAGAATAAGGCTCATCTAAACAAACAGCACAAAATTAGAGTACCTGTGCAGTCCATTTATAGACAAAGTCAAAAAGACTTCATTTAAAGTAGCGTCATGCAAACAAGTAGTATCCCATTAATAGTTCTAAAATCATCCCTATCCCTGTTTTTAAAGTCATACCTATCCCTGCTTTTAAAATCACCCCTGCCCTGATGTCAAAGACACCCATATCTCGGCATTCCATGACAGCTAGCAGGTGCATATTAGATCATAGGGAATGTTTTCTAAGAAATGCAGGTGTTAATTTTTTCAAGAACTTTCAGGGATACCGCCAAATCAGGATTTCTTTGGACCTTGGGTCATAAAATTTGCTTGTAAAGGCAGCCGTAGGAAGTTTTTAAAGACAACCATAGGAATGCTTTTAAAGACACAAATAGGAAGTTTTTTAAACCAGTCCATAAGAAGTTTTTAAAGGCAGCCATTCGAAGGTCTTTAGGACATGCATAGGAAGGCTTTAAAAGTCATCCCTATTCCATCATTCCCATGGCAGACAGCTGGCGCATGTTACGTCATAGGGTTTGTTTAATTATGCTTGTTACATAATCTCTAGTTCATACATATCAACATATCAATGATACATATTTTTTACCAGCATATTTGTAGTTGATAAATTCCCACTTGTATTCCCTCTCGCCTTTATTTCACCCCTGATAACACATTCAACTGTCAATAGTGTAATAGATTCTATTTCTAAAAAAATATCTTACGAACAAGTTCCAATATTATCTGACAACACTCTTTAAAAGCATTGCTAAATATGCAGGTGCATACCAAGCGTAACCAAATTCTAGTAATCGATTTTCCTTCCTCTGCATGTCAATTATTGCAGGTGTATGGGAAACTGTAATTCATTTAATCATTCTAGTATGCGCAAAAAGGGTTCTCCTTCCGTGAAATAGGTTACCACGTACACTGTATTAGCCAAATCATGTCTTTAAAAAGATCATGAAGACAAATGTCTTCATAACCTCCCCCCCCCTCTTGACTAGTAGACTCTAGCACGTCCTAATACGCAACAGCCAAAGCCCTATCACGTAACAAGCATAAGTGAACAAACCATATGACGAAACATATTCCTGCTATATGTCGTGGGAACGATGGAATAGGGATGTCATTAAAAGCCTTCCTGTTCATGTCCTTAAAAACCTTCCTATGGCTGCCTTAAAAATTTCCTATGGGCCGGTTTAAAAACATTCCTATGTGTATCTTTAAAAGCCTTCCTATGACTTCCTTTAAAAACTTCCTACGGCTGCCTTTACAAGCAAACACTATGACCTAACATCCAAAGAAATCCTGATTGGGCGGGACGGCTGAAGGTTCTTGAAAGAATTAACACCTGCATCTCTTAGAAAACATTTACTAGGAAGTAACATTCACCTGCTGGCTGTCGTGGAATGACTTTAAAAGCCTTTGGGAATGTATTAAAAGGACTAAAAAGGAAATGACTGAAAAGGAAAGATAGGAAGTCTTTAAAAACCTTCCTATAGCTGCCTTTAAAAACTTCCTATGAGCCAGTTTTAAAACCTTCCTATGTGTGTCTTTAAAATCCTTCCTATGACTGCCTTTAAAGATATAGATATTACGCGAAAAACAAAAACAAACATAAAAAAGGAAAGAAATTAAAAGAAATCGATCCATTCTTTAAAAATCCAGTAAAAACACCCGCTTAACAGATCACACACTTAACTGGTGGTTTCCTTCATTGGAATTTTGACAAAGCTCTATTTTTAATTTTACAATAACTCAAATTTTATTAATTTGAGAAATCAAAATGATAGAGAAAACTTACTGTTAATTCACAGTTGCTTTTATTTCGAGACAAACATAATCTATTAACATAAATAAGGGGTCTAAACTGCTACGTTATATTATAATTAAACCTGCAGGTGTTGAGAAACAATTGAAAACAGCGAAATTCCATCATTATCAGGAGCGTCAGTTTGGGGCAGAGAAGGGGTTTTAAGGTCAATTGCCGCCCTTCCTAGATTTTAATAATGACGTTTTTTTGCATTCTCACTGAAACACTGTTTTTTGTATTTTTATTGCAAAAAAACAGAAAAATAGTAGAATTACCTAAGCCCCCAAACAAAATAGACTTTCAAACATATACCTTTTTCCTGTCTGTAATATTTTCGTGAATTAAGACAACTGGATTGCAGTATCGAGTCAGTGGGTCCCGTTATAGCCCACCCCTTTCAATTCCCGGTACCGGCTCTTTTTTAAAGACCAAACAGAAAGGAGATTCCCCCCAATGATGCCATCTAAATAACGTAAGTCAGATATGGCGTTATTGTTAACTATAGTTAAGGATAGTAACATATTTTCTTTTCTAACGACACATTTTTTAGTTTTTGATCAGTTTTTTCCATTGATTGGTAAGAGAACGACATGTAACTGACTCATGTTAAGCGACACTTTATCGTAACAAGGTAATTGCAAAATCAATTTCTCAATTGGGGTTGGATACATGGTAAATACTATCAGTGATTTGTCTGGGCGTCTTTTTGGCACCATTCCAAAAATCTGTATACAACAGTGATTTGAAATGCTTGCTAGACAGAAACATTCTTTGCAAAAATTGCAATGACTGCAACAAGCCAGGTATCCTTTTTGTAAATTAATGGTCCTGAGCATAGTGATTTTCCCTTACCAGACTTGCACGTGAGTTCGGGTCCCCGAGTTCCCCCCAGGCCCCAAGTCTCCCTCCAGGGTCCTAATAAACACACCCTTCCAAAAACAATTTTTGTTTGTGACTTACATTTTTTTGAGAGCCAGAATTTGTTTGGACTTTTTTGGGACATGGAATTATTCGTGAATTGAATATTTATAACAAAAGAAATTCACTTGCGATATTTTCGGGATACAAAATGAAGATGATATAGATATGTTAGTGGTTATTTTTACTGTTAGAACAATAATGTTAACTGTGACACTTTTTTTTAACTTGGAACTTTTTCCAGCTTTTTCATGCATTAAAATGAGATTGTAACATGTTCATATTAGAAACGGACATGGCAAGGCGGTAATGAGGTTGACATAGACAATTTGGAATGATTTCTCGGTAAATTTGAGAGGTTATTAGCTAGTAATTCTGTCAAGTGAATATTTCTAGAGGGAAATATATCAAGGATTTGTCTTGCAACTGGCCTGTTTTAAAGAAATGTATGATGTCACAAACTAGGAGCTGGAATCCAGAAATTTACCCTGAGAAGTCATTAGATAAAAGCATTTTTGCGTATAACATACTCGGCTAGTAGGGAAGTCCCGAGTGTCTTAGTTTCTGACTGAGTATCAAAAATTAAACAGAAGCCCTTTGGCATACAACAAACTCAACTAGTAGGTAAATTCAGAAATTCTTAGTTGGTGACTGACTACAAAATACTTAATGAAAGCATTTTCAAGTAAATCAAATTCAGCCATTTGGTCGATTCGGAGTCTTTTGATTGGTGACTGAGCATTTCAAAATTAAAAACACTTTTACATACAACAAACTCAGCTAGTAAGTAAAATCCAAGCGTCTTAGTTGCTGAATGAGCATCAAAAATTTAATAAAAGCACTTTTGAACTTTGAGTACGACAAAAGCATCAAAGGAACTTTTGAGTACGACAAACTCAGCTACCTGGTATATTCCGAGTATTTTAATTTGTGACTGAGTATCAAACAACTAAATGAAGACACTTTTGCATAAATCAAGCTCAGCTAGTAGGTAAATTCCGAATGTCTTAGTTACTGACTGAGTACAACAAACCCAGCTAGCTGGTAGATTCCCAGTGTTTTAGTTACTAACTGCGCATTAAAAAAAAACTTAATAAAAAGACTTTTTCGTAGAACGAAATCAGCTACCTGATAAATTCCGAGTCTTTCAATAGGTGACTGAGCATCAAAAATTAAATAAAAGCACTTTTGTATACAACAAACTCAGCTAGTACATAAATTCTGAAGGAAATTTAATAAAAACACTTTTGAGTACAACATATTCAACTACTTGGTAAATTCCGAATCTTTTAATTGATGACTTTCAAAAACTTAAATAAAGGCACTTTTGCATACATCAAACTCAGCCAGTATGTAAATTCCGAATGTCTGGTAAATTCCGAATCTTTTAATAGGTACTTATCAAAAAATTAAGTAAAAGCGATTTCGCATACAACATACTCAGCTAGTGGGTATCTTCCGAGTGTCTTGGTTGACTGAGCATCAAAAATTTAATAAAAGCACTTTTGACCACAATAAATTCAGGTAGTTGATAAAATCCAGGTGTTTTAGTTGCCGGCTGAGTACTAAAATTTAATATAAGCACTATTGACTACAACAAATTCAGCTACTTGGTAGATTCCTTTTAATTGGTGACTGAGTATCAAAAAATTTAATAAAAGCACTTTTGCGTACAAAAATCTCAGCTATTAGGTAAATTCAACGCTTCTTAGCTGCTGACTGAGAACCAAAAATTTAATAAAAACACTTTTGACTACAATAAACTCGGGTAGTTGATAACTTCCGAGTGTTTTAGTTGCCCGTTGAGTACCAAAAATTAATAAAAGCACTTTTGACTACAATAAATTAAGTTACTTTGTAAATTCTAAGTCTTTGAATTATTGAATGTGTCCCAAAAATTAAACAAATATATTATTGAAAACAACAATTCAGCTACTTGGTAAATTCCGAGGCTACTAATTAACTATAAAAAACTTGGTACAAACACTTGCATATAAGCATTTTCGAGTACAACAAACTAAGCTATTTGGTCGATTCTGAGTCTTTGAATTGATGAGTGAGCATCAACAAATTAACTAAATTTACTTTTACATACACCAAACTCAGCTATTAGGTAAAGTCCAAGTGTCTTAATTGCTGACTGAACATCAAAAGCTTAATAAAAGTGCTTTTGACTACAGTAAACTCATGTAGTTCATACATTTGGAGTATATTACTTACTGGCTGAGTACCGAAAAATTTGACAAAAGTACTTTTGACTGCAACAGACTCAGTTACTTTGTAAATTCTAAGTCTATTAATTGGTGAAAGAGTAAAAAAAAGTTAATGCACTTTAGCATACAACAAACTCAGCTACTTGGTAAATTCCAAGTATTTTAATAATTGACTATTAAAAAATTAAATAAAGGCACTTTTGCTTACAACAAACTCAGCTAGTAGGTAAATTCAAGTGTCTTAATTGGTGACAGAGCATCGAAAATTTAATGAAAGCACTTTTGACTAAGATAAACTCAAGTAGTTGATAAATTCCATGTGTTTTAGTTTCTGGCTGAGAACTCAAAAATTAACAAAAGTGCTTTTGACTACAACAAACTCCGCTACCTGGTAAATCCCGAGTGTTTTAGTTACCGACAGCTAGGTTAGAATAATTTAACTGTTTTCAAGTTAGGTTATCTTAGGTTCAAATAGCATGACCCTCCAAGCTATGTGAACTTAAACGAGTAGTTACCGACTAATAATAATAATTTATTTATAACCCACAAAGTACATTAAACTGTGGAGTAAACACACAAAAAAAGAAAAAACAAGACAAAAAACATAACAACATAAATAACATAGCAGCATAACGACATGCAACATAAATAAATTACCTCCAATCAAAAAATGGCCAAAGAGGGTCAAAAACACCGACCATTTGCCGAGTTTTAAAACATATATCTTTAGATAAATGTTTCAGTCGCGAGGGCGCATCAACGATGTCAAATTTAGAGACGACTGTATGATTCCGATACCACCGAGGCAGACGCAGCAAATACTTGCAATACTTAAAATATCCTGAGCGTATTTTCTTTGTATCCTTCTTGCGAAGGAGGAAAGCAAAACCAGAAAGATAAAAAACAGCAGGGGCACAAAAACTAGAATAAAGACGACATAGTCCTTTTCGGTTATACCGACCACGATTTGGTGAAATTTTCGCGTATCCAACCCGCATACTTTTCAGCACGCTGGACGTAATAGCGGAGCAAGTAGACGAAAGTGACGTGGAAAAAGAGAGACCCAACCATTTAATACTTGCTGAACATGGTATAGTTAAAGAACCCAAGCAAAGAGGTGATGCTGGTGGAGGACTCCCAAAACACAAAAACTCACATTTGGAGGCATTAACTGAAAGGCCTACTGTGGATAGTGCGGCTGAAAGCCGGTAGAAGTTGGTAATTAGACTATTTTTTGTCCGGCTAAGAAGCAGAACATCATCAGCATATGCAACGTGACTAATGCCTAAATTATCATTGTAAAAAATTGACGGTTGAAGACGTTGGAGACACGAAGCTAAAACACATTTAAAAATGCTCGGGGATAACACGGCACCTTGCCTAACGCCTTTTTTAACAGGAATATACTCCCCTACAGTACCATTCCACTTCACCCTAACTGAAGAATTAGCATACCAATACTTAAGCACGGAAACAATAGAAAGGTTAACACCCGAGGCTGCTAGAGAAAACAAAGCATTTGAATGAATTACATTATCAAAAGCAGTAGATATGTCAACAGTCAAACAATACAGGGGACTTTTTTGAGCAACAGCTTGTTTCATTAGCCTACCCACAATATGGTGAGCTTGAAAACAGCCCATACCTTTTCTAAAACCAAGCTGGAAGGGTGTAAAATTGTACTTGGAGTTAATGGCCGGTAGCAGTACATATTCAAATAGCTTACTAACAAAACAAGACACAGTGATAGGACGATAATTAGAGCAAGCACTGGGGTCCTTACCCCTCTTGACTATGGGAGATATACAACCGGACAAAAAACTATCTGGCACAACGGACTGTGCCAAACACATCTGAAACAATAATTGCAAATGCTTCAGCAGTTCAGGACAATCATAAGCAAAAAACTTGAAGCAAAGACCATCACTATCGAGAGACTCAGACTTATTCACTTGCATAAGAGCTCGGAGTATAACACCAGATTCCACCGACAACACTTGAGATTGGTTGATACGAATTGGGAGGATTGAGTTTACAAGCTTTGTAAAATGATTTTGGAGATTAATATTAAACGAAAGCAAAATATTTTTATAATGAGAAACGAAGTCACATAGCCGAAGAGACGAATTAATTGGAGGTGAACACTTAACACTGTTTATAACACGATCCCAGGATTTCTTGTCGCAAGGACCATCCCGGGCATTCAGTCTCGCTCTACGCAGGGAATATTTGTTCTCTCGTTTGGTTTTCTGTTTTATTTGATGTACTGAACCAGAAGAAGGACGATTACAGGCTATCCACATACGGAGCCAGAACTTAGCTTTTTGTTTAGCTATCTTCACTTTAGGATCAACTTTCCAAAAGGGATTGCGAGTACCCGTTCGCACGCACTCGGAGGGTACAGCTGTTTTAGCGGCAGACTTTAGACAGAACACTATTTGCTGATAATACGAGTTGATATCTATCCGCGTTGAAGTTGTAGATACAGATGTTTGCAATAAGTGGAAAGGCACTTTAATAGATGATAATAACTGGGACAATGTCAATACATAAAGTGGAACATTGGTATTTTCCCAATTTAACTTTGAGAACCACTTGGGAGAGTTACGTTGCACAGAGGTCGTCATGGAGCAAGATAGTTGGCAAATGATTGGTAAATGATCGTCGTCGATTTTAGAGTCTTCCACATGAACTATTGATGAAAGTAGAGTTGAATCTGACACAATTACATGATCAAGGTTGGAAGTAAGACCACCACGATTGTGAATATAAGTAAATAGAAGATCTTTATCAGCAAGATGGAATCCTCCAGGTAGTGAATCGAGAAAGATTTCAGATCGGTCGGAATTAGATAATAAGTCAGTTTTCATGTCACCGGCGAGAACCCATTTGGTATTTTGTTTTGAAAGGTCGCTAAGTAGTGTTCGTAGGCGATTACATGCTTGTGAAAAACTAGACAATGACTGCACAGTCTTTTTATTACAGGGGAAATAAATGTTTATAAATGCGGTATCACCACATTTTATCGCTAAGATGTTAGCGTCCCTTTGCAATAATATCGGCTGAGTCTTGTGTCTGAAATAGATGGCCAGACCTCCTGATGGTCTTCCACGGTTTTTTTTGGGCGGCTCTCAAGAAGGTATAATGGGTCCGAGAACGCTTTAGGCTATCAACATTCACTTTAGAGAGAAGGTGCTCCTGTAGAAACACAATATCATTTTCAAGTAGCTCACTTATCAGTAGATCCTTGTCTTTTGTACCATTAATATTAAGGGAAACAAAGCTAAATGGAGTTTGAGCATTCATTTATTAGCGTTGTTGAGAGCCGATCGGAGAACTTTGCATTTCAGGCTAAAACTTACGTGTTCCATAGTGCAATTTGCACATTTTGGTGAGGCTTGGCAAGGGTTTTCCTTGGAATTCACATGAGGGCCAGAACATCTGGAACACTTGGGATGTGCTGGTGAGCTGGGACAAGCTCCAATCAAGTGATCAGTACTTTGACAGCGAAAGCATCGACGCGGAATGGAATGAAAGGGCTTAGCGCGAAAAATTTCATATCCAATACGGATTCCCGACTCCAGAACCGCATTCAGAGCGGTTTTGTCGACGAACTCGAGGCGAAAAGTACCAGAGTCGCCGATTTGACTAGCACTAATAAGTCCTTCCACTGAGGCCTCCAAATCAGCTCTTGAATAATTATGGGGTATATCCCGGACCACAGCTAAAGGCTTTTTATCAATCACTCTGGCTCCAACGTTAGGGATGGAGCTAGTGACAGCTTCAGCAAGCGAGTCGGCTGAGCGCTTATCGCGTACCATCACAACCCAGCTTTTGCTATGTGGCTTAGATTTTAGACTTATGATTCCGTCGTGACCATCCAACGTTTCGAGCTTCTTCATGCGAAGGATAGGGTCACTGAGCTCCGGGGGTGGGTTTCTTACAACGACAGCGTAGGATGGGTTTTTCGTATTTTGAGTAGGGGCTACAAGCTTAGACTGTCCCTCTGTAACCTTGGACGCAATATCACGCAGCTGTTCAAGGCAAGAATTCACCTTGGCACTGAGGGTACTGAAGGCATCGACAGGGATCATTGGCACTTCGCTGGGACATTTGATAACAAAGTCCGGAAGCTTTATGTTCTGGGAATCGCACTTTACAAGCGAAGAAATAATGTCCGAAGCACAGTTTAATGCAGCATTGGCTCCTACGCTCTTCGATGGGACTTCATTCGGAAAAAGATTTAAAAAAAGCAATTCACGGGTCTCACCAAGAGAAGAAGACTCGAAGAAATCGGCCAAGTACTCTTTTATCGTATCGGGCGAAACTCCTTTTGCAAGATTTTTCTGTACAAAGCACAGAATAGGATTGTAGAAAAGTTCATTTTCGCACCAATTGCCAATTCCCATTTTCTCTAGATTGAAGGTTCACTTGCGAGAGAAGTAAGGGAAGCGTTGGAGGCTGCCTACCTTGTCCCCGCAATTTAAGGGACAAGCCCGGTGGGTTCCACGGCTCTTGCAAACAGCTCTCCCCCACCCTTCTGCTTACTTTTCTCCTCTCACTTTTATCGTAACGCAATCGTCTATAATATCGGAAATTATAATTATTTTTGCAACTGCTTAATCCTGACCTATATCATATATAGTTCATGAAAAAATCGATAAGAGAAATCACTGTTCCCAAGGGAATTTTCACTCAAGTCTGAAAATAATCCGCTTATTTATAATTCTTTAGACACTGAATTAATTATTATGAAAAAATTGGCTATATCAAGGAGGCACACTCGTGCCTCTATAAAGAGGCGACACACGACAATGTTAAGCATTTCGTAGCCCGAGCTCCAACTAAGAAACCTGCAAAATTTCATCCCCCTACAACTTTTTCTTCATGGGGAAAATCTGGCCGAAAGTTTCGACCTGTCAACCCAAGCCCCCCTTTAACGTTGTCCGATCGGGCTGAAATTCACAAGTTAAGGTCCCCTAGGGCCCAGGAGCTTATCCGCGAAATTTCAGCTTGATCCGATAACTCCTTCCCTGTTTTCCAGAAACCACGCATAGCCACTTAAAATTCATTTACTTTTTTTTCCTAGACGCCTACAGGTCACATCCGACATCGGATCTGGGTGTACGAAGACTCATTCGATGCGAAATTCTCCGAGTAAGTGCCGATGAAAGTTTCGTAGGAAAATCTTAACCCCCCGAAAGTTTCGACCCTCCACCCCCCCCCCCCCCCACCCCTTTTAACGTTGTCCGATCGGGCTGAAATTCACAAGTTAAGGTCCCCTACGGCCCAGGAGCTTATCCGCGAAATTTCAGCTCGATCCGATAACTCCTTCCCTGTTTTCCAGAAACCACCCGTTAGCTATTTAATTAACGGATTTCTCTCCATAAGAGCCCATGTTAATTTGAAATTTTTAAAAGCTATTGAGAAGTTATATTTACACACATGCAAGTTATTAGCTCAGTTGGTAGAGCGCGAGACTTTTAATCCTCGGGTTAAGGGTTCAAGTCCCTTACGGGAGGTTTTTTTTCACAACATCAAAAAAATTTTGATAACACCTGGACAGCTTATCATTTGAGAGATGACAGAATATTAGCTTCTTATGAGCAAAAGAAACATTTCGGTCATTCTATCTATTTTTTTTTCTATTTTATACAATGATTTAAAAGCGGGGGGGGGGTTCCTCTCCTAATTCCTGTACGAGGAGTACAGGAATTATTAAATTACATCCACCATGGATTGTAGAAAAACGTACAGAATTAATATGAAAATAAATTAAACCTGTACAAAAGAGTCTTTAAAAGCGGGGGGTTTGCCTCTCCTAATAGTCTTCTTATAGTCCTAATAGTCTAATAGTCCCATGTTAATTTTTGAAATTCTTAAAAGTTACGAATATCAACATTCAAGTACATCAAAATAATCAGCTCGGCACGGCGAGAATGACTGCAAGCATGATAAAAATCCAGCTCCATTCCAGATGTCCGAAATAAGTGTGATATAAATGTGCTTTAAGTTTATATTTTATAGCCTTTAAGTGCTCATTGCCAATTTTTAGGCGAATTTTCAAATGTTTTGAAGAAGTTTAAGTTTTTCTCGATTTAATGAAACGTGGATATTTACTTATTTTATATAAATAGTTGCTAAATAAGATAAATAATATATAATTTACTATAATTACCTAAAGATGTTTCCTATATGAGAAGGCATTTTTAGAATAAATTCTTTATTATAGGCTTTTGGACGTAGCGATCAAAATAAAAGTGTATACTTTTGTTAACACCTGGACTGCTTATCATTTGAGAGATAACAGAATATTAGCTTCTTATGAGCAAAAGAAACATTTCGGTCATTCTATCTATTTTTTTTTCTATTTTATACAATGATTTAAAAGTGGGGGAGTTGGGGGGCGGCAGCCACCCAACTTCCTCTCCTAATTCCTCTACGAGGAGTACAGGAATTATTAAATTACATCCACCATGGATTGTAGAAAAAGATAGAAATAATATGAAAAAAACTTCGTTTTCTTAAAGAGTTAAAGAGGCTGCGTCCCAAAGTCGAACCTTAAAACGTACAGGAATTAGAAGAGGCAGTTGGGGGGCTGCCGCCCCCCAAACCCCCAGCTTTTAAAGACTCTTTTGTACAGGTTTTTTGTTTTTTTGCTAACCCCCCGCTCTTGGCTTCAGAAAGGCCCTCTTTTAATTAACAAAAAATTGAAATGAATGAATAATGGAATAACTTCGAAAAATGTTAAACACAAGAGGACAGGAGAACCATTGCGCCGAAACTAGTAATTAGTAACAATGAAGTCCCCCCACAAAAAAAAACTGTACAAAAGAGTCTTTAAAAGCTGGGGGTTTGGGGGGCGGCAGCCCCCCAACTGCCTCTTCTAATTCCTGTACGTTTTAAGGTTCGACTTTGGGACGCAGCCTCTTTAACTCTTTAAGAAAACGAAGTTTTTTTCATATTATGTCAGGTAGAGACGATAATCCTGTACCAAATATTAGTGATAGGTTCATCACTAGCTGCTATCATAAATTTAATACAGACACTTTTGACTACCATAAACTCAGGCAGTTAATAAATTCCGAGTCTTTTAGTTGTTAGCTGAGTACCAAAAAATTAATACAAGCACCTTTGACTAAAACAAACTCAGTTAGCAGGTAAATTTCGAGTATTTCAGTTACCGACAGCTATGTTAGAATGAGTTAACTGCTTTCAAGTTAGGTTCGTTAAGGTGCACTTAGTGTGGCCCACTATGCTAAGTGAGCCTAAACGACCTATTTCTAACCTAACAGTCGGTAGCTAAAACGGTCGGAATTTACCAGTTAGCTAAGCTTGTTGTAGTCAAAATTACTTTTATTAATTTTTTGGTACTCAGGCAGTAAAACACTCGGAATGTATCAACTAGCTGAGTTTATTGCAATAAAAAGTGATTGAATTAAATTTTTGAGTCAGTTAGCAACTAAGACACTCTGAATGTCAAATGTGCTTTTGTTAAATTTTTTGATATGTATTCAGTAACTATAACATTCAGGATTTACAAACTAGCTGAATTTGTTGTAGTCAAAAGTATTTTTATTAATGTTTTAGTTCTCAGCCAAAAACTAAAACACACGGAATTTATCAACTACTTGAGTTTATTGTTGTCAAAAGTGCTTTCATTAAATTTTTGACACTAAGTCACCAACTAAGACAATCGGAATTTACCTAATAGCTGAGCATGCAGTATGCAAAAGTGCTTTTATTTAATTTTTTAAGAAGTCACCGATTAAAGACTCGGGATTTAGTAATCATCTGAGTTTTTGTATGCAAAAGTTCATTTATTTAAGTTTTTGATGTGCAGTCACACATTAAAAGACTCAAAATTTACCAAATAACTGTGTTTGTTGTAGCCAAGTACTTTTATCAATTTTTTTGGTATTCAGCCATTAAGTAAAACAGTCGATTATCAACTACCAGGGTTTATTGTAGTCAAGTGTTTTTATTCAATTTTTGATACTCATTCAGCAAAAAGATACCTGAAATATAAATAATAGATGAGTTTGTTATATGTAAAGAGCTTTTAATTATTTTTTATACTCAGTCACCGATTAAAAAACTCGGAATTAATCAAGTAGATGAATTTGTTGTAGTCAATAGTGCTTTTGTTAATTTTTGGTACTCAGCCGGCGACTAAAACACCTGGATTTTATCAACTACCTGAGTTTATTGTACTCAAAAGTGCTTTTATTAAATTTTTTATGCTCAGTCAACAGCCAAGACACTCGGAATTTGCTCATTGTACTCGAAAGTGCTTTTATTAATTTTTTATACTCAGTCAGCAAGTAAAAAACTCGGGGTTTACCTACTAGTTGAGTTTGCTGTATGCTAAAGTGCTTTTATTTAATTTTTTGATAGTCACCAATCAATAGACTCAGAATTAAACAAGTACCTGAGATTGTTGTTTTCAAAAGTGCATTTATTTAATTTTTGGTACTCAGTCACCAATTAAAAGACTCGGAATTCACCAAGTGACTGATTTTACTGTAGTCAGAAGTGCTTTAAAAAAAGTTTTAGTACTAAACCAGCAAGTAAAACACTCGGTAACTGTTGGTAACTAAAACAATATGAATTTACAAAATAGCTGAGTTTACTTGTGTCAAAATTGCGTTTATTAATTTTTTTTATACTCAGCCCGCAACTAAAACACTCGGAATTCATCAAAGACCTAAGTTTATTGTAGTCAAAAGTGTTTTAGTCAAATTTTTGATACTCAATCAGCAGCTAAGAGACTTGCAATTTACCTACTAGCTGAGTTTGCTGTATGTACTTAATTTTTATACCCTTACTACTAAAATTTCTATACCCTTACGTAATTTTTTATAATTTTAATTATTAAAAGAGTCGTAATTGACCAATTAGCTGAGTATGTTATACTCGAAAGTACTTTTATCAATTTTTTTAGACTCAGTCAGCAACTGAGACACTCAAAATTTGCCTACTAGCTGAGTTTGCTGTATGCTAAAGCACTTTCGTTTAATTTTTTAATAGTGACCAATGAATAGATTCGAAATTTACCAAGTAGCTGAGTTTTTTGTACGAAAAAGTGCATTTATTTAATTTTTCGGTACTCAGTCACAAAATAAAGATTCGGAAATTACCAAGTAACTAAGTTTTTTGCATTAAAAAGTGCTTTTATTAATTTTTTATTCTCAGCCAGCAACAAAAACACTCGGGATTTACCAACTACCTGAGTTTATTGTACTCAAAATAGCTTTTATTAAATTTTTGATACTCAGTCATCACCTAAGACACTTGGAATTTACCTACTAACTTTATTTGTTGTACGCAAAAGTGCTTTTAATAAGTTTTTTTATCCTCAGTCACCAATTAAAAGACTTTTAATAACTTGGTCAATTAAAAGAATTGACCAAGCAACTGAGTTTGTTGAACTCAAAAGTACTTTTATTAAATTTTCGATACTCAGTCATCAACTAAGACAATCGAAATTTACCTACTAGCTGAGTTAGTTGTATACAAGAGTACATTATTTAATTTTTGATACTCAGTCACCAATTAAAAGACTCGGAATTTACCAGGTTGCTGAGTTAGTTGTGATCCAAAGTGCTAATATAAAAAAAGAATTATAAGCAGTCGGTAACTAAAACACTCGGAATTTACTAGCTAGCCGAGCTTGTTGTAGTCAAAAGTGCTTTTTTTTTGGTACTCGGCCAGCAAGTAAAACACTCGGAGTTTATCAAATACCTAAGTTTATAGTTGACAAAAGTGCTTTACTCAGTCACTAATTAAAAGACTCGGAACTGACGAAGTAGCTGAGTTTTCTGTACACTAAAGTGTTTTCATTAATTTTTTTTACTAAGTCTGCAACTAAGACACTCGGAATTTAACTTCTAGCTGAGTTCCTTGTGTGCAAAAGTACTTCTATTTAAGTTTGATACTCAGTCAGCAACTATGACACTCGGAATGTATCAACTTCTATTTAATGGCTTCTCAAGGTACGTTCCCTGATTCAAGGTTCTTTCTAGCATGTAACATACATTTCCTTAAAATAGGCCAGTTGCAAGACAAATCTTAGATTTAAGTCTACTATTTTTACCAATTTAACAAACTATTGTCCGATGGCCCTCTTCCAAAAATATTCACTTGACAGAATCACTTAAAAATAACCTCTTAAATTTACGTAAACATTATTTCAAATTGTCTATGTCAACCTCATCATCAGCATGCCATGTCCAATTCTAATATGAACACGTTACAATGTCATTTTGATTGAAATAAAAAAAAAATTCTAAGTTAAAAAGAAGGTAAAAAAAATGTCACTATCAGCATTATTTTTTAAGTAAAAATCAAAACTAAAATATCTATATCATCTTCATTTTAAGTTTCAAAAACACCACAATTGAATTTTTTGTTACAAACATAATGAATGTAATTTTATAAAATTAAAAAAAAAAGAATGAAAAAATTCCTAGATCCAGAAGTCTAATAAAAAATTCCGAACACCAAAAAATAAGAAGAACAATAGGGAATTCTTTTCGCAAGACAGTGTAAAATTAATTAGAATGAATATTTCGGTCCTAAGTCCAAGGGCCGGCCTCAGCATGACATAAGTATATAAGAAGAGGAAGAAGAATATAAGAAGAAAATGTGGAGGAGGGGTATTCGGGCCCTAGAGGGAGACAACAGCCCTGAAGGAAACCTGGAGACCCAAACTCAGGCGCAAGCCCCGTAAATGAAAACCGGTGTGCTCAGGATCACCACATTACAAAAAGGATACCTGGCCGGTTGTAGCCATTACTATTTTTGGAGACCGCGAAAAGTTTCATTGACCATCAAAATAATATATCTGTCAAGCAAGCATCACAAATCACTATAGTATGCATATTCTTGGAATGATGCTAAAAAGGCACCCAGAAGAAAATCACTGATAGAATTTACCATTAAATCCAAGTCCGATTGAGATATCGATTGCACAATTAGCTTGTTACGATATAGTGATGCTTAAAATTAGTTGGCTAGTGTCCCAGAAACAATATATTTATTGCCTAGAATGTATTTCTAAGAACGCAGTATCATCAACGACTGGTTAGGTCAGCCGACTAACGTGTCGTTCTTTTACCATAGAAAATCATTAGTTCTCCTGTTTAATTCCTACGCTGGACACAAATTTCATAAGATCAATGGAAAACAATGCTTGAAAGCTAAAATATGTGCCGTTAGAAAAGAAAACATGTCACCATCTATAACTGTAGTTACAAATAACGCAATCTATGACTTTGGTTATGTACATGGAAGCATTAGGGAAATCCCCACTCTGAGTGATCTTTAAAAAATGTATCCGTGCCGGGATTTGAACGGGGGGCTGTGGCAGGTCCCATTGAACCAATACTATTCTGGTCGTAATATTTGACTTTGGAAAGGTTCTACCAGAAACAAGAATAGAGGTAATAGCCAAATGCTTGTGTGTCAAAAATTATGCTTTAATTCTATGAATTTTTTGCGACTTTTCTATGCAATTATAAAAAACCTTAAAAAACAGTTTTTCAAAGAAAAGTAAAAACTCATATTAAACTTTAGACCAGCCGAAATGAAGTCCTATGATAACTCAAACTCAGAACTAATAAAAATTACTATTAAATATAAAAATTATATAAAAAATTTAAATAAAATGATCATGTCAAAGATGAAGATAACAGTCACTGATATAAATGAATAGAAAAATCTTAGAACTAATACAAATTAAATTGAATGGTCAATTTGAACTTCAAACGCATAAACATTACTACAATAAGGAATTTGGCTTTCCCTAGTCGTAAGCACCCTAGGGGCTTCCCCTAGCCATCTTCCTCTATTCGTAAAAATTCTAAAGCTTATTTCGTCATTTAGGTTTCATTGCAGACAGTGTGCTTTACGTTTTCGAAATATGACGGAATCGTCCACAATAAATTTTTCCAAGGGAAACTTTAAGCGAGAATGGAATTAGCTGGGGGGAGGGGGTGAATTTCACGCGAGGAGAGCTTTCCGTGGGAGGAAGGAATTTTCCATAGAGGGGGAGCCAGATTTTCCGCCATTATTTAAAAAACGATCAGAAATTACATAAACAAGTGTTTAAATACTTGTTTATACAAGTTTTAAAATAAACAAGTTTTAAAATAAAGAAGTTTTTTAACTGAAAGTAACGAGTTATATCAGAACTTAAAACAAACAGAAATTATAACATATATAAGGGGGAATTGTTCCTTCCTCAATACATAAGTCTTAATGCAATTAAATAAAAAAAAAAAGTTTTTTAAATGGATGTAAGGAGCAACATTAAAACTTAAAACGAACAGAAATTACTCCGTATATGAAAGGGGATTTTCCTCCTCAATGTCTCGCTCTTTACGCTAAAGTTTGACTCTTTCTCTTAACTCTAGTTTTAATACAGTAAGAAACCTCAGCGTAAAGAGCGGGGCATCGAGGAGGAGAATCCCCTTTCATATACGGAGTAATTTCTGTTCGTTTTAAGTTTTAATGTTGCTCCTTACTTCCATTTAAAAAAACTTGTTTTTTTTATTTAATTTCTGGACGTTTTTGAATTAATCATGTTTTGATCTTGGCTCTCCGCACATAAATAATTAAAACGAAATTTGTATATTAATTAATTACAATTAATCGGAAAATTTTTAGAAAAAAGGAGCGAGGGAGGAGGCCTAGTTGCCCTCCAAGTTTTTGATTGCTTAAAACGGCAGCAAGAACTTTTAATTTTTTACAAACCTTTTCATTGGTAAAAAATATACGTAACTTACGAATTAAATTACGTAACGAACTTCTATATTCGTATGTTTTTATTGCGTATATGAGGGGGGTTCCACCCTCGTCGATACCTCGCTCTTTAAACTAAAGCTTAGATTTTGTCCCAATTCCTTAAGAATGACCTCTGAATCACAAAGGCCGTAGAATAAATAGTTGAAATCACTAAAAATACTTTAGCGTAAAGAGTGAGGTATAACGAGGAGGTAAACCCCTCATATACGTAATATTTTTTTTCGTTTTAAGTTTTAATGCTGCTCCTTACTTTCAGTAGAAAAAAACTTTTCATATTTATTTTTTCATTGTTTTTTCAAATGATTCTCTTCCCCCATGAGAAGTTTCTCCATGGAAATATCCTCCCAAGTACCCATCCCCTCAACTATCCCCCTAAACCAAAAAAATCCCCCCTGAAAACGTCTGTACACTTCCCAGTAACCATTACTATATGTAAACACAGGTCAAAGTTTGTAACTTGCAGCCCCTCCCAAGGGGACTGCGGGGTAGTAAGTCGTCCCTAAAGACATAGTTATTAGGTTTTTCGACTATGGTGAATAAAATGGCTATCTCAGAATTTTGGTCCGGTGACTTTTGGGAAAAAATGAGCGTGGGAGGGAGCCTTGGTGCCCTCCAATTTTTTGGTCACTTAAAAAGGGCACTAGAACTTTATATTTCCGTTAGGATGAGCCCTCTCGCGACATTCTAGGGCCACTCTGTCGATACGATCACCCCTGGGAAAAAAAACAAAACAAAACAAACAAACAAACAAAAAACAAATAAACACGCATCCGTAATCTGTCTCCTGGCAAAAAATGGGAAACTCCACATTTTTGCAGATAGAAGCTTGAAACTTCTACAATAAAGTTCTCTGATACGCTGAATCAGATGGTGTAATTTTTGTTAAGATTGTATGACTTTTAAGGGGTGTTTCCCCTATTTTCTGAAATGAGGCAAATTTTCTCAGGCTCGTAACTTTTGATGAGTATAAATGATATTGATGAAACTTATATATTTAAAATCAGCATCGAAATTCGATTCTTTTGATGTAACTATTGGTATCAAAATTCCATTTTTTAGAGTTTCGGTTACTATTGAGCCGGGTCGCTCCTTACTACAGTTCGTTACCACGAACTATTTGAAATTTAAATTTTTGGTCCCAATTCTTTAAGAACGATTCCTCCAACAAAAGGACAGGTTAATTAAAATAATAAGAAGCTTTTTTAAAATACTAAAACAAACTTTAGCGTAAAGAGAGAGATAATGACGAGGGGGTAACCAACCTAAAATATATAATAATTTCTACTGTGTTGCGAGAGCAAAACTTTGGTTTTGTCCCGATTTTTTTTTCCTTTGCCGCCGATCTCAACTTATTCCTGGAAACTGGCAAAGGTCTAACCTGTGCGGTTTTTACGGAAAGTGTGGACCTCAGGCCGGATTGATGAATATGACATTACATTTTTTAAAGCTCTGCAGAACTCTTGCCTGAGGCCAAAAAGGATGGTTTTTGCTTGTCCACGAGCCAGAGCCTATGGTGTGCGAAGTGAAGTGGAGTTATATAGCCTATGTCAGAGAGAAATATCTGAAGTTGTGCAGCCAAGCTTTCGTTTCATCAAACCATGTTTCTGCTTTCTAGTGGAAAGCTCCGTTCTAGCAGGCAAGCAGGCAGGCACCACTTTCAAATTGAAGATGGACTAAAATCTATGAGTGTTAAATATATGCGGCAGTTACCCGGCGCCAGAGCCAATATATCTTCTTTGAGTGATAAATAGAAAAATTTACAGAAGCAAAAATGTGGCATTTTCCCACGGGTCCGAAAGTGCTGCCATCTATTGCTTCTACCCATTTCTGTTCGTGATTTCAGCTGAGTTTATCATTCAGTTTTTCGGACTTGGGATTGCGGTAGAAAAATGGTATCAGATGTGCCTAATAAACTTTAAAAGTTCTCTCATTGCTAAAGCTTATCCTTTGCTCCTTTCTAAGTTGTGACGTTAGAAAGTTGACCTACGGCAAAAAAAAAATCAACTTTTGAACTAAGACAGATAGAATTTTTTTTCGACAGCAATCGGTAGCTCTTGATGAACTGATCAAAGTATATGACATCCATTTTTTGGTACAAAAATTCCTTCATGAGGTATACCAGTTTGAAAGTTTCAAGGGGTTGACAACTTCAGTAGTAAGGTACACACTGAAACGAAATCTAGGCCGATACAAATTGTGAGACATATAGAGGACTTGTATGCAACCGTCGGCTGTTAGGTAATAATCATTTTCGGCAATGAGGGGTTAGCAACTTTCGCTAGTTGGTGTCTCTATTATTTGTTTCCAGTGTATTTGATGGTAAAGCCAATTTGGTTCCAGTGGTAAGACATGTAGGGGACTTGTAAGTAATAATCTGCTGTTAGGCTACAGTCAACTTCAGCGATGAGGGGTTTGCAACTATGCTAGTTGGTGTACCCATTTATTTGTTTCCGGTGAAGTAGCAGTAGCTGTAGAATTAATTGTAGTAGCCAAAGCTGTAGTGGGAATAGTAATAATAGAATTAGTAAAAATAGTGACAATAGCAGTAGTATGAGTGGAAGCAGTAGTACTAGGATGCAAATATTTTCTTTTGATTAGTTCAACATCCATCACAACAAGCCCTGTTAGTTTCAACTTTGCACACCAAACTGTTACTATGATATTACTGTTGCACCCTTAGGACAAACTGCAAACAGAGGGCGTGTTCTCATCTAGTTGTGTTGCGAGAGCAACACTTTGGTTTTGTCGTGGTTTTTTTTTTGTTCCTAGCACCCCGATTTCAGCTTATTCCTAGAAAGTGGTAAGGGTCTAACCTCTGCGGTTTTTACGGAAAGTGTGGACCTTAGGCCGGATTGATGAATATGACTTTACATTTTGGAAAGCTTCGTAGAACTCTTGCCTGACGCCAAAAAGGATGGATTTTGCTTGTCCTTGAGCCAGAGCCTATAGTGTGTGAAGTGAAGAGGAGTTGTATAGCCTATGTCAGAGAGGACTATCTGAAGTTATGCAGCCAAGCTTTCGTTTCATCAAACCATGTTTCTGCTTTCGAGTGGAAAGCTCCGTTCTAGCAGGCAAGCAGGCAGGCACCAGTTTCAAATTGAAGATGGACTAAAATCTATAGGTGTTAAATATATGCACAGTTACCCTGCCCCACAGCCAATATATCTTCTTTGAGTGATAGATAGAAAAATTTAGAGAAGCAAAAAAGCGGCATTTTCCCACGGGTCTGAAACTGCTGCCATCTATTGTTTCTACCCATTTCTGTTCGTGATTTCAGCTGAGTTTATCATTCGGTTTTTCGCACTTGGGATTGCGGTAGAGAAATGGTATCAGATGTGCCTCTTAAACTTTAAAAGTTCTCTCATTGCTAAAGAAATTAGAGTTTATCCTTTGCTCCTTTCTAAGTGATGACGTTAGTAAGTTGGCCTACGGCAAAAAAGTCAACTTTTGAACTAAGACAGATAGATTTTTTTTTTGACGGCAGTCGATAGCTTTTGATGAGCTGATCAAAGTATATGTCATCCATTTTGTTGTACAAAAATTCCTTCATGAGATATACCAGTTTGAAAGTTTAAAGGGGTTGACAACTTCAGTAGTAAGGTACACACTGAAACCAAAAATAGGCCGATACCAATTGTGAGACATATAGGGGAGTTGTAAGCAACAGTCGGCTATTAGCTCATAATCATCCTCGGCAATGAGGGGTTCGCAACTCTTACTAGTTGGTGTACCTATTTTTTGTTTCCGTTGTATTTGATGGTAAGACCAATTTGGTTCCAGTGGTAAGACATGTAGGGGACTTGTAAGTAATAATCGGCTGTAAGGCTACAATCATCTTTATCAATGAGGAGTTTGCAACTTTTGCGAGTTGGTGTACCTAGTATGTATTTTAGCATCCTTACAGATTAACAGCTTCAGCGTTTAGTCGCAGCGAGGAAACAAAACCAAAGTGTTGCTCTCGCAACACTTTACTCGGCGAAGCCGAGCAAAGGTTGCCGCAGCACCTCACGTTGCCCATGCAACGTAGATCTAGTTCATCTTCCTCCCTCAAAATTTCTTGAAAATTTCACCTCCATGCCCTTAGGCATAGCTGTAATAGTAGTTACAGTAGTAGTATTGATATTATTAGTAATAGTATTAAATAGCGGTAGTGCTACTAGCAGCAGTAGTATTAACGTTTTACCTTTTGGTCCGTTGAGCATCCCTCTCAAAAAGTCCTGGAAGTTTCAAATTAACACAATTAGCCATTGCTATTATATAGCTGATATTTTCTTTTGATAACCTGTTTGTTCATATAGTTCTTGAAATTTTCATCTCAATGCTCTTAGCCCAACAATTACTTGCAATTGTAGTAGTAGTAGTATTAGCAGTAGTTTGCACATATTGCCTTTTGGTGAGATGATCTTCCCCTTTAACAATTCTCTGAAAGTTGCAATTTAATACCCAAATAATATCTTGAGGTACGCTATTTGGATAATTTGCATGCATATAGCGTCTTTTGATTAAGCTCAAATTTTCCCTTAATACTGTAAATGGAGTAGTATGGTATTAGTAGTGATGGTAGCTGTAGTAGCATTGAAAGCATGAAAATATTACCTTTTTGATCATCCCCCTTATCATTTCCTGAATTTTCCAAATTAATTTTATCAGTTACTTCTGTGTTGTAATCTTTTGACAATCCGTATACACATAACGTCTTTTGATTTAGTTCAACACTTCCCTCAACTTTGTCTGAAAGGCTTACCTGAATACCCTTTGTCTTCTTGGAAAGTAAAGTTCAAACATGCATACCTTTCTCAATAGCATATACTATGTGTAAACAATGAACGCATTGCCTAACTTACAGCTTTTGTCCTGGGGACTGTGGGGAGGTTGACATCCCCAATACTGGACCTTTCAACAAAGCTGAACAAAATAGCTGTCTTAAAAATTTTGATCGGATATGTTTTGGAAAATTAGAATCTGGGGGGGGGCTGAAGTCCATCCATTCACTTTTGACTCTTAAAAAGGGCACTAAAACTTCCGACTCCTAATCAAATGAGCTCCAATCGATCCAAAGCTTATACCACTACTCGTTCCATAAAAATCTTATATGCCCTGGGCATAACTTGCAACCGTTGCCCATGGACTCAGATATTTTTATATGATTTTCGGACTCTTGGTAACAAAATGGCTATCTGACAATTTTAATTGAGTGTGTTTTGGAAAAAGAGGATGTCAGGGAGGAGGACTAGTTGCTCTCCATCATTTGACTTATATAAGGGAGCTATAAAATTCAAAAATGACGGTTTTACATAATAGTCAACGAATGCATCCCAGTCCCTTTTAAGCGTATTGGTTAAAGCTTTTTGATGTTTTTATTCTGTTTTTGACCCCTAAATTGGAATCTATCCTTCCTGGGCTTATGATAATAATTTTTTGGAAATTAGTATTTTAGCAGTCCTGCAGCACAAAGTTAGATATTCAAGTTTACTAGAACATTTCAAGAATATTGAAATATTTAGCAGTAACTAATTAGGTGTAGTTTGAAATATAAAACATTTGATTACTCACACGTTTTAAGTTTTTCTCAAATAAGCTCAAATTAAGCTCAAATTCAAATTAAATAAGATCAATTTGTTCTTGATTGTTGTTAGTCAATATTTATGCATGAATCAGCTGAAATAAAACTCTCATAAAACTTTCTCGGGAATTTATTTAATCCAGGAGTTCCCTTCCCCATCAGCAGCTAGGATCTAACCCCGGCTCCGTATTGCCAAGCAGAGATCAATCGACTAAGCAACCAGAGGCCTATCAGCGGAAAACTGACACAACAATGAGGGCTTTTCTTTGTCAAAGAATAGATTAAGCCACAAACATTATTCGTGTTAATCTTCTATGACCTATATTGAAGAGATTATTGAAGCATATTGAAGTGAATGTCTTTACAACAAAATAACTACCTTACAGAAATTGTCTTGAAAGAAAAACATGTATAAACTTACTTTGGTCTGAAGTTTTTTGAAAATTATCCTCAAGCTGTTCAATTTCTTCAGTTGATTTATCACTTGCTGCACGTAGTTTATCTTCAGCTTTTTTACGTGAACGGTTTAGTTTTTGTATTTGCGATATGCTTAACGTAAGAAGATCATAAATAAGCACAATGTTCTTCTGGCTTACATAACCTTGATCCATTAGCTTCAATAGCTCTGAAGCAACAGCTGGAAATTGTCCTGAAAAAAAAGGCTTGTTTGGTCTTTATTTTTACATCTATTTTATTTGTATAGGCAAAGAAAAACATACAAAAAAATTATCCGTGAAGCTACTGATGCAGCATCTTTGTGCAAATTTAAACCTCTTAGAGATCTTTTTTCCTCAAATTTCTTATGACCGAAACCATAAACACGTTATTATTGCATCTTTTTTTCACAGACAGGATACACCTTATACGACAAATATTACCTTTATATTCTTCAGCTTTTGTGGACAAATAGGTCATTTAGCAGAGTACCAGGGATACAGCCAATCACTTTTTATTCTTTCCTCTAGAAATATGAAGAAGCCCAGGGTATTCTGTATAATTTTATTAAGCCAGCCAAAAAGCCAACCATGTTCACAATGGGTGGAAGCGTTGTCAAATGAGCTGCTGGTGGGAGTGTTGTTGGAGGATTGTCAGAGGAACAACAGGGCTAGCTTGTACCTCCAATTATAAGGCCTGACATTGCTCGTATAATCCTTGCTTTAAAAAGGCGCTTAGTGCCAACCTTTCAGCTATAACCGAATGGGTTTAAGTTGCATTGATATTGAGTTGAGTGAGGGATGAGTTGCATTGAGGTTCAATTGGATGAAGATTCAATTAGACGAGGTTTAAGTTGTACGGGGTTGAGGCGCATGAGGGTTCAGTTGAACGAAGTTCAGTCAAACGGTTATTAAGCTGTATGAGAGTTCAGTTAAATAGGGTCGAGCTGCACGGAGGTTAAGTCGTACCAGGGTTCAGTTAAACAGGCGTCAAGCTGCACGAAGCTTAAGTTAAACAGGGACTGATTTGCGCGAGGATTCCGTTAAATGGGGTTCAGCTGCACGAAGTTTCAGTAGTACAGGGGGTTCAATTGAAGAGGGTTCAGTTACACGGCGGTTCAATTGTACAAGGGTTCAGTTACACGTGGTTTCAGTAGTTCAATTACACACGGTTCAGTTGCACCTGGTTCAGATGCAGGAAGGTTCGGTTGCTTGGAGTTCAGTTATGCGAGAGTTCAGTTACACGCACACCGTTTTTACTTACATACTTACTTACTTATACTTGTGGCGGAAGTCAGGCGTTTCCACCTCGCCCGGCATCCAGGATCCTTGTGACCTCTTTGGACTAGGTTTCACGATCTGCTGCGAATTGCTCTGCGAAAGGGGTCTGGGCCGACCATCTATGTCCTAAGTTCTTAAAGCCACCAATGGGATCCAGTTCAGACTTGATCAGGGTCCCCCAGTTCTTCTTTTGCCCTCATTGATGCCTCTTCCAAGAGTCGTATGGACCAACTAGAAAGATTCAACAGGACAGGTATTCTGGTGGTCTCCGCAAGACGTGATCCAGCAATTCTAAACGGCGCTTGTAAACGGTGATACCGACATCTCTTCTAGTCCGGCAGAGTTGGCGAATATCGGAGTTAGATAAACAATCTTACAAGCGAATTCTAAGAATTTTGCGTAAGCATCCATCTTCGAAGGCTAGTACCCTCTCGTGTTGAAGCTTCAAGGACCAGGTTTCGCATTCATAGAGTAGAATGGTTCGGACCACGGCCGTATAGATTCGACTTTTAGTCAGAATAGAGATTTCTCGGCGGTTCCAACGGGGTTTTCGAAGGGATGCGAAAGCAAACTGCGCCTTATACATTCTTTGCTGAATGTCTAAGTCTGAAGAGCCAGCAGTGCAAAGCATTGAGCCTAGGTAGGTAAAGCACTCGATCCTTTCTAGCTGAGTTAAATTTACGCTCAACAATTTCGGGTCAGATGATTCATGATCATAAATTTAATTTTCTCTGCGCTTACTTCGAGTCCAATCAGATTTGACAATTCGACGATATCATCTAGCATCTTTTGAGCATGTTCAGGGTCAGAGAGGAGTTGGACATCATCAGCGTAATCCACGTCGGTCACAGACAGATTTTTTCCAATTTGGACACCATTGTGTTGCATTAGGGCATTTTCTAGCACTCAGTCTAAACATTAGTTAAACAGGATAGGAGAGAGAACACAGCCTTGCTTTACTCCACTTTCAACTAGAAATTCTTCAGTTTCCTTGCCATAGATTCTTATCTGGCTTCTTGACTCTGAGTAATATTAGTTCAATGAACTTTACAGGCATACCATTGATCTAAAGGATTTCCAGAGCTTGCGATGAGTAAAGGAGTCAAAGGCCGCGGTGTAGTCGAGGAGTATTAAAGCTAGATGTAAATTATAGCTTTGAAATTGTTTGATAATAAATCGGGTGCCGAAAACATTATCAATGCTACCTCTACCTGGTCTAAAGCCAGCTTGATTTTCGCGGGTATTTTTCTCCCGGACATTTATGTAACAACTCCAGAGAATTATCCCGAATATTTTTACCGCAATATCTATAAGACTTATTCCTCGGTAATTAACACATTCAGTCTTGTCTCCTTTCTTATAAAAGGGGAGTATAATTGAAGTTCTCCAGTCCGTTGAGAAGCAATTAGTTTTCCATGCGTCTTGAAAGATGCCATGGATCTGTTCAGCCCTTACTTTGGAGCATTTCTTGTATAGTTCAGGAGGAAGGCCATCTTCACCAGGGGATTTATGATTCTTTAGTTTTTATATTGGTTTGAGGATTTCGGCTCTTATAGAAGCGTCCAATTCAACATCATATGGTTTTTTCTCGACAGACGGGGGAAGATGATCCAAGGGGGATGAATGAGAGGAATTTAGCAATGATTGGAAATGTAGTTTCCATCTAATCATCCGTTATTTCTGGTAGGAAATGATTTTTCCTTAGTTGTCTTTGACAACTTCTGACACAGCCACCTTTTTTTCCTGTCGTTTCTTTAAGAATCTGATAAAGCTTCCGGGTGTCATGACCTCGGGTTACCTTTTCCAGTTTGCTTACGAAGGTCTTCCATTGCTTTTATGGAGCCGATCACATTCCTCCTTTGCTCGACTAAGGAAAAAGTTTTGTCAGAGATCAAGTGCTGTCGATTTACTTTTGTGTTCCCTAAAAACTTCCCAGCTGTCACCGACATAATTGTCTTGATTGATCGCCATTTATCCTCATGGCTTAAGGAATCACAATCTAGTGCATCAAAACGGTTAGTCAGTTCTAAGCTGAGGGCATGTTTGACAGTTTCATCCTCGAGTTTACTGCTATCAAACCATGGTTTTGTTTTATTCTTTCTGCGTGCTGCAAGACAAAATAAAACTTTTGTGATGATCAGTTTATGATCTGACCCAGATTTTCATCCAGTATCTGCTCTCTTATAAGAACGTGAATCTTGAAAAGAGCTTCTCCAACGCTGTCGGAAGAGTACGTAGTCAATTTCGGCTTTGATAGCGCCATCGTTGGAATACCAAATTGATAGAGGATAATTGACTAGCCTTTCACCGTTTTCGGGAACGTTGATCTAATCAACGTTGAAAAGTTACCAAGCACTTTGCTAGTAGTTTGGTCCTTAGGTCCCACTCTTGCATTGAAGTCTCCGGGGTACAATTAAGTAGTTTCGTGCGGCTATAGCTGAAGTCACGGTCTGTAGTTCCTTGTAAAAATCGTTTTTCGTTTCGCCTAGTGCATATCACGTAGAAGGATAGGCTGACAGTAGAGATATGTTAGCAGGACTGCCCTTGAATCTAATCTTGGCAAGGCGGGGGGAAATTGGTTCTTATTCTAGAAGAGTATTTCCAGCTCTCTGGCTTAGTAGAAATCCTACACTGTGGAGACCTAAGTTGTTCTCTACTCCTGAATAGAACAGATAAAATTGTTGGGGTGAATCAGAGGCAGTAATGACTTTTGTGCTAGAGCCACATATTCTTGTTTCGAATAGGCAGAGTATATTGATTCTTTATCTTTCCATTTTGTGCGCGAGGAGGACTTGAGTAATTTCATCTTTGGCAGATCACACATTCCAACAGCCAATGTTTAGTTTTAATTCAGTTCGCCTAATAGTGGTAGGTAGAGGGTTTATCTATAGTTATGGCTCGCTTATTTTTCAACTTCGGTTGCAATACTCGAAGTCGCGTCGCCTGCCGGGAACACCGTAACACGATTGGCTAGCTTACTTCTCGACACCCGCGCCAATATGGGGCCGCTTCACATACCGGGGGCGCCGTAGCGATATTAAAATTTTTAAGAGGTCTGTGATCCATAGATGTCTCAATGGGATCCATTTGACCACAAATACCCTAATCCTGCGGGTCGCTCGGAGCGCGTTTACCACCATCTCACTCGGCGTGGAGCTAAATGATGTTTACACCTGTTCACCACTTTGAAGTGCGCTTCCCCTTTGAGGACGGACTTCCCCTCCTGTCTAAGGACGGAGGGTCAAGCCTCATTAGCTACAATCTCACCACAGCCGTAATAAATGTAGCCTTGCCTTTGATCCTTTAATACCAACCTAAAAACAGCAGAGGCTTCAGAAAGAGGGGTGGTAAGTTTTGCTTACATGCCAAAACTCGGTACAAGCTTCGAGAATAACACTGTGACTTGGATTAAACCGGTGGCAGTTTTGGAACTTTCACAAACACTTCTCAAGGAAGTCGGGTTCTAAGAGGGACAAAAGGAGGTGGAAGAAAGTTGTATTTGATGTGAATGAGGAGGTTTGGGTCAAATTTCAGGAACAGTTTCTCGCACCTAACAAAAAAGGGGTAAAGTTCGAGTTCTTGTAGATAAAAAGAGTAAGGCAAAGGACATCCTTTGTAGATGATTTGTAGTGATCTCCTCTGAACCAATTCGATTTTATCACTTTCTTCTTTTGTAGAGTTTTCAGCAGTTAGATAGTATAGTTTGTCATTTTTACAATCAACCTTGTATTTCAATGCCAAGTTATATTAAAAGAAATGACTACCCCTAGCAGGGTAGTGCTGTTGCTAAGAAGGTTTGGAACTATAGGTATTTCAAATTCAGGTTGCCGATCGGCAAGTAATGAATGCATTGCAATCAGGCACTCAGCAGCAAACTTGCTTATCTTATGAAAAAACTCTTGATCCGAGAGAAGAAACTTCAAAATATTACCTCACTGATAACTGTTATTAGAGGCAAGACACCTCAGCCGAAAGTTTCCACGCTTTAGACACAGCATCTAATTTTGAGGTTGCCTATTAATTTGCTTGAGGTTTCAAAAAAATTTTAATTATCTAAGGATGGTCCAAAGTAAAACTAGCTGAGGTAGTGCGAGGCATTCAATCAAAGGCTATGTATGTGAAATGTATTTATTACACGTACTGTTTCGTTATCAGTTCTGATCACTTTTTAATATTAAATTTTAAAAAACAAGTTTTTTTTAACGGAAATTAAGGAGCGACATTAAAACTTAAAACGGCCAAAAATTACTTAGTATGTGAAAGGGGCTGCTTCCTCATCAACGCCCCGCTCTTTATGTTAAAGTTTGACTCTTTCTCTTAACTCTACTTTTTAACACAATAAAAAACTTTAGCATAAAGAGTGGGGCGTTGATGAGGAAGCAGGACAGTAGAGTATAGCGGGTCTGTAAGCAAAATGTGTCAACTACAATTATTCTACAAATTATGAAGTAAGAATTGTTTTCTAACTTCAAACATTGAAATACTTTATAAGAAAACTAATTTACTTAGAAAACCAGTAAATTTACTGAGGTCAAATAATGTAAATATCACCTCACCTAAGAGCTATGACCTCTGTCCACGTAATATGTCAGATAATTCTAACGAACCGGAACCGAAAAGGTCAAAGAGATTTGCCTCCGCTGTTGCATTGAAAAAAATAAGAGCAATAAACTATATGTAATTAGTTTATTAGGTATAAATTTTGTTTATTTTTATTCATGTCTTTTAGTTTTACTGCTGATGATGAACACTGTATATGTGTTCGAAATATCCAGTTAAATAATTTTATATCTATTCACTGTCAATAAAAAGGTTTCTTCCCTATTTTGAACTGTTTTACTTTCGTCTATGATTTTCTTTTTTTTTTAACCATGGCCTGTGTGGCTTCGATGTTAAATACACACATTCATACATAAAATTCATCTGTATTGCCGTTTCGATGAATTAATCCCCCCCTCCTTTCCACACCCTTCAGCACCTCTCCACTTGAAAAAAGCTTCTGTATGTGACGTAGTACACTATTTTAAAATATTAAAATGATGGAGAAGACTTACCTCTCAGCGTCCTTTTAAGCTCGTAAAGATGCGATAATGGGACTTCGTATTGACCATTGGACGGGAGAACTAGTGGTTGTACTTTCCGCCGGTTTTTCCATGAGTATTCCATGCGGAGGTAGCCAGTGTATTCAGTTCCAGCATTCCCATCAATATGAATTTTATAACCTGCAAGATGAAAATCGACAAACAGGCTGGATGTTGACATATATTCGGATACTGATATAGACTGACAAATATCAATATCTAAACGCTAAAGGCCCACCATGTTGAATTTTGTATTTTGATATCCTTTTCAGTTTTTATGAGGCTTGGATTTATTTTAAGCTGCTAACCAGAGAAGAAATTATTTTATAATTCATCTGTGAAGGGGTAGGATATCATATCGAAATGGAAGTTGGGCTGCCTAGGGGGAAGTAGACAAAATAAGATACATTTCAATAAAAAAAATAACAAAACTCATTCAACAATGTAATCACTAACTCCCACAAACACTCCATGGTCCGTAAAGGAGGGGATCATGAAACGAAACTTTTAAATATTAAACTATTAGTTATTTAAACATATGATGCGTAAAAATATTCCTCAAACAGACAGGGAAAAGGAGAAAAGAAAAAAAGGAAAAACAAAATGAAAAGAAAAGAAGAGTAAATAGAAAGAAGAAATAAAACGAAGGGACAAAAAGAAAAACATTTCGTTTAATTATGAGAAACCCTACAACTGAAATCAGATAATGCAAGACTTTACAGAACAGGCGAATTTTTTCGCCTTTATCATTTTTTATACAAACACACTTAATGAAAAAGACACTTAGTGAAAAATACATTCTAAATTTAGAAATAAGAAATAAATTAAACCTAACTTTTAGAAAATCAACCACCAGATGTTTGAATGTGCCTGAAGAATGACAGCCTCGAGCAACAGCTGGACTACGACTTGACATGTTCAATCTACGACATGAGTCTACTTCCAAAATCCAAATCCTTTTTTTTAGCAAAAAATACAAAACAGGCAACACGTTTATACTTATATTCTTAATGCTCCACCACCGCTTAGATATACAATACAGTTATGAAAACTCGATTTATTTTTGGGACACAGTACGCGGTAGCGATACTAGAGGCTGGAGAGAGGAAACTGGCAGTCTGAATCTAAAAGATCGGAGCAATTGGACAAACAAAACAAAATTGCGTTCCCACCTATGGTGTTGTCGTACGATCTAGGAGGCGCCAAGTTCATAGCTCTGTACTAAAAGCTTCTCAAGGGCAAGATAGGAGTTTTCATAACTGTATTGTATATCCAAGCTGTGTGCTCCAGATACAAAAAAAAACGATAAATCGATTAACAAATATATTCAGTCTATGTATCGTGTCGATACTACAGCTTAGATACTAATATACAGTTATGAAAACTCCTATCTTGCCCATGAGAAGATTTTGGTACATAGCTCTGAACTTGGCACCTCCTCCAAGCCTGGGCTCCAACGCGTAGATCGTACTAAAACATCATAGGCGAGAACACAATTTTGTTTTGTATTGGTATCTAAGCTGTGAATTGCTCCGACTTTTAGATTCAGAGTGCCAGTTTCTTGTCTCCAGCTGATAGCTTTGCTACCGCGCACTGTGTCCCAAAATAAATCAAGTTTTCATAACTGTATATTAGTATCTAAGCTGTGGTCGGTACTGTGAAGTGAAGAGACAGAGATGGAGAGAATGAAGAAAAGGAGGTTAAAATGTATCTCATTTCTTCTAAACATTACAATAATTTGAAACAATGAATTTTCCCCCTCTTTTGAATTCACTATATAAAAAGAGATAGGGTGTGTGAAGGACTGAGTGGGAGCGAGAGAGCGAGAAAGATAGGGGCGAGTGAGGGATGGAGAAAGAAAGTGGGGGTGGAGACAGAAATTGGCAGCTGAGAAAACGAGGGGATGGAGGGAAAGACAGAGGGAGGGAGCAAGAGAGGTGAGAGAGAGAGAGGCAGAAACAGAGAGAAGGAATAAGATATAAGGAAGGAAAGGGAAATAAGGAAGGAAAGGGAAAAAGGGAGAAAATACGCCAAAGCGTTTAATGATGATGCACACACTTTTCAGTAATATGTAGCAATTAAGTGAAGGGTATATAATTAAAATTTAATTTAACTTAATGTTGGATTAATCAATTTCATTGCTTATAATGCATCTTGTTCGATCTTTGTTTTACACTCAAATAACCTGATACAAGGAATTTTCTTTTGTGCACTTTTACCCTCTTGCTTTTTAATTAAAAACTTTTTATTTATATCCGAAATAAATCAAAAACATCTTAGACAAGATAAATTTCCAAGTGGGCTTTAAGGTACGTTTTTCTTCTGAAGTTATCTAAAATATTGCTACAAAAAGGAGTTTGCCTCGGGAATTCGCACATTTTAACAAAATAAAATCAGTTTGATTAAAAAAAGATCGATCCTTGCTCACTAAATGGCAACAAACTAAAAACTTTGTGAACTTACCAACAAACTTGAATGCCTTCTCTGCATCATCACACTTGTTAAACCTTATGCGAGCACGAGGTTTTTTTCGAGCATAGATCATTTTCAGCCTATTCATTGGACCAAAAATCTCAAACAGAACAACCTCTAAAAATAAGAGTTAAATTTACTGAATTTATTGACAAAGGTGTTTACTAGAACAAAGAAATAAACAAAAAAAACGAATGCAGGCCTGGTGGAGAGGGGATTCGTTACGTAATGAAAACTCAATTTGTTATTATTATTTTTTTATATATTATATAGTGCTACAATTATGTTAAAATTATATTTAATTTTAAATTTTATTCATCAATTATTATTATTAATTCACTTATTTTTAACTGTGTATTTCTATTTTATTATTACTATACTCATCACTTATGTTTATTAACTCTTGTATAAAGATGTTTATAGATAACTTCGAAGACCACACTGCCTTTCCATGACGAAAGTAGTTTTACTGCTGATGATGAACACTTTATATGTGTTCAAAATATCCAGTTAAATTTTATATCTGTTCACTGTCAATAAAAAGGTTTCATCCCTATTTTGAACTGTTTTACTTAAGATGTTTATAGTTGTTTATAGGAAGATGGATGGATAGATTTATTTTTTATATAACAATACAATACTAACTCTACAATCTATAAAAGCCCAACAAAGTCTTCATAGTCTATAGGAGGGGGATTATGAAACAAATCTCATAGACTTAAACTGTTAAATATTTAAACACTTAATATGTAAAGTATTTAGTTTAGAAGAATGGAAAAAAATAAGGTAAACATAAGGAAAGAGAGTTCATTAAATAAACTTATCAAACTGTAATTAATCACAACGTCCATAACTACAATAATACTAATTATAATAATAAAAAATGGATAGCACTAGTAGCGAAGGCCCTGTGGATTCTCAAACACAGATAGGGGGTATACTATTAGAGCTACTAAACTCTCAAGACGTTATTACGCGCAGCTGGGTCTTACGCGATGCTGTATTATATTTGTTATTATGCAATGGTATGGCTTTTACGTTTCACAGCATAGAGTCTAGCAGGTGCTATATATTGAAGTTAATGAGCTGTTAAGTAAACGCCAGATCAGTTAGTTAGCTTCAGATGTTTTACCATTCTTAAAAAGATTAATTTGAAGCCTAATTAGCTTGTTTAACTGACTAGTAATGTAAGGTTTGACATTAGAACACGATTTTACTTTTTTCTCAGGGAAAGATTGTAATTATTTGCTTTTAATCAGATTTTGGAAGTAAGACACTTTAACATTAATGTCATTATTCCCCTTAAGAGCTGGCCCAGTTTTCATTAGTAATCGAAGATCCAAACTCGAAAGAACCTTCGTTGGTAATTGGACAATAAGAGAATTGGATAACAGAAAATGTATGATTAAAGTTGGAAAGATGCTTCATTAATAGAAAAAAATGGTAGCTACCTCCTAAAGGGGGCAAAGGAACAGGTGAGCTATAAAAAGTGTGTATATTCGTGCAAATTAGATCAAGAGTAGTATTTTCTTTGGTTGTAGGTATTCTTAATATTTAATTTAAATTGAGGGAACTACAAAGGGAATTTAATTTTAGGTCATTGGCATCACCTAATAGGAAAATAAAGGCGTTTGGGACTTTGCAGAGGACAAAGTCGGCACTACTATGTAGTTGCTGGAAAAACCGCTATCTTCGTGTGGCATTTTGAATTGGTGAATAATAAAAGCAGCAAAAACCAATCAAATTAAAAGGGCGAGGCAAGACTTTGGGTCTCACACTTACCCAAATGATTTCATCATAATCTTTAAGGAGGAGATAGTTACCTACAAATAATAATATTCCACCTCCCTTTTTACCTAGGAGGTGGTCATGAGGAGAAGTTTTATGAATTGGGAGCAATTATTGATTTTTAAAAGGTCAGGGTTCTGTGCCTGGACCGCTGTTACAGCAATTACATCAATTATATATAATTGGGAGTGGGCCTCTAGTTCGGCCACTTTGTCAAAATTAAGGCTTTCAGCGTTCGTAACAAGGAACTTAGGAAAATTAAAACGGTTACTAAAGCGAGAAGTTGTTTGATTGCTAATTGTAGGAGTCAAAAGGGAGTAAGAGGAGCGTGGGTCTGGGGAAGGAGAGCATTCTTTTTCAACAGGGATATTGTTAGCTTGGCTGGGATTCGCAGCGGAATGGAGATGATTTAAACGGCTGTTACCTGGTAATTGTCATGGTGGAAATGGTGATTCATGTCTATCAAGAAATTACTGGTTTGCGGCAGAGTAGGGGGGATATAGGGCAGAATAATGTAAGGGGAGGAAATAGAACTGTTGTATGCGGGGGGAAGGAGGTAACAAGGGGTAAGGGAGTAGAAATCATAATCAGGAAGGGTTTATTAATTGTTGAGCTGAAAATGCTGGGGAATAAGACTGGAAGTCGACTGGAACCCGACCCAGGGGAGGAGGGGGCCACAAATACTTTCGACATTACCTAAAAATGGTAGGGTTTTAAACCTACCCTACACCCTTAATGATACCTGAGCGAAATCTAGCAGAATTAAGGTGGATTCTGGATAGCCGAGTTTTGTGGAGCCTACTACGACCCATAATAGGCAATTCAATATGAGCTTTTGCACAGCCAAAGTAGCTTCCAGTTTAACTTTTTTTTTACAAATATTAACTTGAGGGTATTTACACAGATTATCTGTACAACGGCTAAAAACATAGAAGTTATGAATGTGTAAATATTTACAATAAATGGATAGAATGATAGGATCTATCAACGGGTAATGTGTTACCAGCAGCATAAGCAAGAAATAGACTTTCGTTTCAGGTTTGTATTTTCCCTGAGCACTATCATCTCTGGAAATGTTCCTCTCGCATATCGACTATTTTGATGACAGAAATGCTTGGGCACTCCAATAGAATTTAACCCCTCACTGTCAGGAGAACACAAGCATATATTTCCAATAAGATCCCCATTAATACTCGTTTCATAGTTCAAATGTTTTTCTTAGTGAGCATTCAATAATACGGCAACTTTGTCATGACCGCACACTTTCTTGGAATATTTCTATCTTTACCTTTCAAAATAAGATATGAGTGTTTATCCTTCCAAAGTGAAAGTAATATTGTTCGAAAAAGTCAAATAAACTAGCTATTGTCACGACTAGATTACCACGGAGAAAGAACCATACAAAATCCTGGAATCGGCGGAACTTGGAGCCAAATTGGAGGAATTGGGAATGTGGAATGGGGGGAAGAAGTGGGGGGATCCAGAACCGATGGAACCAGAGCCAAATTTGAAACTGGTATCAGAGCGGGTAAAGTGAGAACTCAAGCCGGTTGAACCGGAGGGAAGCCAGCAGAATTGGGATTGGAACCCTGGTCTGTGGAACCGAAAGAATTTTTCTTTAAGTTTAACGATCGATTCTAGTGTATATGCTAATTTTTGTAGGAAAGTCAGAAAATGCTTTAGGAGTGATAATGCACGCCAGAGGGTGCCAAGAGCAAGCCATTGAGTGCCAAGGTGGCGTGAATTGCCTTGAACTATTACGCTCTAACAAAGTAATTGTATGTTCCAATTGTTCAAACATTTCATTCTCAATTCCGTACTTAGAAGAGTAGTATGAAACATCCCACCCTATATTGATGATAGCCGTGTTTATAATAGTCATCTGTCATATGCAGATGATGGACTTCTTCCTGCTGAAAACATGTCCTCAATGAGAGCAGCTTTTGAGTCTCTTGAGACTAGTTTACTATTGAATCGTCAAAGACTGGGCTAATGATTGTTAAACCGAATTAAAACGCACAATTAAAGTCCCTTAAAATATCTCGATCATTGTTCCTAGATCTGACTCTGAATTCTTGGGCTGTTCCTTTTGTTTCATCGATAAAAGCGACATGCATTCTTTTTATAAATGAGTTTAAAAAGAAACTCCACAAAACATATGGTCTGCCGGCAAAAATGAAAGGACAATTTGACAAATATATGCCAGGAAAGCTTTACAACACTATCTTTGCACCACATGCGTTTTTTTTATAACACTTTTTTGGAATCTTTGTAAATGAAAAAAATAGAGTTCGATTTTGCCCGTATACAAGCAGGCTTTTTTTGAAAACCAGTGTAAGAAAATATCCGACTTTCCGGTGAACCATCTCATATTGGGTAGACTGATAGTTCCTGCATCTTAGGGGTAGTTTAAGTTTCTTTTCTTTTCTTTGGTTCTTTTTCTTTGGTTTCTTTTTCTTTTCTTTTTTTTGGTTAAGTTTTTTTCTTTTCTTTCTTGTCAGATATGCTGGTCACTTTACCGTATAGTCATTAATTATTATTCGAGTTTTTTCTCCTTTCTTGTTTTTTTTTGTTCTTTTGTTGTTTTGCTCTTTTTTTTCATCCTTTCTCTTTTTATACTTCTTTAGTGTATTTTTATAATGTAACAAAAGAGGGTAAAAACAAATTTTTGTTATCAATATTAAATGTTGATGTATAAAAGATGTGAATCCAACCGCTGGTAGAATTTTAATTTTTTCACACACACACTTCCTCCTGAATCCTCAACGTTCTTAATAGAAATAGTTTAATTGTAGCATTTTAGATAACTCCTATAGATTTTAAGTCAATTACAAATGTACCAATCTTTATAGATGTACAATGCAACAACATATAAAATTGTATAATAGAAAAACAAAGCAAAGGAGTATTAAAATAGAAAAAAAAACATTCAAAAATTTGCAGTATGTATAGAATCAGGTATGAAATTATGGCTTCTAATCCAGTAAGATTTTAAATATTCTATCTAAAAAACACCCCCAAATTTCTAACTGACTTTTGACGTTCAGTTTGATCACCGCTACAATAAATTTCCTGTATACATGGTAATAGTTGTTACCCATTCTCAAAAATCATAAGAAGATGTTTTTTTTATGTGTTTGGGGTGGTGATGGAGGGGGAGACAGAATTTTCTGTCAAAAACTGGCTTGTCTCAGTATCTTTTATGGAATAACGTAATGGGTCCAGTCATTCTATAAAACTTACAAGCTATAAGCAAAATTTTTTGGCTTTCAGAATCAAAGGCCTTAATAAAAATGACAAACGTTTTATCCATGGTTAAGAGTATTTAACAAATTAATCAATTGCTCTGTAATTTGACCAGGTGATATTACTCAAGATTTTTGGCATGTAATTTTGATGTTTTAAACTTGTTTCTGAAAGAACAATTACTTGAAATAATAAAAGTTCTAAATCAGACATCTTTCCATCTTTGCTTCAAAAATTAGGCAAGGGTCATCGGCAAACATCGGTGCAAGTGTTTTTTTATGTTCCTGGGCCTAAATCCTCATGTTTATCATGATTATGAAAATATCATAAATCATTCACAAAAATTAAGAATGAAAGTGTCCAAGGACAAAACGTCGGGGTACGCCACATTTATTATGCGGCTTTGAAGACTGATTATTATCACTAAAGATGTGCTAGAAATAATCTAAAATGGTACTTTATATAATGCCAGTACAGGTCAGCCTGTTCCATAAAATTAACAATCCATAGAAAAAATTTCGTAGCTCTCAGGATAAAATATTTTATTAAAAATATCGAAAAAATTATTCGTAGTTACAAGTTGTACGTTTAATAGTTCTATTGAAATAACATTGCAATAGGGAAAATGCTTTAATGAAACGGTAAACCACAGCAAAATAATCCCTGGATAGTTCAGTCACAATAACAGTGTTGTATAGACTTTTTTTTAGTTTATCTGCTAATTGTGGCCAATGTATGTGTGACCGAAATTTCAAGAAATTATTTTGTTATGGTTCAAATAACTTTTCTGGTTTTGAAAAAGAAACGGATAAAAACGGTAACGTAATGAATATTCCTGGGCCCCATACCTCCGCCCATTTGAAAACAGTCACAAAAATATATCTCGAACGAAGAAAACTGACCTTGGTTTGATATTTACATGTGAAGATGACGTAATCTTGCGTGACTTGTTAGATCTTACGATTGATTTGCCCTTCCCACTAGTTATTCTTATACTTTTGAATTCAACCAATTCGAGCCTTAACGTGATTATTAGTAGAATACTCATTAAGAGTATGAAAGTGTCTATCTCCCCATTAAAATATATATAATTTTTTTGTTTTTAAGAAGAAATAGATAAACACGGTATCGTAATGAATATGAATGGGCCCCATGCCTCCGCCCATTTAAAAAAAAGTCACAAAAATACATCTCGAAGGAAAAAACCTAACAATGAAAAAAAATGTCTCGAAATTAAAAAAGGTCATGAAGAAGAAATGTCGCGAAGAAAAAACGTCTTGAAGTTTAATAAACGCAAAAAAACGTCACAAAGAGAAACTACGTATTGAAGTTAAAAAACATCACGAAGAAAAAATGTCACGAATAAAAAACGTCATAAAGAAAAAAATGTCACAAAGTAAAAACATTTCGAAGTTAAAATAAAGTCACGAAGAAAAAAATGTCTCAAAGTTAAAAAAACGTCTTGAAGTTATAAATTGTCAAAGAATGAAGAATTTTTTGTACATAAATACGTTCTGAGACCATACTGGCTATGCATGACATATGAGAACAAAGAAAGGGAACAAAAAATGAAAAGAGAAAAAACAAATAGGTGAAAAAACGAGGATTTTATCAGCCAGTAGCTAAATATGAAAAACAAGCAAATATTTCGACAAGGACCTCCGCCAAGTCGTCCTCAGTGCTCAAAGAAAAAAAAAACAAAAAAAAAAAAAAAAACAGCAAAATCTAACCTTTATAAGTGACCTGCACGAGAGGAAGACAGATACTGACTCAACCAACAAAAAACCAAGTTTAAATCAATGAAAGAGAAGTTACCAATTAGATTGAATAAGTATCCTTTCCTTGCAACAGATTTCGCCTGTCTACAATTTCGGTTTTCATTAGATATGCGGACAGGTTGTCTTAAATTAGATTGAGCGGAAATATTCATAGATTCTTTTAATATTAAATTATTATAAATTGGGCTTAAGGAAATATCTCCCGTGTCTCTATTTATAGCCAAATTTCTATTTATATGTTTTTTATCTCAATAGCCTCTTTAAAAGATTGCGGTAGACCATTTACAGTAGATATTAAAGTTACCTCTTCAAAAAGAACTAAATGGGCAGGATTTTCCTATATATGCTGCAAGGCAAAGGATACTTATTCAATCTAATTGGTAACTTCTCTTTCATTGATTTAAACTTGGTTTTTTGTTGGTTGAGTCAGTATCTGTCTTCCTCTCGTGCAGGTCACTTATAAAGGTTAGATTTTGCTGTTTTTTTTTCTTTGTTTTCTTTAAGCACTGAGGACGACTTGGCGGAGGTCCTTGTCGAAATATTTGCTTGTTTTTCATATTTAGCTACTGGCTGATAAAATCCTCGTTTTTTCACCTATTTGTTTTTTCTCTTTTCATTTTTTGTTCCCTTTCTTTGTTTTTTGTACATACAAGTTTTACTAATAAGCAAATTTACATGCATTATTGAAACACATTTTTAGGGCACTGAAATCATATTATACAGGTGTGAATGGGCTATTTTCCACTCTTCGTGTTTTCTGACGTTTGAATTGCTCGATCGATATTTTTTGAATATGACTGAGCCTTATTTTACCCCACGCTTCACAGGAATATGATTCGTCACTCCATCACGAAAATGGATCCAGAATATTGAGTTCTGGTACCAATTTTAAATGCATGCGCAAGTAAAACCGCCAGTTTCGCTATTTAATAAAGCAGCTAATCATTGTGAATGATGTGTGATGTGATTGTGATAATGATTGTGATTTAATAAAGCAGCTAATGATTGTGAATGTACAGTGGACTCAAACCTCCAGATGTATCAATTGCAGATACGTATACACACTCTTTTCATCATCTTATGTCGTTTCATTGTAGACAAAAGTACAGAATGTGCATTTGGTACTCGTATTCCTTGTCTGAAACCAAGTTGATGGTAACCAAAATCACATTTTCCCCTCAAAAACGGACACATTATTGTTTCAAGTAACTTCCTAAGAGCTGAGAATATCTTTATTTGTCTATACAAATTGCATTGTGCTGGGTCCTTATTCTTTTTAGGAATTGACCTAAAAAAAACTTTTTCCACAAAAACAAGAGCTAAGAGCTCATATGGCACTTGTGACGAGGCGAGAAGAGCTAAGAGCCAAGAGATCATATGGTATGAGCTCTAACAAAATTCTATGAATCAATAGATTGATTTAAAAAGGAAAATAAGAGGCTTAATGCCGGTCAGTATTTAAAATAAGAGCCCTGAGTCACGATGTCCTTCTAAATAACAAAATTCATTAAGATCAGATCACCCACTCGTAAGTTATAAACACCTAATTTTTTCTAATTTTTCCTGTCCCTTTAGCCCCCCAGATGGTCGAATCTGGGAGAACGGCTTTATCAAGTCAAATTGTATAGCTCCCTGACACACCTACCAATTTTCATCGTCCTAGCACGTCCAGAAGCACCAAAATCGCAAAATCACTTAACCCCTCCCCCCATCTCCTCCAAAGAGAGTGAATCCAGTACGATTCTGTCAATCGCGTATCAAGGACATTTGTTTATTCTATCCACCTAGCTTCATCCCGATTCCTACACTCCAAGTGTTTTTCCAAGATTCCCCCCTCCAACTCCCCCCAATGTCACAGGATCTAGTCGGAATTTAAAAATAGAACTTTAAAGCACGAGATCCTTCTAAATATCAAATTTCATTCAGATCTGGTCACCCTTTCGTAAGTTGCAATACCTCAATTTTCAAAATTACCCCCCCCCCCCCAATTCCATCAAAGAGAGCAGATCCGGTCCGGTTATGTCAGTCACGTATCTTAGACAGGTTTCTATTCTTCTCATCCAGTTTCATACTGATCTCAGCGTTTTAAGTATTTTCTAAGATTTCCAGTCCCCCCAACTGCCCCCCCATTACGCTTGATCCGGTTGAGATTTAAAATAAGAGCTCTGAGTTACGAGGTCCTTTTAAATATGATATTTCATGAAGATCCGACCACTCCTTCGTAAGTTAAAAATACGTAATTTTTTCTTATTTTTCAGAATTAACCCCCCCCCCCCCCAATAGAGCCGATCCGTTTCAATTATGTAAATCACGTATGTAAGACTTCTGATTATTTTTCATACCAAGTTTCATCCCGATCTTTCCAATCTAAGCGTTCTCCATGATTTTAGGTTCCCCCACCCCAAACTTCCCCCACTGTCACCAGATCCGGTCGGGATTTAAAATAAGAGCGTTGAGACACGATATCCTTCTAAATATCAAATTTCATTGAGATCCGTTCTCCCGTTCGTAAGTTAAAAATACCTCATTTTTTCTAATTTTTCAGAATTAACCCCCCCCCCCCCCCAATTACCCCAAAGAGAGTGGATCCGTTCCGGTTATGTCAATCATGTATCTAGGACTTGTGCTGATTTTTCCCACCAAGTTTCATTCCGATCCCTCCATTCTAAGTGTTTCCCAAGTTTTAGGTTTCCCCCTCCCAACTCCCCCCACCCCCAGAACTCCCTCCCTCGTTACGCTTCAGTTTGAATGTCAATGTCACCAGATCGAGTCGGGATTTAAAATAAGAGCTCTAAGACACGATATCATTCTAAATATCAAATTTCATTGAGATCTGATCACCTGTTCCTAAGTTAAAAATACCTCATTTTTTTCTAATTTTTCGGAAATAACCCCCCCCCCCCCAACTACCCCAAAGAGAGCAAATCCGTTCCGATTATATCAATCATTTATCTGGGACTTGTGCTTATTTTTCCCATCAATTTTCATCCCGATCCCTCCACTCTAAGTGTTTTCCAAGATTTTAGGTTTCCCCCTCCAACTCCCCCCAATGTCATCAGATCCGGTCGGGATTTAAAATAAGAGCTCTGAGACACAATATCATTCCAAAAATCAAATTTAATTAAGATCCCATAACCCGCTCATAAGTTAAAAATACTTCATTTTTTCCGAATTAACCGGCCCCCCACTTCCCCCCAGATGGTCAAATCAGGAAAACGACTGTTTCTAATATAATCTGATCCGGTCTTTGATACGCTTGCCAAATTTCATCGTCCTAGCTTACCTGGAAGCGCCTAAAGTAGCAAAACCGGGACCGACAGACAGACAGACAGACCGACAGAATTTGCGATTGCTATATGTCACTTGGTTAATACCAAGTGCCATAAAAAAAAAACTGAAAGAAAGTAGAGGGTAAAACTACCAATAATCACTATCAATAAATAAATGAAACCCAAACCAACAGAAATTACAATAAATAGCCGAGTCAAAATAAAAATGAGCAGAAATTAACATGAGTAGGACTGATAACCCCCATGCCTTCTCAAGATCAGGACATAATTTGCACTTTATTGAAAAAAAAACAAATAACCGCGGATTGTCAGTTTATTTGACATACTGATAATTAGATGGTCAAATCGGTCTCCCCCCCAGATGGTCAAATCGGAAAAACGACTGTTTCTAATTTAATCTGGTCCGGTCCCTGATACGCTTGCCAAATTTCATCGTCCTAGCTTACCTGGAAGCGCCTAAAGTAGCAAAACCAGGACCGACAGACAGACAGACAGACCGACAGACCGACAGAGTTTGCGATTACTATATGTCACTTGGTTAATACCAAGTGCCATAAAAAAAAACTGAAAGAAAGTAGAGGGTAAAACTACCAATTATCACTATCAATAAATAAATGAAACCCAAACCCACAGAAATTACAATAAATAGCCGAGTCAAAATAAAAACGAGCATAAATTAACATGAGTAGGACTGTTAACCCCCATGCCTTCTCAAGATCAGGACATAATTTGCACTTTATTGAAAAAAAAAACAAATAACCGCGGATTGTCAGTTTATTTGACATACTGATATTTATTCCTTAAAGTTTCGGTAATTTTTATTTATGAAAAAAGAAAACTGAAAACATTTAAAACGTATTCTGTTTTCAGTAAAGCGCAAATTATGTTCTGGTCTTGAGAAGGCATGGGGTATCAGCCCTACTCATGTTAATTTTTGCTCGTTTTGAGTTTAAATATAAAAGTCCAGATATTTAACAGGTACAAAGGTCCAGATATTTCGTCCAGTTTTTTTTTTTCGTTGTTTTCTTTTTCACTGTCTAAATAGATAGATTCATCTTAAGTGTCTAAATAGATAGATAGATATATTTGAAGATTTATTTGTTCATCATAGAACGGCAGTGTGGTCTAAGAAGAGAATACCTAATTTAAGGTGTTACGGTTAAAATACGTAGTATACTATGAGGAAATGAGACCAACCAAGTGAACAACCATGAACTCAACATTTCGTTTGCAATTAGAAGACACAGAAGGCTTTAAAACCTTCAATTGGAAATTTGTTATACTTTTCGAAAGTAAAACAGTTCAAAATAGGGATGAAACCATTTTATTGACAGTGAATAGATATAAAATTATTTAACTGGATATTTCGAACACATATACAGTGTTCATCCTCAGCAGTAAAACTACTAAATAAAACTAGTTTTACTGCTGATTATGAACATTGTATATGTGTTCGAAATATCCAGTTAAATAATTTTATATCTATTCACTGTCAATAAAAAGGTTTCATCCCTACTTTGAACTGTTTTACTTTCGTCATGGACCTATCTTTCACCTGACTTTCGTCTTTTTTACCTGTTTTTTCACATTTCTAAATAAATGTATTTATAGCAATTTGAAGGTTTATTTGTTCGTGATAGAAGGCCTGTGAACGGATAAGAAGAAAATAACTACTTTAAGGTGTTATGTCGAAAACTAAAACCCTTGCCCTGAGGACTGTGAAGGGGGGAGGGGTTGTCATCCTCAAAGACATAATTTCCGGACCTTTTAACTACGCTGAACAAAATGGCTATCTCAAAATTTTGATTGGACATGTTTGGGGAAATAGGGGGAATGGGAGAAGGGTTAGTTGCCCTCCAATCAGTTTCAACTATTAAAAGGGGCAATAGCCCCTTCAATTTACAATCGAATGAGCCTTTTTTAAAGTTTCTACGGCAATAAATGGCCACCTCAAAATTTCTATAACATGTATTTCAGGAAAATACGAGGTGGGGGGTTTCCACCCTCCAATCACTCTGAATCTTAAAAAGAGCACTAGAACCTCTGATTACCAATTCAATGAGCCCCCTTCAAAGTTTTTACAATCATCCTTTCCATATAAACCTCATATGACCCCAGGGCATAACCTACAACCCTTTCCCTGAGGGCTGTGTGGGATTGTCATCCTCAAAGACATAATTTCCAGATCTTTCAACTACGGCGAACAAAGTGGCTATCTAAAAATTTTGATTGGATGCGTTTGGGGAAATGGTGGGGTTAGGCAGGGGGGCTAGTTGCCCCCCAATCATTTTTGACTAATAAAATGGGCACCAGCCCCTTCAACTTCCAATCGAATGAGCCTTTTTCGAAGTTTCTGCAACAACAAATGGCCATCTCAAATTTTCTCAGGCGTGTCTCGGGAAAATACTAGGTCTGGGGGGGGGGGGGATGTATCCACCCTCCGATCACTCTGAATCTTAAAAAGCACACTAGAATTTCCAGTTACCAATCCAATGAGCCCTTCCGAAGTTCGTACGATCTAATTCCAGACCATCCGTTCCAGGGGCTTTTATCTATTTTCAGAAGATGAATATGAGTACATAAAATAGATGGTGTAATAGTGGTTCAATTTTTATGGAGATTTATTGACAATTGTTTCTGCAGTATTGCATGAACATTTGTGTAAATTGGTGGTAGATCACAAGCAAATATTGGTGAAGAATCAATGTGCCCTCCAGTGGTGGTAATATTATTTGTCAGAGTTTAAGTAGGAATGAGTAACTTTATCGGCCTCTTTCCACAAAATCTGCGGATTATTCTGCATTGACTATGATAGATTTCCAAATTGGTATCTTTTCATTTTTTCAGAACTTTCTGAAAATTATGCTTCGTCCGTTTAACTAAATCTACAACTATACCCGAAGGAGGTCTAATGCAACCCTTCTATATATCTTACCAAAAACGATGATGGAGACTAGCTTTTTTTAAATCAGGGAAATCAGATCATCCTCATTTACGTGTATTAGTTTTTAATGATAAAGTTGGGACGGGACGGTTAATGTGAAATATTATTGACATCCACTGCCAAGTTGTTTTTGGTTGAATTTTCGGTTAGGTTTGATTTCTATTCAGAAATCCCTTACATGACAACCACTTAAGAAATAGTCTTTGCACTCCCCAGGGCGTCAAAACCAAGGCTGCGACACCTACTATTTATCACAATTTCAAATGATCATTTTTATTGACTTTTTTGGCTCGTGATTTACAGCAATAATTTTGTAAAAAAATAAATAAAGATTTCTCCCTGAATCTATTGATCTTTTATGATGTAGCGCATAAATTTAACCAAAGAAACTATCGGGGAAGTTAATTGTTGAATATAAAAGGATTTTTTAGTGAAAACTTTACCAAAAGCCAAGAAAACCAAAACTAATCTCTTTTTTCTCTCAGAAACCGTACTTAATTCAAGTTTAAGTGAAACACCAGTTACTTCCGACTCATAAGAATAGAACTTTCATTGTCAAATCAATTAATCTCCCTTTAAGTCTAAACGACTGAACCCTGCATTCAAAGTGGTCAGGGTAAGGAATAATTCAGTAAGGGCATATAGCTCTTTGCTTAAGCAACCCTAGAGCTCTGCTTCTGATAGCCCTTATTCACGAATGATGGAAAGCAAATTTAGAAATGCCTGTGGTCCCCAGAGGGCTTGAACGGTGCCGCTAACACAGCACATCTTGTAGCTTATGATAAGCGCTTACTTAAACACACAAATAACTTCAACTTCACTTAAACAATCCCTCGCTCTTTACGCTAAAGATTTTAATTGTTTTAAAAAGTAGAATTGTGGCAAAGAGTCAAACTTTAGCGTAAAGAGCGAGGGATTGCGGAGGGGACAACCCATTTCATATACGGAGTAATTTCTATTCGTTTTAAGTTTTAATGTCGCTCCTTACTTTCAGCTAAAAAAATTAGTTTTTTTTTATTTAATTTCAATTAAGATACTCCCGAACTGGTTCCCCAGTATGTACTAGCTCAACTAGAGCAAAAAGAAAATTCTTTCTAACTAAATGGGAGGTTTAGAATGGACAAGCAAAAAATTCTAAAACGAAACAGTAAAAAACCTTAAAAGAAACAGTAAACAGTTAGACCACCTCTAGCCAAGATTCGCGGATCGGAGGAATAAACCAATTTCGGTAGGTACCAATTCCGCAAAATGCAAGGGTTAGAGCAGCGTTTCTTCGTTTTTAAATTGTATTAAGACACAAAAAAGGGATTTTTTCACAATCAACGGGTTTTTTGAAAAAAAAAATACCAAGAGATACGCATTTTGTAAAACCTAGAGGGGAGTATTTGCAACCCCCCCCCCACTCCCTAGGTTCCTCTGTGTCAAACATGCAAAAAAAAGTTAGCCATATTGGTAAAAGCCATAAAAATCTACAAAAACAGACGATTTCAAAAGAAAAAAGCAGATTGTCCGCTGAAGCAGCTATATCAAAATTTTGGTGATTTTTTGGTAGACACAGAGATCTTTTTCAAGAATCTCATGATTTCTTTATAGTTTACTAATTTTTGTTCAAGAACCTAGTAATTTTGTTTCAACTAATGGCAACCCTGGGCATTAACAACTCGAGTTTTCTTCCATTTGCAGAGAGGTCAAAGCTTGGAATAATTTAGGTGACGAAACAATTCTAGTACTTTGGTTTATTTTAAGTTTTGGATTATGAAAATATTATAAAAAATTATAACTATTAGATATATTGTGTTTCTAAGGGACTCACTAGTCTGTTTTGAATTTGGGAAAGGGGGGACAAAGGGAGTAAAACCGAAAACATGTTTTAGGTTTTAGTTATACCTCCACCTTGAAATGGAAAAAGTATGCATATATTTTTCTAATACAATAGAAACAAAGATACCTACAACCAGGTGGGGAAGGGAGGGAATAGGGCGTCACTTTGAAATTAGTCCAAAGAAAAAAAAATGCCCCCCAAAAAAGTCGCCTAAAAATGTACTGCTTTTCACCACTCTTCCCTTTAGAGTTCAGGAGGAAAGACCCTCCGAGGGCTCAGGCTTGCATGCGCCCATTACAAACAATATTTTTACCCTCCAGTCAAAAAAGAAAGAGAATTTTTATCATGTATATAGGGTCTCAAATTAATTAACGTTTCAAAATTTAAAAGGGAATTAATAGGAATAAAATGAAATAATTTAAGATTAATAGATAATAAATAATTATTATTATTGTAATAGCATTAGGTACAATTATAATGCAAATTCAAAAAAAATAATGTAATGAACTATAACAATAATAACTATAATTAGTACAAATGATATCTATAATAAGATAACAAAATAAATAATTGAAAAAAATCGAAAAGAGGAAAACTTTTTGAATTATACAAATATGAGTGAAAGGAAAGAGCCTTACCTGATATTTTGATAGGAAGACCGTAAATGATAATAGTTTTACATCCTGCTAGTCGGTTGTTCAGCGTTTTAGGTTCATAAATTTTACCAGATGGCGGTATCAGGATCGAACGTCGAAAGCGTATAACTCCTTTAATGTTTGAATGAAAAGACGGCAATACATCACAAGACTAGAAAATATGAAATGTAACTATCCTTCAACTAACCAAATAAATAGGGAGGAAAAACCTACAAGAGATGCTTAAGATCAAGGATTGAAATAGAAAAGTTCATTGCGATGAATACTAACCTTGTTAATCCCTCCGCTTTTTTGGGTGAAGTCTGTGCACCCATACGATGTTATAAAGAACGAGAAGGTAAAAAAAAATCCTTTTTTCGGAATATATTACCAAAAAATACGAATTTTATAAAAAAAAAGTCGTAAAATAGAATAATAATCGTAAAAATAATCACACAAAACACAGATAATCGTATTGGTTCTAGGCGTTTGGCCTCCCCCCGGAAACTTACTCCCACGGAGAATCCCCTCCGCGGAAAATACCACCTCTTGGAAAATATCCCCTTGGAAAATACCCACCGTGGAAAATAAGGTTTCCAAATAAAAAATTTTATATGAGTTTTTTTTTCGTTGAAAAGTGCTGAGGAACGGGAAAAAGAGGAATTTACACACCAAAAGTCTCTTAAATCTTAAACAAATCCATTTTTGCTGAAAAGACTTCCATATTAATTTCTGCAATTTTTGGCCGTAGCGGGTGCCAAATTAAAAAAAAAATAATCAAATAAAGCTAAAAACATATGGCACCAAAAAGATTAAGAAGGTTTGGCTTTCCTTGAAAAGATAGTTGGCATTGGGAGCCAACGCCAACTAACACCAACATTGTGATTTAGTCAGTCTAATCAAAATCCGATTAATATAAACCTTATTTGCAATATTAATTATGTTCAGATTTGGGCCAAAGAAAATTATTCTCTGGCTGCACTTCAGCTTAACATTCAGGGTCTCTCCTCGTCAATAGATGATTTAAGACAAATTATTTTGAATGGACAGCCTGACGTTGTTGGCTTATGTGAGACGTTTTTGGATTCTGGCAATGAAATGCTATTGGATTTACATTGGATCCATGGTTACAAAATAGAATATACAAACCGCTGCAAAATGGCTAAAGGAGGTCTTGCCATGTATATATCTCGTAATTTACATTACTGGTTGCGGGATGACTTATCGAGGAATTTTGAAAGTATTTTTGAGTCAAAATTTATAAAAATTAGATCTAATGGTATTAATCTAATCATCTAATCTAAGGCAATATTTATCGTTCTCCAAGTTGTGCTACTCCGTTGTTTCTTCGGAATCTTGAGGAAATACTTGACAGTATTTGACAGTAATACTGAAACTTCTGTGTTACTTAATCATAATGGTTGACTTTAATATAAATTTCGTGTATTCAAACACTTCGGCTTCAGTTGATTTTCTTTCAACCATGCTTTCCACAGGAACTCTACCAACTACATCCATTCCCACACGAGTAACTAATATTACAGCTTCTTTGATTGACAATATCTTCTGTATGCTTAGCTAGAAGGAAAGCTAAATTTTAGTTAGTGAAAATAAAATAAAGTTCGTTCTACTGAAAGTAAGGAGTGACATTAAAACTTAAAACGAATAGAAATTATTCCGTATATGAAAGGGGCTGTCCCCTCTTCAACGCCTCGCTCTTCGCAAAGTTTCGTATTGTTTTTGAAAAAATAGAGCTGTGAGAAAGAGTCAACTTTAGCGTAAATAGCGAGGCGTTGAGGACGGGACAGCCCCTTTCATATACAGAATAATTTCTGTTAGTTTTAAGTTTTAAAGTCATTCCTTACTTTTAGTAGAAAAACTTTTTTTTTTACTTAATGTCTAATCGTTTTTTAAATAATTACAGGAAATCTGAACCCAACTCAACGAAGAAACCCCCTCACCATGGAAACATCCTCTAGACAATTCAATCCCGGTGAAAAAATACCCCGGAAAACTATCCTTAACCACTTCGCGCGTAAAATTGAGACGGAAAAGAGAAAGCAAGATATATAAAAAGAATTTTGTTTAAGAGATTTGGTAAATTCCCGCCGTGTATAATTTCCCCTGACAAGTTCACTCCCAGGGAACTTCCCTGACCATGAAAAATTCTCCCAAAGAAAAAGTCCCGGCAAAAAATTTGTCCCCCCCCCCTCCAACCGAAAATGTCCGCATGCATCCCAATAACAAATGCTACGCGAAAAGAATGGGCAAATTTTATAACTTAAACACCTTTACCCTGAGACAGTGGGGGGGGGGTTTATGTTATACCAAAAGGCATGGTTATTGGGTCTTTCAACTAAGATGAACAAAATGGCTATCTCAAAATTTTCATCGGGCGATTTTGGGAAAAAAGTGGCGGGGGAGGTGGCCTAGTTGCCCTCCATTTTTTTGGTCACTTAAAAAGAGCACTAGAACTTTTAATTTCCGTTCGAACGAGCCCTCCTCTGATGTTCTAGGACCATCAGGCTGATACGATCACCCTTGGGGAAAACAAACAAAACAAAAACAAATAAACATGCATCTGGGATTTTTCTTTTGGCAAAAAATACAAAATTCCATATTTTTAAAGATAGGAGCTTGAAACCTAGTAGGGTTCTCTGATACGCTGAATCTGATGGTGTGATTTTTCATTGCGATCATTTGAATTTTAGGGGGTATTCCCCCCTCTTTCGAAAATCAGGAAAATTTTCTTAAGCTCGTAACCTTTGATGGGTAAGACTAAACTTAAGGAATTTATATATTTGATATCAGCATAAAAAACCAATTATTTGTACTTATCTATTGGTATCAAAATCCTTTTTTTAAACCGTTTTTTAGAGTTTCAGTTACTATTGAGCCGGGTGGCTCCTTACTTACAGTTCGTTACCACGAAATGTTTGAACCGCGATTTTCTCAGATTATTCTTTTGGTTGTTATTACGTATATGAGGGAGTTGCAGTCTGCTCAGTACCTTGCTCTTTATGTTAAAATGTTTGTGAATTTGTAAAAAGCTTAAGCGTGTGTCAGGAGTCATTCTTAAATAATTGGAACAAAAAGTCAGAGATTGGCGCAAAGAGTGAGGTGCTGAGAATGGGGAGCCTGAGGTACCTCATATACGTAATAATTTCTGTTCGTTTTAATTTTTAATGTTGATCCTTACTTTCAGTTGGAAAAAAAGTCTTTTTTTTTTTATTTCATAACAACCACAAGCTGAAAACATACAATATCTGTCGTTTATTACCATATAAAAATCATAGTTAAGAAACTGCTTAAGATAATATTAAATGCTAAAATTAGCCGAAAAATACCACAAACAAATTATTGTTTATATAGGCCATTATCTAAAAACACAAGAGCTAAGAGCTCATATGGCACTTGTGACGAGGCGAGAAGAGCTAAGAGCCAAGAGATCATATGGTATGAGCCCTAACAAAATTCTATGAATCAATAAATTGATTTAAAAAGGAAAATAAGAAGCTTAATGCCGGTCAGGATTTAAAATAAGAGCTCTGAGTCACGATGTCCTTCTAAATATCAAAATTCATTAAGATCCGATCACCCACTCGTAAGTCATAAATACCTAATTTTTTCGAATTTTTCCTCTCTCTTTAATCCCCCAGATGGTCGAATCTGGGAAAACGACTTTATCAAGTCAAATTGTGCAGCTCCCTGACACGCCTATCAATTTTCATCGTCCTAGCACGTCCAGAAGCACCAAACTCGCCAAATCACTGAACCCCTCCCCCCAACTCCCCCAAAGAGGGCGAATCCAGTACGATTCTGTCAATCACGTATCAAGGACATTTGTTTATTTTATCCACCAAGCTTCATCCCGATTCCTACACTCCAAGTGTTTTTCCAAGATTTCCCCCTCCAACTCCCCCCAATGTCAAACGATCTGGTCAGGATTTGAAATAAGAGCTCTAAGACATGAATTCTTTCTAAAAATCAGATTTCATTAAGATCCGATCATCTATTCGTAAGATAAAAATACCCCAATTTTCACGTTTTCCAAGAATTCCGGTTTCCCCCTCCAACTCCCCCCAACGTCACAGGATCTGGTCGAAATTTAAAATAAGAACTTTAAAGCACAAGATCCTTCTAAATACCAAATTTCATTAAGATATGGTGACCCTTTCGTAAGTTACAAATACCTCAATTTTCTGAGCTCTGAGTTACGAGGTCCTTCTAAATATGATGTTTCATGAAGATCCGATCGATCCTTCGTAAGTTAAAAATACGTCATTTTTTCTTATTTTTCAGAATTAACCCCCCCCCCTAATAGGTCAGATCCGTTCCAATTATGTAAATCACGTATGTAAGACTTCTGCTTATTTTTCCCACCAAGTTTAATCCCGATCCCTCCAATCTAAGCGTTTTCCATGATTTTAGGTTCCCCCACCCCAAACTTCCCCCAACGTCACCAGATCCAGTCAGGATTTAAAATAAGAGCTTTGAGACATGATATCATTCTAAATATCAAATTTAATTTTAGATCCGATAACCCGTTCGTAAGTTAAAAATACCTCATTTTTTCTAGTTTTTCAGAATTAACCCCTCCCCCAACTGCCCCAAAGAGAGCGGATCCGTTCCAGTTATGTCAATCATGTATCTAGGACTCGTGATTATTTTTTCCACCAAGTTTCATTTTTTCCACCATAGATCGGATCCGTTCCAATTATGTAAATCACGTATGTAAGACTTCTGCTTGTTTTTCCCACCAAGTTTCATCCCGATCCCTCCAATCTAAGCGTTTTCCATGATTTTAGGTTCCCCCACCCCAAACTTCCCCCAACGTCACCAGATCCAGTCAGGATTTAAAATAAGAGCTCTAAGACACGATATCCTTCTAAACATCAAATTTCATTGAGATCCGATCACCCGTTCGTAAATTAAAAATACCTCATTTTTTTTAATTTTTCAGAATTACCCCCCCCCCCCAACTACCCCAAAGAGAGCGGATCCGTTCCGATTATGTCAATCATATATCTGGGACTTATGCTTATTTTTCCTATCAAGTTTCATCCCGATCCCTCCACTCTAAGTGTTTTCCAAGATTTTAGGTTTCCTCCCCTCCAACTCCCACCAATGTCATCAGATCCGGTCGGGATTTAAAATAAGAGCTCTGAGACACAATAACATTCCGAAAATCAAATTTGATTAAGATCCCATCTCCCATTCTTAAGTTAAAAATACTTCATTTTTTCGATTTTTCCGAATTAACCGGCCCCCCACTCCCCCCCCCCCCAGATGGTCATATTGGGAAAATATTCCTTTTTTGTCATATTCTTATTTTGAACTGTTTTACTTTCGTCAGGGATTTAAAATAAGAGCTCTAAGACACAATATCATTCCAAACATCAAATTTCATTAAGATCCCATCACCCGCTCATAAGTTAAAAATGCTTTATTTTTTCCGAATTAACCGGCCTCCCCCACTCCCCCCCAGATGGTCAAATCGGGAAAAAGACTGTTTCTAATTTAAGCTGGTCCCGTCATTGATACGCCTGCCAAATTTCATCGTCCTAGCTTACCTGGAAGTGCCTAAAGTAGCAAAACCGGGACCGACAGACAGACCGACAGAATTGGCGATTGCTATATGTCACTTGATTAATACCAAGTGCCATAAAAATCTAACTTTTGCGTAACCATTGAGGTACTGACGAGGGGAAGAAACTCCTCATAGACTGACATGAGGGGGTTCTTTGTCAATTCAAGATCTACCGGAATATATATAATTCCTTGAGTAGGGAAGCCAAATCTCTCGGTTACCTAAATAATTTTGCAGCGTATGGCAATGATATTCGTAAAACTAGGAAGGTAATAAATTCTGTAATTAAACCGAGTTCTCAATCTAGCTCTTTACCTATGAGTCTGGTTATTGGTGATGAAGCTGTAGAGGGTGAGCTCAATGTCCAAGAGGCATTCATTTCGTTTCTCGCTAGTATTGGTGAGAATATTGCTTCTACAGTTACTTTGTCTCGGCCTAAGCCGGACTTTATATCTTACCTCGGGCCGTCTTGTGTTAAGTCTGTTTCTAAAGCTATAAAATTAAGTTAAATTACTAAAATTGTAAATGGCTTGAAAAACTCCTCCTCATCTGGGCCAGATTCTATTCCTACTAAGGTAGTTAAATCTATTCTTCCTTCAATAGTTGTGCCTCTAACAAAAATTGTTAATCTTTCAATTGAATGTAGAGTTTTTCCGGATGCTCTCAAGCGTGCTCGGATTATTGTTCTGTATAAAGATGGACCAAGAAATGATCCAGCAAATTATCGACCAATTGCAATTTTATCAGTATTTAGTAAAATCTATAAAAAGGCTATGCTTTCTCGACTCCTTACTTTTCTAAAGCCTAAAAATTTCTTTATGATTTTCAATTTGCTTTCCGAATGAAGCCCTCCACTGAACAGGCCTGTATTACCCTTTTGAATTTTATACATTCTGCGTTAGATTCGGGATTAATTCCGGTGCGATATTCCTGGATATTCGTAAAGCAATCGATTCCTTAACCCATGAAATTCTTCTAGCGAAGATGTCTCGTTTTGGCATTAGGGGAAATGTATTTTCTTTGCTTCAGTCTTATTTAAATGATACGTTAATTTCTGTTGATCCACTTTTCCGCTCACCCTCAGAAGTGAATTTTAGCGTCACCCAGGGATCAGTTTTAGGACCTGTGTTATTTTTGACTTATATAAATGATCTTTTTTATGTAGTAAAAAAGCAGAAACTTATTAATTGCTGTAGAATTTGCCATCCTAAGCCTTCCCTTGTCCTTAGTGGCAAACTATAGTTCACCATCTTCTGATGTCCTTGTTTGTTATGCTGATGACAGCACACTTGCCAATTCGGGAAATTGCGAATCAGAGCTTCGACTAAACTTTGAAAAATTTGTTTGAGAGAGTAATTTTATGGCTTGATGCTTATTATCTTATTCTAAATTTTTCTAAGTCATTTTTTTTTTATTTTCTCGCGTGTTTCTCAGATTTATCCCCAGTTATCTGAAATTCATCAGCCAAATGGGATAGTTCATAGATCTAAAGATTAATAAATTTGTTTTTTGTGCATTCTTGTTGATGAAAAACGTCACAGACGTCTTTCAAACGTCACAATGATTGGATTAAAATGAAAATATGCAAGTCTGTGGCGATTTAATGGTATTTAATGGAGAGTCATTAAATGGCGACTTAATGGTATTCAATGGCGATTTAATGGCGAGTCATTAAATGGCGATTTAATGGTATTCAATAGCGAGTCATTAAATGGCGATTTAATGGTATTTAATGGCGAGTCATATTATATGTAATAAGTTGCCCGAATCAGCTCGAAGGTCCCGCTCATTTGGTTTGTTCAAATATTGTTCAAAATCCTTTGGCTTCTTGGAAGTTATTTTATCTATTTATTTTCTTTATTATTATCATTTTATTTCCATCTAATTAATCTACTTAATTAATTTAATGTATTCAATCCAATCTATAAAGTTTTGTTTTCTATAGCTTTTATTTCATTTGTATTTTTTTTCTCCTTTTTGTTCTTCTGTGTTAGTGATTTTTTAATATTTTTTTTGTTTTTCTTCTCTGAGTAAGTGATTCGTTTTTCTTCCCCCTTCTTTACAGGCCAAAGAGCCTTTGGGGGAATAGTAAAATGTAATATTGTATGTGTATTTCATGATGAACAAATCTTATCTTAACAAATTCTTATTGTTTGAGTTTTTACGGACGAAAGCGTGGTCAAATTCCACGAGTTTGTTTTTCTTATCTTCCAAGTGTAAAAACCCAAAACTAATAGAAATTACAATAGATGACCGAGCCAAACTCAAAACGAACAAATTAAAAGAAGTAGGGCTGACAAAAACCACGTTAACTCAAGATCAGAACATAATCTGAACTTTACTATAAAAAAAAAACAAAAAAAAAAACCGTGCAATGTCAATTTAATATACATATTCCTCATAGTCTTAAAACTTCTTTAGTTATTAAATTCAAAAAAAGTGAAAACATTTAAAATGTATTTTGTTTTCAGTAAATTGCCAATTATGTTCTGGTCTTGAGGAGGTGTGAAGGTTGTTATCCCTAATCATGTTAATTTTTGCTGGTTTTGAGTTTGAATCCGAAATTTATTGCATTTTATGTTCGTTTTAGGGTTTAATTTATTTATTGATGGCGATTTGTCATAGTTTTACACTTACAAAATTATTTCTACTCATTTTTAGCTTAATGAGGCTCTTTACTGTTCTTTGACCAAACTTGTTTTATGGAAAAAGCTATATCTTTTTTTTTTTTTTTTTTCAAACAGTTCGTGGTAACGAACTGTAGTAAGGAGCGACCCGGCTCAATAGTAACCAAAACTCTAAAAAACGGAATTTTGATACCAATAGCTATATCAAAAGAATCGCATTTTAATGCTGGTTTTAAATATATAAGTTTCATCAAGTTTAGTCTTACCCATTAAAAGTTACGAGCCTGGGAAAATTTGCGTTATTTTAGAAAATAGGGGGAAACACCCCCTAAAAGTCATAGAATCTTAACGAAAATCACACCATCAGATTCAGCGTATCAGAGAACCCTATTGTAGAAGTTTCGAGCTCCTATCTACAAAAATGTGGAATTTTGCATTTTTTGCCAGAAGGCAGATCACGAATGCGTGTTTATTTGTTTTTTTGTTTTTTTTTGTTTTTTTTCCCAGGGGTGATCGTATCGACCCAGTTGTCCTAGAATTTTGCAAGAGGGCTCATTCTAACGGAAATGAAAAGTTCTAGTGCCCTTTTTAAGTGACCAAAAAAATTGGAGGGCACCTAGGCCCCCTCCCACGCTAATTATTTTCCCAAAGTCAACGGATCAAAATTCTGAGATAGCCATTTTATTCAGCGTAGTCGAAAAACCTTATAACTATGTCTTTGGGGACGACTTACTCCCCCACAGTCCCCGTGGGAGGGGCAACAAGTTACAAACTTTGACCTGTGCTTACATATAGTAATGGTTATTGGGAAGTATACAGGCGTTTTCAGGAGGATTTTTTTGGTTGGGGGGAGGGATTAAGAAGAGGGGGATATGCTGGGGGAACTTTCCATCGAGAATTTGTCATGGGAGAAGAAAACTTCCATGAAGGGAGAGCAGGATTTACTAGCATTATTTAAAAAAAAATTAAAAAATAAATGTGAAAAAGCTTTTTCAGCTGGAAGTAAGGAACAGCAATAAAACTTAAAACAAACAGAAATTATTACCCATATAAGGGGCTCACCTCCTTATGATACCTAGCTCTTTACGCTAAAGTATTTTTAGTAATTTCAACTATTTATTCTACGGCTTTTGTGATTCAGGGGTCATTCTTAATGAATTGGGATAAAATTTAAGCTTTAGTGTAAAGAGCGAGGTACTGACGATGGGGCGAATCCCCTCATATATGTAATAAAAACATGAAAATACAAAAGTTCTTTACGTAAGCTAATTTATAAGTTACGTAAATCTTTTACCAATAAAAAGATTCGTAAAAAATTAAAAGTTCTAGTTGCCTTTTTAATTAACCAAAAAATCGGAGGGCAACTAGGCTTCGCCCCCGCTCTTTTTTTCTCAAAATCATTCGATCAAAATTATGAGAAAGCCATTTAGCCCCCCCAAAAAATATGTAAATTTCGTTTTGATTATTCCTCTGCGGAGAGCAAAATCAAAATATGCATTGATTCAAAAACGTTCAGAAATTAAATAAAAAAAAACGAGTTTTTTTAACTGAAAGTAAGGAGCGACATTAAAACTTAAAACGCACAGAAATTACTTCGTATATGAAAGAGGCTGCTTCCTCATCAACGCCCCGCTCTTTACGCTAAACTTTTTTACTGTTTTAAAAAGAAGAATTGAGAGAAAGAGTCAAACTTTAGCGTAAAGAGCGGGGCGTTGATGAGGAAGCAGCCTCTTTCATATACGAAGTAATTTCTGTACGTTTTAAGTTTTAATGTCGCTCCTTACTTTCAGTTAAAAAAAAACTCGTTTTTTTTTATTTAATTTTATTAGAATCCATAGATTTTACCTTGAAAATTATTTGACTTTATTTCTGCTCATTTTCGGTTTAATAAGTCTCTTTACTTTTCTTTAGAAAACTCGCTCCGTATTTTTCAAATACACATACAATCTGTAAGTGATTAAATAAAAAAAAATCTACTGAAAGTAAGGAGCAACATCAAGCCTTAAAACCAACAGAAATTATTACGCATATGAAAGGGCTTGCCCTCTTTACGTTGGCATTTTCCACGTAGGGGAGTATTTTCTGCTGGGTATTATCCGCAGGGGGGGGGGGGGTATTTCCCGGGGTGTTTTTCGGGAGAGGGGCATTTTCCGCGGGGCTAAACACCGACCAACAGTCGTATCAACAGTCGTATAATAGCATAAAATAGGCGGGAGGGGTAAAGCTTAAGTCTTAAACTCCTAATTATAGCCGACCTTCACGTTAAATACTGAAGACTAAAAAAAATCAGAGAAAAAAATTCCTACATTTGTCAAATTATATTTTGTTAGTAGTAGTACATTTTGGCACGCCATTGCATGTTTTTGCACGATACTCACGATACGCACGATAGCCATATACTCACACAAGTGAACACCGAGTAGAAATCTACCCACATCTCATAGTGATATCTTTACAAGCTCCCAGAAAACATTCTCATATTATTATTAGATATGGAAAGGCAAGTACAGTCTTTGTCACTATGATCGAATAGTCCAATACTGACGTTTTTGACGTAGCCTCAAAAACGTCCCCTTTCCATCGTTAGTTATGGAAAGGCAGTATAGTTTTTTTGACAACGTCAGAATAAAAGACAGTATTAAGATAAATATTTACAGGTGGATCATAGTTACTAGCAGCCTTTGGGTCCTTCTCAATCGGTTCATGAGTCCCTTCTTCTTCAGATTTACTTCCATTTTCAGTCCACCATCGATCCTCATCAAAGTCCCGAAATAGACAATGATTAAACGGACCTTGTGTATTTTCAAAAATTGTTGGCGGTATAGCCCTCTGTTGAGTGTCAAGTGAATCATCACTATATCCATTGTAGCTGGCATCGGTAGAATGACTTTCTTGATAATCAAAGCGTAGATCACAAGGGGGCGGTGTGCTTGGTCTGAGGAATTGCACTGATAACTGCAAATACAAGCTAATTAGAGATCGATCGAGGTTTATATTGACGGTTTTTTTTTACTTCACATATATATACACTTTTTTTTATTTTAGTGTAATTTTATACTTAATATAATACACTTTTTATAAAAAACTGCCTTTTTCTATACCACTGTAGTAGCTCATGTAATTAACATCAGGAATTTGCCACACCTACGTGCTTAATTTGTCACATCTACGTGCTTTTGTAATTAACCGAAAAAAATATTTAAAATAAAATCAATATTTCTACAAAAAACTTTTACCATTATAAGAAGCTTGTAGACATAGTTATGTAAAATGCAGTAATTTTTGGTGGGATTTAACAAAAAATATGATTTGTCGAATGAAATTTTCAATTGACAAATTAGATTTTTTGTTAATTCTTGTACCTCAAATCTATCTCTGTGTCTACTGCAAACCTTTACCAGCATCGGCATCAAACCTTTACCAGCAAACTAATTTTAAATTTTTCAGGTATTTTTCCAGTTTGAATTAAGAAATTAAAATTATCACTCAGACACCACAAATATTTTTGCAGTTTACATAATAACTTTAGCGATTCTGTTAAAACTTTATGAATTATTCTAGCTCCAACTGAAAAATCAGATTTTTGTTAATTCTTGTACCTCATATCTACCACTGTATCTACCGCAAACCTTTACCAGCAAACTAATTTTAAGATTTTCATATATTTGTCTAGTTTGAATTAAAAAATAAAAATCAATACAAAAAGTAGACCACTGGAATCTTCTCGGAAATCCTATGCAGGACATTTACAGTCCCTTAGCTGGAACAAAAAGAAAAATATTTTGCTTGAACAACAATGAAAATCGTTCTTTCAATGGAAATCACAATCAATGGCGTTTTTTTCTGTGCAGCTAGCGGGCACTGGAACATCACTGAGATCTATTGAAAGCTGTTTAACGGATCATTTTAAAGAAAATTACTTCATCCGTTCACTTTTGCAATTACCAAAACACAATATTTAAATTGAAATCAATTTTTTCACAAAATTACATTTTTGTATACAATAGTTACCAAAAACGAATCTATCCCTGGGAAAAAATAATTTAATTTGCTCTTTGAATTGTAATATGAAGATCGATGAATGTGACATCATTGATATGATTTTTTTTCAAAATCAAAGCTCTAAACAACTTTTCTCAAAACGGGTAACTTATCTCAATCCTTTTCTTCAGACCAGAAAATGTCAGTTTACCAATTTTCAAAAAGATATGGAGCCGTCTTGGAGGAAAAAAATACATACTGCATACGTACACAATTGCTCACTTAAGAGAGTAGATTGATTCTCCAATTCCGCAATAGCATAATTTTCGCATTATTCTTTATTCACGAAGCGGGAAAACGACAATTTTCATTGAATTGAAAAACTCTCCTTCCTGTTTATCCTTCAAAAGAATTACACGTTTTTAGCACTTGTAGTCTCCTTGGATTTGCAGTGATTCTCGCAAATTAGCAATTTCAACTGAATTAAGAAAATTCTTAACCGCTGATTACGTAGTCCATCATTTTTGTTTGTAAGTCATTGTAATGCTCGTTGCCAATGCGATTTTCGCTGTTGCTTGTTCCATGCCTTTTATTTTAGCTGTTTACAGTCGTTTGTCATCTTGTATAATTTTGCATGCGTAATAGTAACCAAAAACAATTCCACCGCTGGGAAAAAATGACGTAATTTGCTCTTATGACAGGCATGTACGAAGCGTGTTTTTTAATTGAGGTCCGTTTTACTGCGAACGCTAGTATTTCACGCGCATACCGTAACGAGCACGTGCGTCATGTGTCAGCATGTCTCGGGAAGAACTCGAATCAGCGTCTAAAATCAATCATAAACCCAGTTATCAACCAATCCTGTCATCAACCCACTCTGATTCTAGTTGGCTTTACCAATAGGCATTCTCAGAGTGCTTGGAAGAACCTTAGTCGGTCATGAGGCAACCTAAGAATCTTGGTCGTCCCAATGCCATTCCACTGGGATTTTTTAGTAGTCAAAACTCAGAGTGTTTGATAACATCTCAGTCCCCAGTTTTGCCTACAACTCCAGTGGACTTTGTCCGTCGCAAGTCATGCCAAGAATATCGGTTACCCCGATCGCAATTCCAGTGTGTTTTCCCAGTAGGCAAAGCTCATATGATATGAACAACCATGGTTATCCACTTGCCAGCAAGCCTTGTGGACATGGTCGATCATAAATCTTTGAATATTTTTTTTGGTTTCCAATTGCCTTCAAAAGGCTCACAGAACTGATAGACTATTTGGATTATCCTGAGGAGGAATAATAGACTATCATCAAGAGGTGATAATACTAGTGCCCTTGTTGAGCGGTCAAAAACACGAAGGGCAACTGGTCCCCTCCCACCCACCTTTTCTTCTAAAGTTATCCAATCAAAATTATGAGACAGCCATGTTGTTCAGCATAGTTGAAAAGCTCAGTAACTACGTCTTTGAGGACAACATAACCCTCTAGAGCCCCTCGGGAAAGCTTTGTAAGTCAGGAAATTTGCCCACTGTTTACGTATAGTATTTCTTATTGGGAAGTACGCAGACATTTTCTGGGGAGAGGGAGAATTTTCTGCTAAGGGCGTTTTCTACGGGAAAAATTTTCCTTGGGAGAGAAGTTCCCAGGGTGAACCTTCCAAGGGAAATTTTTATATGGGGGAATCTGCCAAAATTCAAACATTTTTATTTGTCTTACCTTCTCCTTGCCGACTCAATTTCGCATGTGGAAATATTAAGGAGTCCGTGGAAAATATATACCGGCTTGGAATTATCTAGTATATCTTCCCGTAGGTGAGGGAATTTTCCACAGGAGAAAATTTCCATGGGAGACTTTTCCACAGGGTAAATTCTCCAGAGGTAATTTTCTGCGGGAGCTCCCTTCTACAAGAGGGCAGAGGGTATTTCTGAGAAAAATTTTCCACGGAAAGGGGATTTTCCGCATGATCTTAAAAACAATCAAAATTAAAGTCTTTTCCAAATAAAATTGGGCTAAGAAAAATTTTCCGCGAGAAATTTTCCAGGGGTAATTTTCAGCAAGACTGTCCCCTCTTCAACGCCCCTCTCTTTACGCTAAAGTTTTTTATTACTTTAAATGTAGAATTGTGACAAAGAGTCAATTTTTAGGGTAAAGAGCGGGGCATTGAGGAGGGGACAGCCCCTTTCATATACGGAATAATTACTGTTTCTTTTAGTGTTAGTGTCGCTCCTAACTTTCAGTTAAAAAAAAAACTTCTTTTTTTTTTTGTTTAATAAGGCTGGAGACCACTAATGATGATAATAAATTATATTACATAAAAAGTATAAAAATAATAGTATAGCTCTACATTAAAATTACATACTCTGCTCCACACATTGCCCCACTGCTCACATATGAGGATAAATCTTGGAAATATTTTATTTAAAAGCACAGGACCAATTTACCTGTTGGTTTGAAACTGCTGAAACTGTTGGTCTCGGCAGAAACTGCTCTTCCCAAGAGGGTCCTAGTGGTCCTTGATTTGCTAACCTTTGATAAGCTGCCCAATGTGATGGACCTTGTGGGGGCTGGTTTGGTAAACTTCGTCCACACTGAGGAAATTGAGGGGCTGATTCAGACGAAGACTGCTCCTGTAACCTAGGACGCCAACCTGGCAAAAAAGAATAATTGTTTAAACCGAATTTACATTGTGTTCTGTTTTCTATGCCTATGGTAGCCAGGATTTTGATAAGAAGGGAAAACCAAATATATTAAAGCAATAGATTGATCATAGCTTGTATAATTTCTAAGCAAAACTTGATGTTACAAATCTGCGAATTTGGAAAGTTTATTTTATGACACATCAGACATAGGGATATTGAGGGGGAAAGAAGAAGTGGCAGAGAGAGAGAGATAGAGAGGGGGAAAAGAGAGGGAAAGAACGACATAGACAAGGAAAATGAGAGTTCTTACCCATACTCTGAGGCCTTGGCGGTTGATTGAATTGCTGAAAAGGATGATGTGGCATGGGCGATGGCTGAAGTCCTCCCAACCCAGGTGGAACTGTTTGCATCGGAGCAAGAGGTTGTTGTGACAAAGGTTTAATGCTGCCATTATGTGGGTATCCCTAATAAGAGAGTATTTAAGCAAAAAATCCAGTGTTACAAAACAGCCAAACACCCAAAATAGCACTGAAATACTTTATAAAAACAGACATCGAGGGAAGCAATATTTTACATAACAAAATATTTAATGGAGATAGACGGCACCATTGCTTTTCTTCTATCAAATTTTGTATCAAGACCATTTTATTGCCTACTGTATTTACGCTTTTGGTTTAATCAATTTGAAATAATCTTTATAAATTCGTTTATAAATGTGTGCGATATAAGCTCTTGTTTGCGATATAGTACAAGCCGCAGCTTTGATAGTTTGAATTTTAAGTAAGTAAATGTCAAGATCTATCAAAAAAACTTTTGAATTTTAAATTCATAGAAGAAAATTACGAAAAAAGAAATACTGCTTCCTTAATTAACACCATGCGAACGTTTACTTGAACAAATGCGTGACCTACCAGTAAAACCCCGGCAAGTTTCTCGTTATTAAGCATAAAAATGGAACAAAACAGAAGGAAACAAGAGCTAAGAGCTCATATGGCACTTGTGACGAGGCAAGAAGAGCCAAGAGCCAAGAGATCATATGGTATGAGCTCTAGCAAAATTTTATGAATCAATAGATTGATTTAAAAGGAAAATAAGAAGCTTAATGCCGGTCAGGATTTAAAATAAGAGCTCTGAGTCACGATGTCCTTCTAAATATCAAAATTCATTAAGATCTGATCACCCACTCGTATGTTATAAATACCTAATTTTTTCTAATTTTTCCTCTTCCTTTAGCCCCCAGATGGTCGAATCTGGGAAAACGACTTTATCAAAACAATTTGTGCAGCTCCCTGACACGCCAACCCATTTTCATCGTCTTAGCACGTCCAGAAGCACCAAACTCGCCAAATAACTGAACACCTCCCCCCCCCCAGCTCAACCAAAGAGAGCGAATCCAGTACGGTTTCGTCAATAACGTATCAAGGACATTTGCTTATTGTATCCACCAAGCTTCATCCCGATTCCTCCACTCCAAGTGTTTTCCAAGATTTCCACCCAACTCCCCCCATTGTCAAAAGATCTGGTCGAGATTTGAAATAAGAGCTCTGAGACATGAATTCCTTCTAAACACCAAATTTCATTAAGATCCGATCAACTATCCGTAAAATAAAAATACCCCAATTTTCACGTTTTCCAAGAATTCCGTTTTCCCCCTCCAACTCCCCCCAAAGTAACAGCATCTAGTCGGAATTTAAAATTAGAGCTTTAAAGCGCAAGACCCTTCTAAATATCAAATTTCATTAACATCTGGTCTCCCTTTCGTAAGTTACAAATACCTCAATTTTCAAAATTACCCCCCCCCCCACTCCACCAAAAACAACAGATCCGGTCTGATTATGTCACTCACGTGCCTTAGACAGGTTTTTATTCTTCCCATCCAGTTTCATCCTGATATCACCGCTTTAAGTATTTTCTAAGATTTCCGATTCCCCTCAACTGCCCCCCCCCAATTACACTGGATCCGGCTGAGATTTAAAATAAGAGTCTGAGTCACTTCTAAATATGAGGTTTCATGAAGATCCGATCACTCCTTCGTAAGTTAAATATACGTCATTTTTTCTGATTTTTAAGAATTAACTCCCCCTTCCAATAGAGCGGATCCATTCCAATTATGTAAATCACGTATATAAGACTTCTGCTTATTTTCCCACCAAGTTTCATCCCGATCCCTCCAATCTCAGCGTTTTCCATGATTTTAGGTTCCCCCACTCCAAACTCCCCCCAATGTCACCAGATCCAGTCAGGAGTTAAAATAAGAGCTTTGAGACACGATATCCTTCTAAATATCAAATTTCATTGAGATCTGATCACCAGTTCGTAAGAAAAAAACACCTCATTTTTTCTAATTTTTCAGGATTAACCCCCCCCCCCCAACTACCCTAAAGAGAGCGGATCCGTTCCGGGTATTTCAATCATATATCTAGGACTTGTGCTTATTTTTCCCACTAAGTTTCATCCCAATCCCTCCACTCTAAGTGTTTTCCGAGTTTTAGGTTTCCCCCTCCCAACTCCTCCCCCCATGTTACCAGATCCGGTCGCGATTTAAAATAATAGCTCTGAGACACGGTATCCTTCTAAATATCAACTTCCATTGAGATCCGATAACCCATTCGTAAGTTAAAAATACTTCATTTTTTCTAATTTTTCAGAATTAACCCCCTCCCCCAACTACCCCAAAGAGAGCGGATCCGTTACAGTTATGTCAATCATTTATCTAGGACTCGTACTTATTTTTCCCACCAAGTTTCATCCCGATCCCTCCACTCTAAGCGTTTTCCAAGTTTTAGGTTTCCCCCTCCAAACTCTCCCCCCAATGTCACCAGATCTGTTCGAGATTTAAAGTAAGAGCATTGAGACACGATATCCTTCTAAATATCAAATTTCATTGAGATCCGATCACCCGTTCGTAAGTTAAAAATACCTAATTTTTTATAATTTTTCAGAATTACCCCCTCCAACTACCCCAGAGAGAGCGAATCCGTTCCAGTTATGTCAATTATGTATCTAGAACTTGCGCTTATTTTCCCCACCAAGTTTAATTCCGATCCCTCCACTCTAAGTGTTTTCCAAGTTTTAGGTTCCCCCCTCCCAACTCCCTCCCCCCAATGTCACCAGATCCGGTCGGGACTTAAAATAAGAGCTCTGAGACACAATATCTTTCTAGATATCAAATTTCATTGAGATCCGATCACCCGTTCGTAAGTTAAAAATACCTCATTTTTCTAATGTTTCTGAATTTCTCCTCCCCCCCCAACTACCCCAAAGAGAGCAGATCCATTCCGGTTGTGTAAATCATGTATCTAAGACTTGTGCTTATTTTTCCCACCAAGTTTCATCCCGATCCCTCCACTTTAAACGTCTTCCAAGCTTTAGGTTTCCCCCTCCCTACTCCCCCCCCCGTATCACCAGATCTGTTCGGGATTTAAAGCAAGAGCTCTGGGACACAATATCCTTCTAAATATCAAATTTCATTGAGATCCGATCACCCGTTTGGAAGTTATAAATACTTAAATTTTTCTATTTTCTCCGAATTAACGGGCCCCCCACTCCCCGCAGATGGTCAAATCGGGAAAACGACTATTTCTAATTTAATCTGGTCCGGTCCCTGATACGCCTGCCAAATTTCATCGTCCTAGCTTACCTGGAAGTGCCTAAAGTAGCAAAACCGGGACCGACAGACCGACAGAATTTGCGATTGCTATATGTCACTTGGTTAATACCAAGTGCCATAAAAAACACTCAGCACAAAAGAATTTTCAAATTCATGAAAACAAAGCAAACTTTGTTTTCAGCCGTTACTTGCAACAGGGCAGGGGGGACTGTCCCTCCAGACCGAAGTTTGCCCCACAGCTGAAATTTAGTTTCTGAAAACAATCTAGTCAAAACTAAGATAGGCCTGAATAATTCAAGCATTCAGTTTTCTTTGGTATATTTTTGCATTTATGGTACAATGTGGCTCATTTTTTATTTTTCACCGCCATTTTCACTTGATTTTGGAAATTTGACTTCAACTTTAACCCCCCCCCCAGGATTTTGACGAAATTATGTGACTAGATAGCAGGAAAAATAATAACAGGCCTTCAAATAAATCACGGTTTTTTTTTCAAAAATAATCCATTAGGTATAGAGTTTGAAGGTCGATTACGAAACCATGTTATTATTGCATGTGTTTCCGACGGAAACTTTGTTTATTTAAAACAATAACATCATTGACGGTTCGTAAGAACATCACTGAGGGTTCATTGCAGGTTCGTAAGCTGAGGGTAGCTTAAAAAAACTTGGCTATTATTGTATTTGTTTTCAACGAGTATTTGTTTATTTAAAGAAATAACATCATTGAAGGCCAATTACGAAACCAACGTATTATTGACTTCGACCGCACCCAGGCTTAAGCTATATTAATGGTATTGTATTCCATAATATCACTTATATCACATATTCCTCGCTTACTGTTGAATGGAGACGTATTTCGTTTAATAATAGTAGGAGAAATAATGTACTCTAGAAAAGTAAGAATTTTTTTATTAATAAAGTTAGAATTCCTCCGACTCTTGAGAAGCCGTGGTCATTCGTGGATACACTGTTAAGTGTTTTTAGCATTCGGTCAGTGAAATAATTTCATAGCAAAAATCTGCCCTCCCTCTCTGACAATCCATGCTCCCAAATATCCTACCCTGCCCCTTCATGGGGGATCAATGACTCTTGACTCTCCATGCGGCTCTGACCAATGACCCTCTATGGGGGGTCTTGGCCCTATTAGTTCCAAAATTCTCAGCGGTTAATGCCGTTCTCGCATACTATACCTCCCTGCCCATACGGGGTTAGACACCTGATTCCCTCCATGACCAGTGGCCCAGCCATGGTTCTCCTTAACTTGTGACCTTAAAAATGTTCTCCTTTTTTAACAGGCTTCACTATAAAAATATAACCTTAGCTTTTCCTGTGTCTTTTCTTCCCCCATTTAGCTATCACTGACTCCTATTTTGACTCTTCTTTTACTTTATGATTCCTTCTTATGATGAAATTTATCCGTAATTTCAGGTTATTACAATCGCTACGAGATATAATTTATTCTTTTTCAGGCTATTTGAAACTCTTTAGAAAAAAAAAACAATTTGTTACTTTTCAGGCTACTTGAATCCATTTCAAAAAAATTAAACTTAGCCTATTCATTTTTCAGGCACATATGGAGGTCTAGTGTTGGCGGTGAACAGTGACAGTATTTTTGGGGATGTGTATTTAATTTCCTAGATGGAAACGTTTGCCTACCCTCAACAATCCTCCTAAATATGGAGCAACGAGATGAATCCAGCAGAGATATGTTTGATAGTTTATTCAATGTCTTTTTTGATGGAGTGACTGATCCTACACTTCCAACTCCTCCAAACAAGTCAAGTATTCAGGTGGGGGCGATGAGTTGGCTCTGACAATCGCGTTTGGACATATATTCAATGAAGACTTTGATTGGGTCGACAACCATCTTAGTCCTAGAACGCTTGGGAGAGTGCTTGCTGGGTTGAAAAGTTATAACCCTCAATCCATTTCCCTTATATACACTGAAGAGGAGTGGAATTTGAAGGACAAAAAAGCAGCACCAGTTCCCCCCAGACTTTTTGTGCCTGAATTTAAACTTTAAAACTCTGCCCTAGGCTATTTAAATGTTTATAGAGCAGTTTTTTGGGGACCTCTTTAATTCTTTCGTCGAGCGTAGGATCCGCATCGACCTCATTGCTGTACTACACACTTATGCTGACAAAATTCCAACCATTTTAGAATGTCAAATTCATGATTGGGGTGGGAGAGATGGAGTGAAAGCCTTCATTGCTAAAAATCAATTTTCTATTTTAATGAGAAGTCGGGTGAAGTGTTTTCAGTCTAATAAACCGACTGAAAATCAAACTCTTCAACCCGACTTGCACACTTTTTAGGGTGCACTCTTGGGCTGAGTTGATGGTTTAGTGACAAAATTGGATGATTTAGACGAACGGAAAAGTGGATTAGTAGATTTAAGTATTGAAAATTTACATTTTAAATTTGGGCAAATTCCAAAAAGAATTTATTTTAAATGGGGAGGGGTAAGAAATCATTAATGTATAATTTAGCTTTAAGGGATTGTAAAGGTTTAAAAAATTTTGTTTCGGTACTGAAATGCAGTTCTTTAAATAAACCTTTCTAATTGGGGTACACGTTTAATAGAAAAAGCTACAAAGACACACTTAGACGATTTTGCAATTAATTAAGGCTAAAAGGTTTCCCAAAGTTGATTTCAAAATTTTAACAGGTAAATTTTCGATGACACCAAAAGAAATAAATATTTTTGAGCAGGTTAATGAACATTTGGGCATTGGTGGTACCATGCTTCAGTACGATAGTGAATTTGAAGATGGCGAGCGTAAAAATAAAAAAAGAGTTTTAAATTCAGTTATGTCAATTTAATCTGTTAAACATTTAGTATGGCTTCTTTACGAGCCTGCCGAAGGACCGGATTCAATTTGCCATTCTTTTTTCCTACGACCAACATCAGTTCAAGTTCAAGTTATTTTTAGCGAGTCTTAAGCGAGGAGAAAGCAAATCAAAGAGGATTCTGCTTCTAATGTCCAATGTGTCTATCAGTCTGTGGAGACAGTTTTGGCAAGAAGAGCTAAACTTAATTTAAAAACTTTCAAAATGACAAGGTAGGTCTTGATTGCGAAGTTAAACTCGTGTGTGATTTGTCAAATTCCAAACTTGTTAAAGAGCATGGAGCTGTTATAGTCTCTTTTGCATATGCCCAAAGAGATTTGATTATTACTATGAAAATGGTTGAGGTATTTGACACATAGAAAGGGGTTGATTGTATGGTTGCAGTCTTGACAGCACTTTCTTAGCTGCAAATAAGTTCATTTTAAGGTTGTATCAAACAAGCTAGCCTATGCCCATTTTACCAGAGGATGGTATAGCAATTAGGACTGGGTTAATGTGTCGGGTTAGCCGCGAGGAAATTATTAATGGGAAAGATGCAGCATGCGACCATGATGACCTTATTAACCTTAATTCGTCGGGACAGAATTTTCGGGGGCAGGCCCACAAATCATGTAAATAAAACGTTAAGCAACAATACTTTCCACCGGTTTGTGTGGCCAATTCCAACTAAGATCTGAAATTCATACTACTAGGGGTGGCATGGTTACAGAGAGGTGAAGTTGTAGAGTGCAGATGGCTAAAGGACAGCTTTTTGCATACAATTATACCAAAATCATCAGAAAATCTACTAGTTTTAAATTTTATATGTAAATATATTAAAAATGGTAAAGAGCACTTGAACAAAATCCGTTTTTTAGATTCCTTTAGCTTCTTCCCCAGATCCCTTAGTGCATTGATTCATTTTTAATCATTTCCCCCTCTTAAAACAACGCTTTCCTGATGATGATATCTGTGGTTCATTAACGTGCAAAGGTGTTTATTTTTACGAATTTCACAATTGCACCTTAAAGTTTCGTGAGAAAAATTAACCCCATCTAATCGTTTTATGATTCACTTCACAACGGTCAATTTATCCATGCCGAATACAAATTTACTAAGAAAGAGCTTTGGAGAAAGGAAGCGTGAAACATGAAAGAGTTTATTACAAGTTTGGAATTTACTATTGTAAGTTGTACTTGGAAAGTGACGTAAGGGCGTTCTTGGACACTGATAGATAAAATCTATCAGGAATTTGGGTTGGACTTGGGATATTGTTTTTCTGCTCCTCATCTGGTGGTGGACTTGATGCTTAAAATCAGCAATGAAAAAAAGGTTGACAATGGATACTGTTCAACACCTATTGATAGAGAATTCAGTGAGATGTGGGTATATTTTTCATGGAGCTGTATACTGGAAACTAACTCGACTGGACCTGCTGGTGAAAGGTCGAACGCAGTTTTTCTGGATATTTTCTGGATAAGAATCTGGATAAGTTTAGATATTTTCTGGATAAGTTTGTGGATATTAAGTTTCTTATCCAGATTATTAAGCTAGGCACTAAATATAAGAATCTGGATAATGTGGATAAGTTTAGATATTTTCTGGATAAGTTTGTGGATATTAAGTTTCTTATCCAGATTATTAGGCTAGGCACTAAATATAAGAATCTGGATAATGTGGATAAGTTTAGATATTTTCTGGATAAGTTTGTGGATATTAAGTTTCTTATCCAGATTATTAAGCTAGGCACTAAATATAAGAATCTGGATAATGTGGATAAGTTAGATATTTTCTGGATAAGTTTGTGGATATTAAGTTTCTTATCCAGATTATTAAGCTAGGCACTAAATATAAGAATCTGGATAATGTGGATAAGTTTAGATATTTTCTGGATAAGTTTGTGGATGTTTCTAAGAATTTGAAGCTAGGCACTCCTACTAAAAAAAATCAAAACGATTTTATTTTTATAGACACAGTATCTGAAAATAAAATGTTTTAATGAAGACTGTCCAGGCATTGGAGCTCTGCTTATTCCCTAAGTCCATTTTTCATTGCTGCACCAACAAAAAGGCACAATGTGCGTCAAAGTTGTCAAATTGGCACATGTGCAATACACCAGGAATGGCTAAGGGTATTAAGTTGAAACTTCATAGAAATGTTGAGGAGGATGCTGAACCAAGTCAAAAGTAACTATTTGCATCTACATTGTCAAAAGGGCATAATCTATAATATCTATAGTATGGCAAAGGGTGTTAAATTGTAACTTCAATAAATGTTAATGGGAGCATTGAAATAAATCATAAGACACTAGGCTATATGAAACCATATTTTTGAAGCATATTTTGAAAACACCTTCAATATCACAGAAACCGCTCAGGGTATTAAGTTGAAACTATCAGGACAAGCTGAGTTGAGTCAAAAGAAACTATATGTATCCAGATTGTCCATAGGGTGGGTTTGTATTATCTTCGGAACAGCTAAAGGTATTACGTGGAAACTTTCAGGGAATATTGAGTTAAATGTAAATCTAAATCAAAAGACCAGACTACCAAAAGGTCACCAAAACTTATCTTAGGAACAGTTGAGGGTCTTGCGTTGGAACTTCAGGGTGTTCTGTTGGTGATATTCAACTAAATTAGAAAACATGCCTCCAGATTTTCATTAGGGCGTATCTGCAATATCTCAGAAACGGTTAAGGATACTACGTTGAAACTTTAAGAGAATTATGAGGGGATGTTGAACTAAATCAAAGACACTATTAACACCAAAGTAGTCAAGGCTATATCTAGAAAATATTAGGAACAGGTAAGGGTACTAGAACTTCTAGGAAATGTTAAGAAGGATGGTGAAACTACATAAAAAGACATTAAGCGCATCCTTGATTTCAAAACGGCATACCAGCAACATCTCAGGAACTGCTAAGAGTAGTTGGTTGAAACTTTCAAGGTATGATGAACTAAAGTAAGACATTATGTGCATCCATTGTGTAAAAATAGCACATCTGCAATGTTTCAGGGATGGCTAAGGCCATTAAGTTGAAACTTTCAGAACATGTTAAGAATAATCAAAACCCACTATGTGCTTCCAAGTTTGTGCAAGAGTGTATCGATAGCATCTCAGAAACAGTTAAGGAAAGTAAGTTGAAACTTTTAGGGAACACTCACAGGGATATTGAATCAAGATACTATGGACATCCAGGTTTTCAAAAAGGCATATCTATAATATCTCAAAGACTTCTTAGGGTACTTATCAGGCGGGAACTCATCAATAACGCTTAAGTATTGTCTTACTGCCTTTGAAAACAAATCTCTGCAGCGTATGCCTAGTATTACTTATCATGATAGAATTTCCAACATCAAGCTTCTTCGTTATCTCAATGTAAAACTCACCAACGTTGACAGAATAAAACTGCAGCAGCTTAGATGGCTAGCGCAAATACAACATATGGATAGCACTCGACGATAGCCTTTGAAGGTCAGGTACATGGTTCTCGACCTAGAGGGCGCCCCTCAAGAAATGGAAGGATAACTTCTTGTTGTTTATCCGACCGCATCTTCACCGCCTTGCAGAAGATCAAAGTTCATACAGGAATTACATCAATAGAGTAGTGAAAAAAGAGGCCTCAAAACGACCTCCAAGGACAGATGGGAATTAAGTCAAGACAAAAAAAAATACAATGCCTCTTTAAAATGGAAGACCTTATTCAAATGCATTTGCTTTAAACAGTAAAATTTTCAGTTCACATTTTTTTAAAGGTAATTGATATATAAAACCCTTGCAATCACCCATTACCACATTTGTTGCATACCAAAATCGAGTCAGCATCAGCTTTGGGTTAAGGCAACCCACCTCATAGACAGATGACATTCAAATAAATTATGTTTCATTTAATTGTTTTTCTCTGCCTGACCTTTCTTTTTACACTGAACTGAATTAAAATTGAGGAGTCCAGCATTGCAAAAAACTTAAGCACTGACTTTTCACTAAAATTGCAAACCTAAGTTAACACATCTTTTAACCTTTAAATTTTATAAGGCAATTGGAGGGGGCAGCCCACCTCATATACAGATCATATTCATTTAAATTTTGTTTCATTTAATTGTTTTTCTCTGCCTAAGGTTTCTTTTTACACAGAAATAAATTAGAATTGAGTAGTCTAGCATTGCCAAAAATTTAAGCACTGATTTTTCACTAAAATTGCAAACCTAAGTTAATACATTTTTTTAACTTTATATCACATATGAAAAGAAATAATTCCTTACTCTATTGCTTAGTAGCACATTGGCATGCTGTGTAGAAATAACTCCATTATATTCACGTGTTCTTGGTGCTTGGGATTTGCATTCACGTAAATAAGGATGAAAATGTGACATATTTTGACTCTGAAAAAGAAAAGAGATTTGAATAATAAAGTCACAAAAATAAGGATGAAAATGTGACACATTTTGACTCTGAAAAAGAAAAGAGATTTGAATAATAAAGTCACAAAGAAAAGGATCATATGCACTTTACCTCAAAATTAGGGAACCACCCCATCCCAACCCAACACACTTTTGTCCAGTGATTAACATGCTCTGCATTTGAATCATACTGAAAGCCAAGCTGAACTAGTAAAGGACGCCATATTTGTAATGCTGTGTATTTTTTTCTGGGTTTTACTGTATAGAACTGAAGATTACAGAACATTACAGGGGGACTTTTTCCAATTACACATTCTGATATCTAGTACCATTGGAGGGGGGGGGTGTCTAAACGCACTCTATTATTTCTGGCTCATCTGTAGCTTTTGCTTTCAAGGCTTCAGAGCACAGTCTCAGGCACCAGCTCCCTAAACCCGTTCACTTCATAAATGTAGACATGCTGTTACTGTTTCAATTTATGGTCATTCAAGAATCATTCAGGCCACATTCGACCACAATTTATATCAAAGGATTCTAAGCTTATTTACTACAGACACTAAATTTTTTATCAATGTAAAATATTGAAATTAATCTCTGTTTAGTTTATATTCCAGATTTTGAATTTAGGAGGTTACTGATAGTGGCCTAATCCTACAACAATTGTTTTAATGTTAGTATTTTAAAGAAAAACAAAGTATGCAGCTCTCACCCTGCTCGTGGCTCACTTGCTATCTTTGCCACACATTCAGCAGCTGAAATGAGCAAATAAATATTTTGGATTTCTAAAGTTTTAATACTGTGTGACTCCAGTCAAAGCCAAAGTGAGAGCCAATTGCTGCCAGAGCACAATAAAAGAAACATTCTGAGCTGTTTGAAGATTGAAGTCAGAGATTGTAAATAAAACCTAGGTCTCTATGAGCAGGCTACTGATATATGGTGAAAGAATGGTTGATCTGATATTTTTATCTTTGATCTGTAAATTTTTTGGTCTAATCCCAAAGGATATAGCAGATAATATAAAGAATTTACTTAACACTGCAATTGCAAAAACTGGAGAAAACATTTGCATAGTTAAGATGTTATTTTAGTGACTGCCTCAGTTCCAACCGTTTTTAATGTTCCGAACCTTCCATTAAAAAGCAAACTTACTTACTTATACTTGTAGCATGACACAAGCATCTCAGCTCTCCTTGGTGTCCAGTAGCTTTGTTGTTGAAGTAAGCCAAGAGTCTTGGTCATTTGAAAGTGGCTTGATCAATTTGAGCCAGGACTTTTCTCATCTTCGTCCATACTTCTTGAAGCCACCAATGGGGTCTAGGTAAGCCTTGATGCAGGCGAGCCATGTTTTCTCCTGTCCCCCATGTCATTTTTTCCATCCCAGAAGAGGTATACATCTGAGGGCTTAATTAACAAAGATGTGGCGTGGGCAGCAAAGTGTTTGACCAAACCATCAGTCTTCTTTGTTTAATTATAGTGGCCAAATGAAAATGCTGATGGCAGATTTTGGGGAGTTCATCATTGCTGATTCGATCATAGAGTTTAATGCCAATGATTCTCCTTAGACATGAATGGTCAAATGCATTGGGGGCTTGAATATTGGATGCTTTCAGAGCCCATGTCCCACAGCCATATAGTAAGACAGACTGAACAAGGGAGATATATCCTTATTCTTGTCTGTCAACAAACTTTTTTCTGGCTCCATAGAGAGTGATTTACTTGGTTGAAGGTTCCAGTTGCGAAGCGATTCTCAACTGAATTTCCTATGTATGTTCTCCTATTGGGTCTACCAGAGAGCCAAGGTACTTGAATCCAGATATCTCGTCTACGGGCGACTGTTCTAGTAAAATTGAAGGGTCTTGAGAGTGTATACCAGACACCATCTACTTTTATTACTTTTTAAATTCTTTTTAATTCTATCACTTTTTTTGCCTCAGATGTATTTTTCATTATTTAGCTCATAGTTTTAAATGATTAGTTGCATATCTTATAACCTGTAATTATTTATTACATAGCTTTCATAATTTTACTAGCATAACAATTAGGATCAATTAAAACAAATTGTCAAATAAAATAGAAAAATATTTTATTGATCCTGATTTCGGAATCCGAAGAAATAGAATATATAGTTTAGATTTAATAGACCAGATGTCAGTAGTGTTAACTTCCTGGATATCATATGAGATGTGGGATAAGAAATTGAGAAAAGAGCTCAAAATTATGGTTGGAAAAAATACTATATGAAGTAAACAATTTTCAAGACCACACTGGCTAAGCATGACAAAAAAAAATTGTAAAGAAGAGAAAACATAGTCAGCTGCCAGGCTGGTTTTATCCCTGTTTTCTCTCCTTTACAAGCTATTTTTCACTATATAAAGTCAAGAATATAGAAAAATTGTGTTTTTGAAGTTTATTCATACATGGCATCACTGCACTACAGTACTTTGGGATTAGCCAGCTTGCTTTGATTGTTTTATTTATTTGAGTGTATGTCTGTAAATCATATTAGAAGTCATATTCTTTTTGTATTCTTTAAGCAATATATTAGAAGAGATAACCTAGATTTTCCTCATTCATGACTTGCCAAACCCTCACCAAATTGTAACTACCTTAGTTTACCTACTGCTTGTTCAGGTCTTCAAGATCAGAAATCTAGAGCATTAGATCTGGTTGGACAAGAGCATGTGTAGATTGTGTACATACCATGACTGGTATACATAGCACCAAATCAATGCGCATCTATTCAGTGATAGTGGATGAGAAAGAAGATTATGCAGTTCGTGTGAGATCAATGGGATTGCCCTCAAAAGTACCAAGGGCGGGAAACCGCAAATGGTAGCATGGACAGGTAAGTAAAAACTTTTAAAGCAAGATTTATTGAGACAATCAAATCAGAAAAGCTTAAAACAGAGGTAGTTACTTTTACTACATCCATGAGTATTTACAAATATGCTGACAAAATTGGCAGATCTGTATGTTTGTAGATAGGTAAAAGTGAAGATGATGAAGCAACTCAATAAGTTCGATTACAAGCATGTAGGCCTACACAAGGATTGCCTATAAAGCTCATTAAGTTAATACCCTCACAGAAACCTGAAAAAGTGGGGAAGCTATAGACAAGGAATTTCAAACCAATGAAGCAATGAAAAAATTTGAGCAAATATCAATAAAAAGCACTGGAAGCCAAAATAACCTCAAAGGCAGTAAAAGGAAGAAGCATGTGAGATTCAGAGATGAGATTTACAGTTATAGGTCTACAAATGACTCCCAAGAAAGAAGAAAAAAATGAACACCAAAATGATAGGGGGGTAATGCTAGTACAAACAGGAATAGTCCACATAAACGTAAAAACAGCTTTAGTCCCAGTTGGGAACAGCAGAACCAACTGTCAGAACAGGCTAATTATAAAAAAGCGTAAATTACAATTATTGTAGTAAGCCCAATCATTATTCATCAGAGCATCATAACAAGATTCAAAATGAAGGCTTAAGGTATACTACAGAAGGCAACAAAAGGGCATGCGGCCAGTATAAGGAACAAGGGGGATGACTTTCCAGTTCATATATTTAGTAAGTTATTGCAGATATGCCCTTTTGATAACCTCTATACACATAGTGTTATTTAATTTAGTTGTACATTCCCTCAACACTTTTTGGAATGATCCATTTTAGCATTAATAGTAGTTACAATGGAAGTAGTAGTTGGAGCAGTTGTAGCAGTAAAAGTAGTAAAGGTAGTAGCATTAACATGATGCATTTTGGTTAATTAATCTTCCCCTTTGAGCAATCCCTGAAATTTCCAGCTTAGTTTCCTAATCCATTCCTGAGATTCACCCTATTGACAATATGCATGCACACTGAGCGTTTGGATTTAGTTCAAATTTCTCCTCTATATTCTGTCAGCTTTTCACCTTCATACCTTTAGAATTAATAGTAATAGCATCATAGTAGTAGTAGGATCCATAGTAGCAGCAGAACTGTTTTATTAGTAGTAGTAACAGTAACAGCAGTGTTAATATAATACTAGTAGTATGAACATGTTACCTTTTGGCCTGTTAAAATTCCTTCTCCTAAAGCACTGGCATTTTCAGCTTGATATGGTGAGCCATTCCAAAGATATTGCCTTTTGACAATCCATATGCATCCATCACATTATGATTTAGTTCAACTTTCCCCTTGACATTTCCTCAAATTTTAACTTCCATTCCTCAGCCTTGTAGCACTCACTATAGAAGTAGTAATGGTAATGGTAGTAGCTGTAGTAACAGTAGTGTTATTGTGCAAAGTCTTTTTAGTCAATGTGTAACAAGATTTCTGGCTACCTGGTATCTTTCAAAGTTACAGGAGTTCCTATCTTTACAATACTTTTTCCATGCTTTGGATGAGATTAAAAATAAAAGGAGCTAGATATGGCAGTGTTTTAGGCTGTCTAGTCATCCTGATGCAAGTATGTCTCAATTCAGCACTGAACATATGCAAAGAAGTCTCAAGATCAGCATCTGTGGTAAAGCTCCAATTAATACATTTTAACTAACCCTATCCTTTGGCAATAAAATTTTATCCAGCCCTATACACTAAAATATCCTCCCTTCCCAACATCAACCAGCACGGGTAAGGCCACTCAGGGCCATTGCAGAGCCTGTACTGAAACTTCAACCTGTGACTGTGTCACATGCTTGTTATGAGCTTAGTTTTGTACCCTTGTTTGTTAAGTTGTTTAATGCTGGGTCGACTTTTTAATCCGGATTATTGTTGTTAATTGTATATATTATAATTTTGTGTATACTTGTTGACTTATTTTCATGTGTATGTGACAATTATTATTGTTAATTGTATATATTATAATTTTGTGAATGTTAATTTTGACTTGTCAACGAATTTTTTTGTGTGTATGACAATAAAAACTAATAATTGGCTCTGTCTGTTGCATGTTTTTTACATAAAATGAATTTGAATCTAAAGCTCAAAAAACAGCTTCATAATCAATAAATGAGTGATGCTTCCAAGCAGTTTGTTTGCTCTGAATATTAATTGTAGAGAGAATTGTAACATGGTTGCTTTTTTCAAGGGGGGAGGGAGATAATCATTACTGATCAATGTCTCAGGACTAGTAACAATAACCAGGTCAAAAAGGGATGGATTCTGATCACTAAAAATTCTTGTAGGCTCATTCACAGTTAGGTATAGATAATTGTTTGATAGACAAGATGCAACCATCTGCAGCTCTTCCCTAACAAAAATAGCCACTCCTCTCCTGCAATTAGAGTCCAATATATTTGAAAAAATTTTGTATCCATTGTTGCTGATGCAACATTCTGTAAGTTAGGTATTGCTAAATTTGAGGCACACTTCCACAATTGCAGCTATGCAATTGTATATCAGCTTGTTATTTTAAAAGAACAGAGGAAGCCTTGTTCCATTTATTTGAAAAACTGTCAGCATTGGTACTGATACTTTTTAAAGATGTTTGGATGAGGTGATGGTTTAAAATATTTCAGGGAGGTGATATTGATAAAACAGAGTCAGAGAAGCAATTTATAGGTGTGTGGAAGGAGCCAAAGGACAAAACAGGACTTCCATTTGTGATATACTTGAAGGATGGTTCAGAAAGTTCATTAATGCTTCACAGCTCTTTACTATTTACTATATTACTATTTATACATCTTACCGGGGTGGTAGAAGGGGCATCTAATAGTCAATGGCCTGGTGGGAATGCCCTCCACCTGGACAGATCAAGTTTTTTGCAATCACCTTTCTGTGGTTGATAGCTAGATTTGGCTCACCTAGTCCAGTGCCTGAGTTCAGCAGCCAAGGATTTTCTTTTTCCCAGTCTTCCCAAGATGTACTGCCTTAAACTGAATTTCTTGCTGGAGTTCATACAATCTTTGCAAGACATGTTTTTTTAAGTCTAAGTTTTGGACAGAGAAAAGGATGGGAGGGGGAAAAATTGGGGTGGGTTCTTGATGACTTATACATGCCTGTCTGATGGGTTGCTGGGTGGTTAAGGGCTTATAAGTAGGTAGAATCCATCTAATAATTTGTATTATGATTTTATTATATCATATTTTATCCTAATTTTATCCTAATTTTATTATGAATTCCTTATTGCTGTCTATTCCTGACTGCAAGGGGATACCATATGTAACTATGTTGTATTTCTACTTATCCCTTTCATTTTCCTGTCTGAATATTCTGTGGATTTCATCTTCAAGGTGGGAGTAAATGGCCTGTTTCATTTTTTGGTGATTCCTGCTGCATTACTGTGCTAACATGTTCCTTGACCCCTAAAAAAGTGCATCTATCAGCCATGTTTTTTCTAGGTCATCAACATCCTCTACCATGCCATTCACTATTTCCACAATAACCAAGGCACTTGGGACCTTGGAAGTTATTAGATTTGAAATTTTGGCTAGTGAAGGAGGGTCAGCTGGGGAACTAGAATGCCTGCAGAATGGACAGTACCACTGCATATCTCTAACACTTGACATTTTGTAAAAGGTTCATACTCTGGGATGCACATTTTAAGGCAGTCAATGCAGAGCCATTTTTCACAACCGCCACACAAAACTACTTTAGAGTTTGGTTCAAGACCTATTTTGCAGCCTTTACAGAAATTTAGGGACTTGGTTGGACTACACAATGCCATCTACAATCTTGTTTAGAAGCCACACTAATTTGCAACAGGGTCTACAGAACTTGGGCAGGCATATCACTCTCTTCTGTACAAGTTTCTCCAAATATCGAAAATAAACAACTTGGTGCACTTAATCTGTGAATTTTTGGGAAACAAATACTTGGCAACTATACACCAGCATCACTATATAATTAAAATATTTAAACATATTTTGAATTTTAATTTTGGCTTATTCAAATTTTGACAAAATTTTTTGTAGAAACCATAGTCTTTTTCAGCTGGGGGGAGGCAAACTTGGGTCTGGAGGGGCAGTTAACCTCCTTGCCCTGTAGCAATTACACCCCTGATTCTTATTCACACAAAGGGCAAAAGTAGGGGTGGGCTGCCAACCTAAACTTCCTTCTCCTACCTAAATCCAAACTATCTCCTCTTAGTAACAACAAATTCTTCAAATCCTCTTTATTCAACCCAAATTTAAAATAAACATCCTCTCTGGGCTGTTTAGCTTGGCAGTAAAACCTTGTGTCAGTCTGTATGGGCTTGCCACTCTTGGATTTCTTTGTCATTTAGGGTTTGCTGGACTTCTTTCCATTCTGACACACTATCATCCATCATATACATAAACAAGGGGAAAATTGCATAGTTTACAGCCCTTGCCCTGAGAGCTGTGAAGGAAGGGGGGAGGTTGCCCAAAAAACATAGTTACTGGGCTTTTCAACTATGCTGAATAAAATGAGTAACTTAAAAATTTTGATTGGATGGGTTTGATGAATAGATTGATGTGGGAAGGGGGTGAGTTAGTTGCTATCTAATCACTTTGACTTTTAACAAGCACTAAAATAGGAGCTAAAACAGTTGCTTTCTAATCAAAATGAGCTCTCTCTAGAGCTTTTATAGCCAAACCCACTACAAAACCCTCCAAAATGTCCATTGGTATAATTACTTGACTTTAGGACCATTTTGAATAAAATGGTTATCTCAAAATTTTGATCAGATACATTTGGAAAAAAGGATATGAGGGGGGAGATGTCATTTTCCATGTGTTTTAGGGGGTTTACACTAGAAAAATATGACATTTAATGAGATTCAATAAGAAATAACATTAGCATTGCTAGACCTTATTATTCCCATGTGCTATCTCTACCCTTCCTATGTTTCTAGGGCTTGGAAGACTGCATATAGCCTAAAAGAAGTCTAAGCCAATGCTATCTAAATTTGAAAAAAATTTCCAATTTTCAGTTATTAGACTCTTTTACTTTTGTCTATGTTTGAAAACCATGTTTTCTACGATCTCAGCAGGATTTTCAGCAGCACAAAGCCTTTTTTCAAATTTAAGGAATAGCTTAAATGTTTTTTAATATTTTACAGGCTCAATCAAGATTGTGCAAAGTTGTGGGCTAAGGCACAAAACCTTTTCCTTATGCCTCATTTGAGCTGTAGATCAATTTCCTTAGGCTTCAATTTTGCAATATGAAAATTATCTAAGGTCATCATAGGTCACTGCCCTTTTAAAGGAAATGGGATGGGGATACATAGCCTACTTTAAAGCCTTCCCGGGGCATCATTAAAGCTCTGAACTAAAAATTAACTAAACTAGGCAACTTCTCAAGATACCATGACAAAGTTCCATCAACTTGCTTAGCTATCTCCTATGTCAACTGGATCTCAAAAATTGATACAAGGCCGACATATACGTATTTTGAATTTTGAATCTCTACGCCATTTCAAAGCTTCTTTCATAAGACCGTTTTCTAGTGTATCTGTAATTCAGGTTTGAGTGCCCAGGCACCGGTGCTTCAAAAATGGCAAGTCCTTTTCTTAAGGAAACCGTAACCAATACACTTGAAAAGAGAGGATAAACTCTTTACCATTAGTTTACACTACTGTATTTTTTACAAAACGGCTATTTTGCGTCAATCACCTTTAAATAGGTATATGGTTACCGAATTTCTAGGCGAAAATTCTCTAGAATGTAGTGGATTAGAATAAGTCATTTGCTTAAATATATGGGGCATTTGACCAAGCTCTGCCAAGAAGCTCCTTAATTTGTTCTCAATTGCTCTATGATTTTGATATAACTTAGGATACTTTGAACAAAAATGCAAATAAAGATTGCATTATTATATAGCAAAATCCAGATAAACATTCCCAAGAGATTCTCTTTCTTGACTTAATTAAAAACTAATTCTATATATATATATATATATATATATATATATATATATATATATATATATATATATATCAATCAATCAATTTATTTATAACCCATCTACAAAAAGAGGGCGGAACGCCCTTAAGATGGAGTAATAAGAGAAAAAAAAGGTACAAATAAATACAAATCAACGCAATCAAACAATTAAATAAGTAATGCTGACCATGGGTGAGACACTATCGACATAGAAGAACGAAAATCATGAAGCCTTTTATCAATAATAGATGTAGGAGAAACTAGGCGGAATTTGTTCACTAAGTAACTATTTCTAGTCCAAGGAGGGTAACTGAGAAGGAATTTAGCATAACGAAAATATACTCTACGAACAGATAGTTTCTGAGGTTCACTAAAAAACTGCCAAACCGGACAAAGAGAAAGGAGATGAGGTACAACTAGGCTATTATAAATTTTCGCAAGATTTAATTTATCAATATGTTTAATATTAGATGCAATTGAAGCATAAGCAATTCTCAGTTTTTTCTTCAAAAGTTCAAGGGATAAATTCACAGTTATTAATTATAAATGTCGAAGGTTCGTGTTTCTTCAGACAAGCACTTAATTCTTTTTCAAATTTTGACTCAAGTTCAAGTTCAAGTTCATTTATTTACTAATCGCACATACATATATATATAAATGACATAGGCCCATGGGGAGACAAGCTCGAAAAACTAGGCCTAGACAAAGATAAAATAATAACATACTACAATACAAAGATAAACATGACGGCAAAGATACAATAACACGACAATAATATGAAAGTAGCAGCTAGCCCAGGATCATTCAATACTATTGAAAAAATTAAAAATGTCCATATTATTAAATATAAACTAATACCGGAAGATAGCTGAGAGGCCCATAATCACCCAGAGCAACGAATCATACAAAAACTTTGCCTTACTAAAAAGATACTTAATTAAAAATAATCCTGAACTAAATGAAATTTAAGTTTCCTTTTTATTAAATGGATAGAGGAAAAATTATCAATAAGAGTCTTGTGAGCATCCCAGCACCGAGCTATTGACACAAACGGAGCGAATTTAGATCTCTCAGTATTATACTTGTCAATGTAGATATCCTTTTTTTGTCGAGTGTTATAATTATGTAAATCTTGTGATTGGGAGAACAAACTTTGATGGAGGTAATATGGCGGTAATTTCTTAATGTCATAATTGATTTTGAAAAGAATTGCTCCAAAAGCAAATTGTTGAGAGACTGGAAGTATATCTAGATAAGTATATAAAGATGCAGTAGAAGACTTATGTGGAAGTTCAATAGGTGATGGAATAAACAGTTTAAGGATTCTTAGGGCTTTATTTTGTAAAATCTGTATTGGTTTAATATGGCTTTTAAATGTAGATAAATATACTAGAGAACAATAATTAATATTAGTCTGAATCAGAGCAAAATAAATACTTCGTAAAGCAGAGTAGGGCAAACAAAGCTTCAACCTTCGCATTAAACCAACATACCTTGAAATCTTTAATCGTAGATTTTGAATGTGTGTTTTAAAAGATAAGCTTTCGTCAATCACAAGTCCAAGGTACTTTATCATTTTCACACGAGATATTGATAATAGATACTTTGAAGAAGTAACTCGGGTAATACGAGGGCAGATATTTGACTTTCTGCCGTAAATTATGAAATTAGTTTTTGATACATTCAAAGCAATAAAATTTGAAGAACACCAATCAAGAACATTAGAAAATGCAGTATTCAGTTTTGCCTCCAGCTCCTCGTCATTCTTTTCAGAAATTGAAACTGCCGTATCATCAGCAAAATGTGTGTTGAGACACGGGGATGTAAAAGCTCGGTGAAAATCATTTATATAAATTAAAAAAAGGAGAGGACCTAGGACAGAGCCCTGAGGTACCCCAACCTTCGAAGACTGAGGTACAGGTGAAGAGAGGAAATTGCCCCCATCTAATCGTTGCTTTCTCTTATCAAGATAAGATTTAACTAGATCCAACGCCGGTCCACGCACACCACAATTATCCAATTTACTAAAAAGAATACAATGGGATATTGTATCGAATGCTTTTTTAAAATCTAAATATATTGTTGCTGGAATTTCACCTCTATCTAAGCATTCATGAATATATTGGATGAGAGCAACGACAGCATGTTCAGTGTTGTGTCCAGACCGGAAACCAAACTGGGAATTTGTGAAGAAATTAGACGATTTAAGAAAGTCATAAAACCTCTTATAAATTGCCTTCTCAAGTATTTTAGAAAATGCTGACAGAATAGAAATAGGGCGGTAATTTGATGGATTTTCAGGAGAGTCACCTTTGTGAAGCGGAACTATCCACGCTTCTTTAAAAGCAGATGGAAAAACTCCAGATTTAAATGAAAGATTAATTATATGCAGTAATGGTAATATAGTTACAAACAATATTTCTTTAACAATTTTAGAACTAGACCCGTCAATTCCCGCTGAATTACCTGGATTTAGATCACATACTATTTTTGTTATTTCAGAATGAGAAATAGGCCCGAGAAAAATTGAATTACTTTGAGGAGATGGAAGGTATGAAGAAAAATGTTTATTACTACGTGAATCAAACTGGTTCATTACTGATAAAACAATTTTCTCTCCTATTTTAGCAAAATAAGTATTCAAAATATCAGCCACTTTCTCCGATTTATTAGTAGTCGAACCATCTTCTAAACTAATAACTTCAGGAAAATTCGACTTACTTTCTTTTTTTATAAAATAATTAATTAAAGACCACGTTTTGCGAGGAGAATTTTGAGCTTCTTCGAAGGACTTTTTATAATACAATTGTTTTGACAAACGTATCATTGTGGTTAATTTATTTTTGAAAATTCTAAAATTTTTAATATTATAATCAGTTGGATTCTTTAACTGCTTTTTAAATAACTGATTTTTTTTCTTAACTGATATCAAAATTCCAGACGTTATCCATGGCCTTATAGGAAATTTTTCTCTGCAAATTTTAATCGTAACAAATGGGCAACTAGAATCAAGGCAGCAATTGAAATTTCTTAGAAAATTATCAGTTGCCATATCTGAATCCTCCGTTGATATTACCTCCTGCCAATCCAATAGTCGAAGGCTTTCATTCAGGTGCTTTAATGTTATTTTATTTATTAACCGTCCTTGACGTTCCTTACTTACCTGTGGTATTTTATAAGTAAGAGCTAAATCTGAAACCAGCAGGAAATGATCCGATATATCACTTAAAACAGCAAAATTTGCTTGAATAGGTAAAGATGTAAAAATATTATCAATGAGAGAAGCAGAACTAGGTGAAATTCTTGTAGGTATCAGGCAAGTAGGAAGCAGACACGCAGAAAAGCAAGAAGACAATAACTCAACAGAGGATTCATTTGAAGCTTCTAGAAGGTCAATATTGAAATCTCCGGAAAGGATTACATCTTTATTTTGAAAAAAGGGCTGATGCAAAAAATCATGGAGTTTAGAGAGGAAAGACTTGACTGGAGAAGAAGGTGGTCGGTATACTACGCAAAAAAAAACATCTTTTTTTCCAAGACTAATTTCAGTCACCATTACTTCAAAAAGCATTTCCTCATGAGAACCTTCCAGATTTGCAATGCGTCGAAAAGAGATACCTTCTTTAACTAGTACTGCTAAACCACCCTGGCGCCTAGTCAATCGGTTTTTAAAAATAAATTGATATCCAGGAAAAACAACCTGAGGAGTCAGGTCTGTAAGAAAAGTCTCACAGAATCCAACGACATGACAAGATAGTTTATGAACTACATCGACAAGATCATCCTGTGAACTAAAAAAACCCCTACAATTTAAAAATCCTGTTCTCACAACACCGGTACTGGGAAGATCAGAAACTTCGGAAGGTAATTTATATTTACAATTTGGAAAGTTAATTAGCCCACCGTCATTTATCTTATTTCCCGAAAATTTATCATGGCTCTGGAATATGGAAAAATCAAAAGGGTTAGACTCAAGGTATCTCAGTCTATCCCCAATACAATTATCATCCAATGTACAAAATCAGAATTATGATCCGAAATAGCAGAAACTTTCGCAAAATGTATACCGTCTGACTCTTAAAGTAGCAAAAACAACTGAACCAATGAGAACTCGAAAATAATGAAAGAAAAAGAAACTGCTTGAAAATAAATAGAAACAGGAGAGAGAAATGGAACATATTCATTGTAAGATGAAATGCGGACACTGAAAAATTATTGCACTCAATTACTTTATATAAATAGAAACACACACAAAAAAAAGAAAGAAAAAGACATAAAATAAACACATAATAAGCTACAGAGGGACAAAAAATAGAATTTTTTTCCCTACAGAGAAAAAAAAAAAAAAAATGCTATCGTATGAACAGAGAAACATTACATATTGTAAAATAATAAAAGTAATCTCACCAAATGAAATGTCCTTATTAATCACCGTAACTAGTCAATCTTAATCCACTGTGACGACGGAGACTTTTTACATTCTAGCGATAATTTGCTCCCTTTTTGTTTAATACGCGTAAGATGAACCGAACCTGAATCACGCATCTCCTTTCCCTTAGACAATAGCTCATTCCGTAGAAAATTTAGCTTTGGTGGGAGATCACTGCAAATGCGAATTCCACTACCCTTCAACTTATTTACCTCACTGAGAATCGACTGAATGCTACGATCCGTGTCTAGCGATATAAAAACAGGGGCCGGTCGAACACTAGTTTTCCTACTAGTAATGTTTGAACTGCTATTTCTCTTAAGGCGATAACACTTTGTAAGAGAAATGTCCTCGGTAACTTGCAATTTGTCAGAAAGAAGAGACATTACGTTGCTAGTCACTGATTGATTATGCTTTTCAGGAGGCAGACCATGAACAATCAAATTTAATCTCCTTTCTCTCACTTCGATTTCCAAAAGCCTACTCTCCAAATCGTTATTCCGCAATTTTTCAATGCTCTAGATCATTTCGAAGCTTTTTTGCTTCATCTTGTAGATTAGCATTTTCTGCTGATATTTTCCTGACTTCGTCTTGAAGAGCAACTATTGAGACCGAAAAACTTTTCTGTTCCGCTAATATTTTATCCAGTGACGCCTGAAGCCGTTTCATTCCTTCATCAAACTTTGCTTGAGTGACCGCCATAATAATTGCTATAATCCGCACGTAGAAGTCTATTATTGCATCAAATTACGTAATAAAAAGTCCAAAACGATATCAAATTTAATCCTTTTAACTTGAAAAAAGTAATCCGATTATAGGAGTTCACTCTTCAATAGCTAGTGAATGACTGAGACTCAAGAGCAGGATCGGGAGAAGAAAACTCATGCTTATAATAATTTATCCACTCAGGCTCAGGAATATTATTTGCACTAATGTGTTCACAAGGGCGTTCAAATTTTTTCCAGAGCTTCGAAGGGTTCTCTGCAATATATATATATTGACCTATGTGATTGTATGGATGAGTAGGGTTAAGGCCTCGTTCAAGTGCTGGTCTATATTAATCACTAATTTAGGAAAACAGTCTTCCTTTTCTCCTTCTGTCTCTTTTTTTTTTTTTTTTTTTTTTTATGCATTTGTGCTGTTGCATTGGTGATTTCTCTTTTCATGATATATATATATATATATATATATATATATATATATATATATATATATATATATATATATATATATATATATATATATAATATATATATATATATCACTCAACATATTAAATTCTCACACAGTGATGGACAAATAACCAATTTAGGAACAGAGCTAACATGGGAGGTAAGTCTTTTAACTTTCTTGCTTTCCTTACAAGAGTACCCGAAATTTCCCAAGACCTTGGACCAGGAATAGCTCTTCTGACATTCCTGATATCAGGAATGGTTTTCAGATTGAGTTTATTGAGCAGTGGGTCTTCATTGTTTATAACTCAGAAAAATGACAGTCTGCTCTAACATTGAAATGAGGTAAACATGTCAATGTCAGCATAATATTCGGCAAAAACTGTAAGGAAGGATTATCAACTCCATTTTTCTAATGGGCAACACACTTCTAAAAACTAGCTACAGACTGATTAAAATATAGATCTATCTACCTAACTGAAAATAAAAGTAAGACGTCATCACTCTGTGTTTAACTTCTCTTATCAACATGAAAGAAACATTTTTTAAACATCCCCCACAGAACTCTTTCCAATGCTTTCAAAAACGTATAGTAGAAACTCTTCGCCAAAATGCATATCTTGTATACTCCTTAAGTTTCGAGGACCTGAAAATTCCTTTGAAAATTGAGAGGTTTTTCCAGGCTTCAGTTGAATTTTACTGATGAAATTGGCTCATATTTCTTGAAGAAGGGATAAAATGCTAAACTTCAATTTACAGAGTTTTACTTCCGCACTCTGAAAATTGAAGTTTAGTCAGTTAACGATGGGTAAAATGTATTTGATAAACAGGTAAAATAAATTTATTTTTGAATTGACCAAATCAAATTAAGACTAACAGCAATTATGTACTTTCCATCTAACAGTGGTGTCTTAGAAACCTCATTGAGAACAACATATTGTTCAATCAAGCTGTCGGCAACTGATTCAGACACCAATTATCTTGTTGTTCATGGGCAGAGAATTTGATGCTCCGCAACCTGTAGAAAATTCTGAAATTCTTTAAGCTCTGCTTGTTCCTTTGCAACTGAAATATAATTACAGACATCATGACTTAATTTTACGATATCAAATGGAAGTTTGTTTATAGGCGGCAGAAGAACAGACCAAGAACAAATGGTAAACACCACCAATTACGGCAAGGCCGGGGAAATCATGTTTAATTGAAGTACTCAGGCCTTTGCGTTTGCCAAGTATTACACTGGCATTTTCCTGAAGCTGAATTTCATCAGAGTCGGGATCACAGAAACTTATATTAACAAAGAAGAATGTCAACATAAGATTCAACACAGCAACGGAATATATTACTCCACTTATATCTGGGATATAATTTTTTTTACAGGAATAACAAATTGCTCAGAAATGCGATATTTTTTCATTATTCAAAAAGTTAACATCTGTAAAATAAATTCCAAAACGTACCAATAATTAAACGTTTTTAGGGTCGTAACATAAAATATAACCAGTTATTTAAAACATACCAAAAATATTACGAAAGAAACCTCCGTGGCAATCCTGATTAGAAATATTATGTTTCTTTTATTTCTGTCTCCTAGGGCTCACAGATGAGCCTGCACTACTTATTTCATGGGCTCATTTCCACGGCTTGGTCGCTTCGTTACAAAAGCTAGATGACAGCTAATATTATTTTAATATTCTGGCGGTAATTTCAAATTTAAGAAACTCGTGGTCACTAGGGTCATGCTACATTGTGAAAGATGAATATCGTGCACCCGTTTAGAACTCATGAAAAAAAGAGTTTTAAAGTCCTTTTTGAACAAGATGAAGAGACGTTTGAAGTAGAGGCTGATGTCGGAGGATTCTTTAATGGTATGCAACGTGGGATTAGACTAGACCTAAGTAGGCTAGTCATAAATTACAGTTGGATTTAAGCAGTGTAGACCTAATGCTATATGTCATAATGCAAAGGATCAAGAGGCGAAGTCTAGAATTGGAATTGGAGAGAAGGAAATATGTTATAATTTTTTTTTACTTAATTGTATGCAGAATAATTGTAATTTACATATTCTGTCTGCAGTTCCACTATGCTATACCCCCTTCACCTTCAATATGCTAATGTATAGCCCAAGTTATTTATTTCTTGTGTGTTTTCTGTTTCTTGATTTTGTCAATCTTGGTTCAACATAGAGATAGGCTAGATGGGTTGAAACAAGAGTGATGCATGACAAAATGCATAGAAAATATATATTTTGGGTTACATAGCCTATTTGCATGGTATAAAGGGTTTGGTTATAAAGCCAGGTTAAATTGTAGTCTAAATGTCTAAACTACAATTGTTTGTTGGCCTATTAGTAAGTAGGCTAGGCTAAGAGTTTTTTTTTGGTAAAATTCTTGTTAATTGACTTCTTGCTATTTCAGAAAGGGTTTAGGTTAGGAAAACAGAACTTTCAGAGATGAATCTACAGACTAAAGTATGTTACGGGAAGGTATTTTGAAGCAACTACCTCCACTCCTTCTCCCTCTAGAGGGCCCTGACCTTTGATGACCTTTAAAAATATGTGTGTTATAAAAGTGAAACCTTGCAAAATAGATCATCTGCTTAATTGAAGTACAACAAAATTGTTTTCAGCTTCATAACTTTGCTCAATTCCACTTTATAAGGTTTTAAAGATATGCATATACATTTCCTGAATTTTGAAAAAAAAACATTGATATGGCTCAAAATTCTACTCAAATAACAGGAATTGCATTTTTAGAACTAAAGGCAGAGAAAAAGCAACTAGTAAATGAAAATTACGGTAAAATGTTGTTTTATCAAAATTTCAATAGGTATAGGCTAGACCTCTCATGTAGGCAAATTTCAGAGCCCTCTAGAGGGAGAAGTAGTTGAGGTGGGTACTTTAAAATACCTTCCCAGGACATATTTTAGCCTGTAGAGTCATCCCTGAAAGTTTCATTTTCCTAACCTAAACCCTTTCCAAGATAGCAAGAAGTCAATTAACTAGAACTTTACCCTTTTGGTAAATAGCCTATATTTTCTTCCCAATAGCACCAACTATACACTTAAGCCAAAGGTAGGATTAAAGGCATAGGCTAGAATATCCTGCTTATAAATATAATAGAGAAAACATACAATTGCAAGTAAAATTGTAGCTTACAACATAATTTAGCTAGGATGAAAGTTGATAAATCACTTGATGCCTTCTTTATGCTCTTTCATAATTCAGTAACCACTTTTGGGGTAACTTCCATTACCCCAAACAGCCCTTGGTCACCAAAATTTTCAGAGCATTTTTCTAAAGGAAAAGCTGGCTAGTGAGAAAAAAAGAAGCCATTTGTAGCTGATTCAGGATTTATAATTATTATTTTTCATAGTCTTAATGCTAAATGACATTTGAAAATACATTTTTTTAAAGAACTAGAAACCCCTCTTAAAAATAGTGTCATTTTTTGGAGTTTCAGTCTCATTTAACAATATTCAGCAAATTTGCTTTCTTAATATCATTTTACTATTAATACTAAGGAAAATAGTAATTACCATTCCAGAATCAGCTGCAAATGGGAATTTTTCTAACTAGACAGTTTTTTTAAGAACATGTTTTAACTTTTTGGCAACTAGGCTATGGACTGTTTTACCTTTTAAGACCCAATTAAAGGCTCAAAATGGAATTTGCCCCTGAAATGATATTTTAACTATGAAAGAGCATAACAAAAGGCATCAAGTGTTGTGTCCATGTTAATCATAGCATACTTAGGAAATTTATGCAATTAGGCTCTGCACTCATGCTCTTTCCACATACAACAATTGCTGACATTCCAATTACATCTTCCTAATGGGGTCAGATATAACCCAAGATTTATGCAAAAGTGTGCTAATTTTTTTGATAATCCAGCTTAAAGACTACTTCTAAGGTAAGAATGTTTTAGTAGCAAGAGTGTTACAATTGAATATTCTTTCCAAGTAAAACAGTTGCCACCATGATAATTATCCTCCACCCCTTCCCCAATGGTGCCAGATATAGCCTTGGGCATAATGTAAGAAAACAATTGGAAGGAACCCTGGAAATGTGGTTCTTATGAACTTTTTGAAAAAACAAACTCTAGATGAGAGACTTCTGCTATCTTTGAAGTAGTTGAGTCAGGTAAATTAAACTTTCTGGAATAGTTCCAGAACTGAACCTAAACTAGTTCCAAAGTACAATTGAAACTTTCTAAAAAATATAGATGTCTAAGTGGTCTATCCCTGAAAAGTTAAATAAAAGAAGGTACTTATCAGTTATATAATAAACACTATAAAATTTCAACACAAGGTAACTTCTTTATACTGGTCAAGTAACTGGTCAGACTTGTCAGGTAACTTCTTTATACTGTCAATCATTTGGATGGCAAAGTTTAGATGGGATAATAACTGGTTAGTTTGCTTTGACTAGTGATAGGATATAGTGTCTCACCATGGATGTTCAAGTTAAAAGTATAGAGACTGTAGGATTCCATAAAGTGGTGTAATAAATGATGTCAAGGTACACCCTGCCATCATTTACAATCATACTTAGTACAGTACATGTGGTGGGCAGCAGCAAAGGCAAAAGAAAGACTTTTTGTTTTATTTCATTAGCTTTATCAAAAGTTCACTTTTCAAGTGTTTATTATATAACCAATAAGTGCCTAAAAGAATTTGAATCTTAAGTGTGCCTAAAAGCTGTCTGGGTAAAATTGCTGAATAGTGGCTCTCCAGAAGGAGACACACTAGAACAAAAAGAGGCACTTTTGGATTGCTTGTTTAGGCTTTTGTTTATGGTTGAAGTTGCATTTATGACAATTCAACTCTAGCTTCCCTGATAGTCCCATATATAGCCTTTTCAGGTTTTAGGTTTTTTTACCTTTTCAGGTTTTTAGGTTTTCTTTTCATCTGAAATTTGGTTTTCTTTTGTAAGCCTATCTGCCTTTCAGACCAGGCTAGAAGCAAGCTTAATGCATGAAATTTGCTAGTTAGGTAGGAGCAGAAAAGTCCTTAAGGAACCTACAAAAATAAAACACTAATTTACAGTACAGTATTTGTCATTTTTGTCTAACTGTTCCTTGACAAATTTTTGGGAGGACTAATTAAAAAAAAAACTTTCCAAAAAAGAAGTTTTTCAAAGAAATGTAAAGGCCATATTAAACTTAAGATCAGCAGATACAAATACCTGTTAAAATTCAAACTTGTCATGAAATGACAAGAAATTACTATTAAAGAATAAATGAAACAAAAACGAACAGGAATTAAATAAACAATCATAGCAAAAAACTATGATTTTTATTTTTTTGATTTTGTTTTTTTTTCAAGCTTGATTTGCATATTCAGTTGAAGTTTGACTCGTTTTAAGATTTATTTATGCATTTATATTAGTACCTATTGTATGTTTGTTTGCTATGATTATTTATCTAATTTCTGTTCGTTTTGTGTTTCATTTATTCTTTAATAGCAATTTCTTGTAATTGATTCATTTATATTAATACTTGTGGTAGGTTTTTTTGCTATGATTGTTTATTTAACTTTTTTTTGTTCTGGATTTCAATTATTCTTTAATAGTAATTTCTTGTTGTCTCTAGTTTTAATTTCAGTTTTAAAAACAGGTATTTGTATCTGCTGATCTTAAGTTTAATATGGCCTTTACTTTTCTTTGAAAAAAATTTTGACAAATTTTCTTTTTAAATTAATTCTTGTTTGTTTCTGATTGTAAAAACTTTCAAGTTTTTAGAAAATACCTTATTTCAAAATAATTTTTTTTTAACATCAAACTTTCTTCAAAGTGTCAAAACTGGTATCAAAGTAAAGAAAGCATTTAAGTAAACAAGGTATCAAAGTAAACAAAGTATCAAAGTAACAACAAGCAAGTTCCATAACTCAGAGACATTTTTCCCTGGACTGGAGGGGGTTTCAAACCTGGAAGCATATTTGTTTGGTCTTTGAAGTATTTTTGAACAAAATGGCTACCTCAAAATTTTGACTGGATGCCCTTTGGGAGAGTGGGTCATTAATTAATTCCCCATTGATCAATTCCTAATCAAATGAGCCCCCTCCAAAGTGAATACAACCACCCCTTCCACAAAAAACTGATATTCTAATAACAGGCAACTTATATAAGTTACAATCCTTTCCCTGGGGGGTATGCAGGATTTCTCAACCCCCTAAGTTATAACAATTTGAATTTAGGACTATTTTGAATAAATGGTTATTTTAAAAATTTTATAAAAAGTATTTAGAGGAAAAAGACACAGGAGAGGGAGCTTCTTGCTTCTTGATGATTTTCGATTTTTAAAAAGGGCCCAATAAATTTTGATTTCTGGTCAAATGAACTTCCGGCAATACGACCATGCCTTCTATAGAAGCGTTATATGTTAATGATGGGCTGCTACTATAACTTAAGCTCTTTCCCCCAGGACTGAGGGTGGGGGAGGGGCTGCTAAGTCTGGAACCATAGATATTTGATATCTGGACAATTTTGAACAAAAGAGGCCAAATCAAAATTTTGTTCCAAAGCATTCAGAAAAAAATGCATAGGGGGAGGGTTGCATACCGTCTGATAACTCTTGACTTAAAAAAAGAGCTAAAACTTCCAATTTAAATCAAATGAGGCTTTTCCAAAGTCTATATGGTCACCCCTCCAATAAAATCCTTATATATGGACAATGGGCAACTTGCATAATTTACAGCCCTTGCCTAGGAGCAGTGGGAGGTTTTGTCAACTTCTAAGGAATAATTGTTTTAATTGCTTTACCTTGTGACTATTTTGGACATAATGCCCATCTCAAGATTTTGATTGGATGCGTTTGGAGAAAAGAGGGCATGGAAAGGTCTTGATGCCCTCCAATCAGATTTGGCTCTTAAAAAGGCATTATAAATTATTGTTTCTAATTGAATGAGCCCCCTCCAAAGTTTATAACGCCACCCGTTGCATATGAAGTGTCCCTGGAGAAAAAAATTGGAGCCTTATGACCTTGTGGTTGGTGCCTATCACTTTTGACTCCTAAATGGGGAACTAGGAGTAGAACTTTCAATTTCAAATCATTTGAGTTCCCTCTACAGTTTATATGACCTCCTTTTCTGTAAAACTTTATATGCCCCCGGGGCATAAGTTAAAACCCTTCTCCCAGGTATGAGGGGGTATGTAGACCCCAAAGTTTTGTCATCTGGTTGTTGAAGTATTTCAAACAAAATGGCTATCTCAAAATTTTGATTGAGTGTATTTCGGGAAAACAGGGTAGGGGTTGGGGGCATATGCCAGCTGATCACTTTTGATGACTCTTAAAAAGGTAAATAGAAATTTCAATTTCCAGTCAAGTGAGCCATTATTATTATTATATAACTATTATTATTATTATCTGATGTTTATATGACCACACCTTAGAAAAAACAATAACTGTCCCTGGGGCATAACTTAGAACACTTCCCATGGTTCTCTGGGGGGGGCTTTGTTAGCCCCTGTTTTCTTTGTTATTTGGTCTTTAAACTATTTGAACAAAATGACTGTCTCAAAATGTTAATCAAATTCATTTTGGGGAAAAGAGGCCTTGGGGAGGGGGCTAGTTGCCCTCTGGTCACTTTTGACTCTTAAAAAGGACACTAGAAATTCCAATTTACAGTCAAATGAGCCCCTTCCAAAGTTTATACCACCCTCCCTTCCATAGAAACCTTATATGCCTTAGGGCATAATTTACAACAATTGTCCTCAGGTTTTGGTGGGCTGTGTTATCCCTGAAGTCTTTGTTACATGATCTTTGGTCTATCTTGAACAAAATGGCTATTAAAAAAAATGGATGTATTTGGGGAAAAGAGGGTTGGCACAGGGGGGGGGGGGCTAGTTGCAATCAGATCACTTTTGACTATTAAAAAGGGATTTAGATTTTTCAGTTTCTAATCATTTGAGCTCTCTGAGGTTTATACAACCATTTCTTCCATAAAAACTTTATATGCTGCCTGGGCATAAGCTACAACCCTTCCTCCAGGCACTAGGGAAGGTTTTGTTAACCCCAAAGTTTTTGTTATCTGATCGTTGGACTATTTCAAACAAACTAACAATGTCAAATTTGGATCAGATGCATTTGTGGGAAAGAGGAAGTGTGCGTGTTTTGTGGGGGGGGGAGGGTTAGATGCCCTCCAATCCTTTTTTACTCATAAAATGGTAACTAGAACTTTTAATTTCCAATCAAATAAGCCACCTCTGAAGTTTATACAACCTCCCCTTGCATAAAAACCTTGTATGCCATCAAGACATAACTTAAAACACTTGCCCATGGGCTCTGGGGGATTTGTGTTGACTCCAGAGTTTTAAATATCTGATTTTTGAACTATTTTTAACAAAATGGCTACCTCAAAGTTATGATTGGATTGGTCTGGAGTTGCCCTTTGGTTGCTTTTGACTCTTTAAAGTGAACTAGAACTTCGAATTTCCAATCAAATGAACCCTCTCTAATGTTTATACAAGCATCCCTTCTATAAGAACCGTATATGCCTTCGGGGCATAACTTACAATGCCTGCCTCCAGGCACCTGGGGGTTGTATCAACCCCCGAGTTTTTACTATCTGATGTTGAACTTTTTTCTTAACAAAATGGCCATCCCAAAATTTTTGTCAGATGGGCCTGAGGAGGAAAAGGCATGGGGGGGGGGGTTAGTTGCCCTCTGATCTCTTTTTTACTCATAAGAAGTGAACTAGAACTTTCAATTTCCAGTCAAATGAGCCCTCTTCAAAGTTTATACAAGCATCTCTTCTATAAGAACCATATATGCCCCCAGGGCATAACTTACAACGCCTGCCTTTGGGCCCTGGGGAAATTTGTCAACCCTTTAGTTTTATTATCTAATGTTTGAACTATTTTTAACAAAATAGCTATCTCAAAATTTTATCAGATGGCTTTGGAGAAAACGGCCTAAGGGGGGGAGGGGCTAGTTACCCTCCCGACCCTGGGGGGTTGGGTTGACGCCAGATTTTTGTTATATGATCTTTGAACTTTTGTTAACAAAATGTAGTGGGGAAAAAACGGCATTGGGGGGGGGGCTAGTTGCCCTCTAATCTCTTTTGAATCTTAAAAAGTGAACTAGAACTTTCAATTTTCAATCAAATAAGCCCTCTCTGAAGTTTATATGAGCATCTCTTCTATAAGAACCATATTTGTTCCCCCAGGGCATAACTTTCAATGCCTGCTTTTGATCACTTTTGATTCTTAAAAGGGCACTAGAACCCCCAATTTTTAATCGAATGAGCCCCCTCTGAAATTTTTATGATGACCACTTCTATGTGAAGTGCCTCTGCGGAGGGGGGGGGGAAGTAATAAATGAATAATGAAACATAGGAGCCATACAGCCTTTACTATAGGCAACGGTATCTGAAATACATCTTTGTTTATAAGTGTGCCTTTTAGATATTTTACCTCCCATTATATCTTTTTTCAGCTTTTTATTGATATTTTATGTTTTTAGATGGTAAATATTGTTGGGTTGCTGCTGGTCCAATATTTGAAGTTTATGAAACATGCAAAGGTAGAAAAACCATTGCCAGGAACTTGTCATTTTTTGTTGGAGAAAATAGTCAGCTCACTGTAAGTACTTGACGTTAGTCTCTGTAAATGAAAGTATCTGTTCTTGTGTTGTATGGAATAAAACAACTGCATCCATTAGTCTCTATTTGAGGAGGATAAACTGGACCACTGTAGATTATTTCTACTAACAAACCCGGTAATAAACCCGGTGTTGTATGGAATGAAGTAACTGCATCCATTAGTCTCTATTTGAGGAGGATAAACTGGACCACTGTAGACTATTTCTACTAACAAACCCTGTAATAAACCCGGTGTTGTATGGAATAAAACAACTGCATCCATTAGTCTCTATTTGAGGAGGATAAACTGGACCACTGTAGACTACTTCTACTAACAAACCCAGTAATAAACCCGGTGTTGTATGGAATAAAACAACTGCATCCATTATTCTCTATTTGAGGAGGATAAACTGGATCACTGTAGACTATATCTACTAACAAACCCGGTAATAAACCCAGTGTTGTATGGAATACAACAACTGCATCCATTAGTCTCTATCTGAGGAGGATAAACTGGACCACTGTAGACTATTTCTACTAACAAACCCGGTAATAAACCCGGTGTTGTATGGAATAAAACAACTGCATCCATTAGTCTCTATTTGAGGAGGATAAACTGGGCCACTGTGGACTATTTCTACTAACAAACCCGGTAATAAATTCACTAGGCAAAGTGCCAGTCAGATGGCAGGCAAAAACATAAGTAACTAAAAAAACAACAAATAAACATAACATAAAGAAAGAATAAAAACATAACAATAACATTAATAAAAAACATAACATAAAACATAATGACTCAATAAAAAACAAGCAAAACATAAGATAACTCCAACTCTTCATAAGGACCAGAGTAAAAGGTTTTGCAACCTTCCTAAAACCTAATTTCTAAGATCCCTTACACCTTCTGAAAAACCCAAAATCACCTTCTGAAAGTATGAACTTAATCCCCCCGCAATTAAAAAAGAAAAAAGAAAAAAAAAGTAGACCTACAGGTAGGTCTCAGCTCAGGTTAGACCTACCAAATATAAACTGCGTTAATTTATAAATATAAATTGCGTTGAACAAAATAGCTATCTCAAAATTTTGATCGGATATGTTTGGTTTAAATGTTGCACTTGGAAGTGGGGTTAGTTGCCCTCCAATCACTTTCGACTAAAAATGGCACTAGCCTTTTCTTAATTTCCAGTCGAATGAACCCTTTTCGAAGTTACTACGACATCAAATGACCATCTCAAATTTTTTTATCAGATGCATTTCGATAAAATACGAGGTGCAGGGGAGGTATTCACCCTCCAATCGCTCCGGATCTTAAAAGGGGCATTGTAACTTCAGATTACCAATCCAATTAGTCACCTCCGAAATTTATGCGATCTTCGTTTCTCTACAAATCTTATATACCCCCAGGGCATAACTTACAACCCTTGCCCTAAGGTTTGTGGGGGGGAGGAGTTGTCATCTTCAAAAACATAATTTCCAGACCTTCCTATTGTGTTGAACAAAATAGCTATCTAAAAATTTTGATTGGATGTTTTAGGGAAATGGTAGGCGTGAGAGGGGGGTTAGTTGCCCTCTAATCACTTTTCACTATTAAAAAGGGCACTAGCCTTTTCAATTTCTATTCGAATGAACCCTTTTTGAAGTTTCTGCAGCAACTCTTACGATATGGAGTGCCCTGGTCTGCGACAAACCGAAAATATATAAATAATACATTGTGCCACATTGCTCTTTACTTAGGTAGCGTTATTGTCCCGCCTATGATTTCTGGTTGTTTTGAGTTTGAATTATTATAGGTTTTTATTTATGCTGATCTTAAGTTTATTATGGCTTTTGCTTCCTTTCGAAAAAATTCTTTTTTTAATTTTTCTTTTTAATTAATAATAGAAGGCTATTTGCCCATTTTATGACTAAAAATGCAGAGTATCAGTCATAGTAGCACAGGCCCCTGTAGAACCAAGTAATAGATACAGTAGTGACTCCGATAAATTTTTACTTAAAGTTACAGGAACAATTAGAAGTACTTTGTGGTAAAAATTTTTATTAGGGGATTTTAATGCCAGGTTTGTAGAAATAGAAATAGATGACATCATATCCTTAGCAATTTTGGAGTAGGAAAAGAAAACAGTAATGGTTACAGACTGCTGCAATTTTGTATGTAAAACAAGCTAGTTATAACCAATACAGTATTTGTCCACTATATTTTTTCAGTTTGCATGATGGTTTCCTTATTGATTATGTTATTGTAAGCTGAAGATTGGCAGGACCAATGCCATATACTAAGGTATATTGGAGTGTTGTTATTGATATCAAAAGTAAAGATAACCATCTAGTAGTGTCGATGGCTAATTTAAAATTGAAATTTAGGAAGGGTAAGTACCTTCTGGGGAGCTTTGTTGTTGGTAGACTTCAGGATGAAAATTTGAAAGAAAATTTCTAGGAGCTGCTGAATGCTAAACTTGAGAGTTTAAAATTTGACAGTGTAGAGGATGTATGGAATAATATTAGTAAAATTGTTTGTGAAGTTGCTGATGTTGTCTTAGGGAAGAAAGTTAGAAATGCAGCTAGGAATATTGGTGAAAATACTTTATGTTTAATAGGGAGGAGGAGGAACCTGTTCAAGGATTATTGGAGTGATCAATCATATGAAAATAAGAGGAATGTAAAAGAAGGAGAAAAAGTATTAAAATACGAATTAAGGAACTATAAAGTAGAGGCCATAGATAAAATTGCTAAAGATCTGGAAGATGCAGTCAGACAGCATAATAGTACAACTAACATTTTAATGAATTGAGGGGGAATATTTAATCCGTGCTTGTCCTATAGTAATAAGGATGGAGTTAAAGAGAGATAGGCAGACAATTTTTGAGAATATGCTTAACTGTAATAGAGTGACAGGAAAAGATATAGATAAGAATGATAGATAAGAATGAAATTTTTTGGACAGTTTGGATGTGAAGGAAGATCTACTTTGTGAGGAAGAATTAGTGACAGTACTAAAAAGATTAAAAACTAGTAAGGTATGAGGTGCTGATGATATGGATTAATTATTTTTTTTCAGTATGGTGGCTATGAAATTAGAGATATATTACTGAAGATCATGAATATGATTTTTGAAAAAGGTGAAGTACCCAGCGATTTTAGGAAAACTCTAATAAAACGCCCTATAAAAAAGGTGATAAGAGTGAGTGTGGTAATTATAGAGGCATTAGTTTGGTTTCTGTATGAAGCAAATTACTTAGTACGACAATGCTTTTTAGACTTAGAGATGCTGTAGACGAGTTCTTAAGAGAAGAACAGTGTTGTTTGAGGAAGCGGAGAGTATGTGTCGACCAAATTTTCACTCTTAGGTTAATAATTGGGAAGTCCCTGAGCCACCAAACCCCTTTAAGCCTCTGTTTTGTATTATGAACAAGCGTTTGATTCAGATGATAAAGAACTTTATCAAAGGGTCCTATCCTTGTATTGTATACCAAACAAATACATTAAAGTGATTAGTTGTGTGTGTGTGCAAGAATACCTTTGCTGCAGTCAAGGTAAGAAATGAGGTTTGTAGCTGGTTTCATGTTAAACCATGAGGTAAACTTCGTTTCATCCTATCCCCATTTATATTGATAATGTTAATTGAATTGTCTTAAGTTGCACAGCAAAGACAATGGGAGAACACGGAATCAATTAGGGGAAATAAAACTCTCCTACACTTTGAATATGCTGATAATTTAAGCATCCTGGATGAAAATTTTAGCAAATGAATGAACTTTTAGAGGTTTTGAGGGTTCAGATTGGAAGAATAGGTATAAAAATTAATGTTAAGAAGACTAAGTCGTTTAGACTATACATAGATGAAGATGAAGAGGTGATGCTGGGTAAAGAGAAGATTGATCAAGCAGACAGCTTCACTTACCTTGATAGTATTATTAATAAAGACACTGGATGTAGTGTAACATGTCAAAAGTAGAATAGCCAAGGCCCTGAATGTTTTTTCCAGAGTTGACAAAAAGTTTGGAAGAATAAGAAGATGAGTCTGCGAACCAAGATTAGAATATTGGAAGCTAAAGTGATGACATTGGTCAAGTATGGTTTTGAATTGTGGGTGCTCCAAAAGACGGGTGAGGATTTGCTAGATGTTTTCCAGTAAAATTACATACGGATTGTTATTGGTACCCTACTGACTGACCGCATCTCAACCAGTGAGCTTAACGAAAAATATGGTTCATTTCCACTGTTTAGGGCTATAATGAGAGGAACGTTAAGATGATTGGGATGGAGGAGGAGCGTTACTAGCTGTGTCGGCCTCAGGTGGCTTGGTGCTGTAGTGCGTTGTTAATGATAGTAGTAGCAGTAGTAGTAGTAACATATGGTGCAAATTTAGCAGAGAATCCCCTCTTCCGAGAAAGGTTTGGGTGAAAACAAATGCGAAAAACATTTAAGACTTACCACTAAAATTAAAAAGAAAATCTTGGGGTCTATATCAAATACTAAGCTTTTTAGCACCTTTATGTAGATAAATACTGTTAAACTTTGCAAAAAAAGAAAAAATCTAATGTGCATAGTTATTCGAAGAAATCCAAATTTATTGCAATTTGTTATATTGTAATACGTAATTTGGTATATTTTAATATGGAAAAGTAATCATTGTAAGTTTTTATGTACAGACACAGATTAATGCAGAAATCTTAGTATTTTGTAATTGATTTTTTTTCAGATTACGTGCGTTGAAGATGTAGGGGAACGCTGGGTCGTGATTGGCTGTGCTAACAAAGAAAAAGGACATCTCTTTCTTTACAATACTGCTAGAGGGAAGATTATATCTCAAGCTGTTGTGCCAAAAAGGGTAATTCTAATTATGTATCTTATTTCCCTTCCTTTTTAATCAACAAATATTTAAGCAAAATATACCTTGTCTACTCCTCTTGATTAGATTTGTTTTAACTTACTGTACTGGAATAAATGTACAAAAGTGAGGATTGTTCCAGCAAAAAGAATTAGTAAAAGAAATGAATAAATCCCAAATTCTTAAAGTAGGCCTACTAAGAAAAGTGCCCAACCTTATATGTCTTAAGGGGATTCGATACCATAAAGAATCAGCCTATCTCTTCCATTATAAACTATTTTAGTCCGCTTCTTCAATACAAGCCCTAGAATACGTGCCCGCTTCTTCAATAGGTGCTTTTTGGCGATTATTTAAGTTAACTATACCCGTGAAAGAGAGGAATGAATTGCCTCTTTGACAATTTACAATGAAAACTATTCAAAGCCTATAGCAAAGGATCTGAGTCAAAGGGGCTCACATAAAACGGTAATGGATTCAGTCGACACCGGAGTATTTGTTATGTGATTTTAGAACTGTTTTATACAAAATGGCAAATGTTTTATACAAAATCTTAAAATTTTATCGGATGCATTTGGGAAGAAACGGGGGAGGGACTATTTGCCCTCCGATTACTTTTTGCTCTTAAAAAGGGCATTAGAACTTCCGATTTCCAGTTAGATGAGTCTTCCCGAAGTTTATGCGACGATCCCTTCTATATGAAGTGCCTCTGGGAAAAAAATAATAAAACATTGGAGTCCTGTGGCCTATACTATAGGCAACGCTATAGCCTTGCCTCTGAAAAGTGAACTAGAACTTTTCCAAACAAATGAGCCCTCTTTGAAGTTTATACGAGCATCCCTTCCATAAGAACCATGTATGTCCTCAGGGCATAACTTACAACGCCTGCCCCGGGCACTGGGGGTTTGTCGACACTAGAGTTTTGTTATCTGATGTTTGAATTATTTTGAAGAAAATTTATATCCAAATTTTTATCTGATGTATTTGGGGAAAAAGGGCAAAAAAATAATAAATAAATAATAAAACATTGGATCCGTTCTGATGAACCGTATCGAAATTCGTTCTGAGCCATTTCAGTCTTTCTGGGGCGGATCTTCAACCCTGTTTCTTGTCTGCTCTCTAGCATTCTTTTAACATGTACTAGGTGCTCCTCCTAAGAATCACCAAAGATGAATATATCGTCCCAGTAGGCACGAGCAAGTGCCTTAGAGGGCTCTAAAACCTTATCCGTAAGATGCTGGAAGGCTGTGGGAGCACAATGCAAGCCGAATGGCATGATCGGAAAGTGATAGAGCCTGGAAGACGTCTGGAATGCTGTCTTTTCCCGACTATGTTTCTTCAGCTCGATCTGCCGGTACTCTCTAAACAAGTCTAGGACACTTAATATTTTCTTGCTGCCAACCGTCTCCAGGAGCTTGTCTATGTGTGGTAAGAGATACGCATCAAAACGAGATATATTGTTAAGCCCATGAGAATCAAGCCAGAAACATAGCGATCTGTCCGATTTTTCGACCATGACTAGAGGGCTCTGTGGACTAGAAGATGATTTGATGACGCCCAAGTTCAGCATGGGGTTGACTTCCTGCTCAATGGTGACATGGCAGCTTTGCGGGATGCGATATGGTCTCTGCCTTAGAGGTCGTGACTCACCAGTGCTAATCTGATGTTTTCCGATCCTAGTTCTTCCCGGTGTCCCTGAAAATTTTCTCAGAAATCCTGGAGTAGACGTAAAAGCTCTTCCTCTCTCTTTTCACCCAGGTGAGTTACTGAATCACACAGATCAGAACAAACTTCTCTGTCATCGCTGTTGATACGGTCAGTTTGTTGTCAATGGCTGTCATCAGAATTTCTGGCAGTCTTCTCTCGAATCTCATCTGAAGATTAATGTGAAGTACTCTGTATTTCTTCCTCGCCATTGACATCTCAATTTCGTAATTGACTCTGCCAATTTTCCCTAAGACTTTAAAGGGGCCTTGCCAACGAATTTCCAGCTTGTGGTCACCTGCTGGTAGAAGCACTAGGACGCCATCTCCCACCTGAAGTTCGCGAGGCCTTGCACGGCGGTCGTATAGCTTCTTTTGTTGGCTCACTGCTTTTGTCCAGTTTTTTATTGTTTAACTTCCTTCAACAATCTTTCAGTGCAAGAGTGGTTTACTTGCAAAAGTTCAGTTGTTGGTGGATTTTGTCTTAAAGCCGTTCGTGCTGCCTCCCACTATTCTTTGAGAATATCTAGTGGTCCTCTTGGTCGCCTACCATACAGGAGCTTGGAGGGGCTGAACCCAGCGAAGACTGAACTGTTTTGCGATACGCGAACAAAATACAGGGGATGTACCGGTCCCATTCTTTTGGATTGTCCTTAACATATTTCTTAGGCAAGTGTATTAAGGTTCTTTTGAGTCTTTCCACCGGCCCATTGGTCTGCGGATGATAAGGAGAAGTCTTTATTGCCTTTATACCAACCATTTTATAAAATTTTTTTTATGCTTTTCGACAGAAAGTTTAATCTTTGGTCGGTCAAATTCTCAAAAGGGACTCCAACTCGACAAAAAAATTGTACGAGGACCTCTGCAATCTTTCTTGTATTGGTCGTCCATCGAGGTAGGGCTTCCAGATATGTGGTTGCACAGTCCGAAATTACGAGTAGAAAACGATGATCATTCCGTGATGTTGTTAACTGCTCAACAATGCCCATAGCCATGGGGTAGAGGGGCTCATCCACTATGGGTAAGGAAATCAGGGGCACCTTCTTTTTTGCTTTCAGCTTAGCAGTGAGCTGACATGGTTTACTCGTTTTAATGTATTTTTGGACAACTCGTCTCACTCCTGGCAACGGGTTCGCTGGTTACCAGTATGTCCACTTAACGGTGAGTCTTGGGCCAATGAAAGATTTGAAAGACTGTGGCACAACAAGTTACAGTACCTCCTCGCCTACTGACGAAGTCCTCTTCCCATACAGCGGACCATCGAGGATCTCATAGCTTTCACGGAGTGGGGCTTGCTTGAAACAACTTACCAAGTTTTTGCCTGCCTCCTGTGTCGTTTGAATTCATCCCCAGTCAGCTGATCCGGAATTATCTCCTGAGCTGTAGCCAATGAAACAGGCTTGTACAAATAACGCTATATGCGCTTCTCCTTTCGACTGTTTTTCCGTCTCTCTGGCCTCCCAGTGTTTCCAAGATCCACCCCTGTTGTCCAAATGTAATTTTCTAGAAGATCCACTCCCCCATCCTTTGGCAAAGGGGAATCAGGAATGCTCGGCATTAGAGGCGGGTTAATCATCCATGTTACGGATTCATCCTGTTTAAACTCTTCAGGTGAGTAATTCTTTTTCCTTGTGTTGACAATAGCTCTAATATTTGGCATTTTCTTTCCGAAATGCTGAGTGGTAAGTTCATCGAAACGGGGAAATGATGTACCCAGAATCACGTCCACAGGTAATTTGCTTGAGACAGTAACGGGTACGCGGTCACTTAAACCTTCTTTTTGAAACCTTCTTTTTTACCTGGATGTGAATATCTTTAACAGGATACGATTTGCAGTCCCCATGGTCGCAGCAGACTTCTGTCTCCTTTGAAGGGCAGCTATCGTCCGGCATATACTTCTTGTGCATGATACACATGGTTGCGCCACTGTTGACCAAGAAAGCTGTTGGTTGCCCTTCAATTTTGCCTTCAAATAAGAAAATCTTCCATTGGGCTAGGAACTCAAGCTAGAAGAGATCGTTTCTTTGGCTGTCGGCAGTCCTTAGTCGGGTGCTCTTCCTTCCCGCAGTTATAACAGCTTTGATAATTCTTCTGTGACTAGGAGGTGAAAGTGGCTGTGATCTGCACGTCTTTCTTCTCTGTCTTAAGCTTCTCTTCGTGATTTAGAGTTTCTCAAGATCTGTTTTCTTTCCGTTGCAAATTCTTTGAATCTAGTTTTTCGTCTCTTCTGGCGAGCAAGAACGCATCTCCTAATCTGCATACTTCCTCCAAAGACGACTGGTCGAGTTCTTTGAGACGTACGTGTAGTTAGTCATTTTTTGTAGAACCTGTAAATTGTTCAACCACAATCGGTCGAAGAATATCATCTATTTTCTGTCTGAGGATCTCAGGATCTGTTTCTGTTTTGTAATCCTGACACTCAAACCATTTGATACATAGTCACTGCAGCCTCCTTCGATAATCGATGAAAGACTGATATGCCCCTTTCTGTTCAGGGTGGAAACGAACTCGGTATGCTTCTGATTTTACCCCAAAACTACGATGAACTGCCCGTTTGACCTCATCATAGTTGCTGATTTGGACTGGTGGGAGCATCGAATTATCTTAATCGGCTTTTCCTGTCAACTAACCACGCTGCCTCACTGCCCACATCGATATTTCTCACTGGTTTTCGATAGCTGCACGCTCGAAGGGGTTGAGGTTTGTATCAATGTCCCCATCATTGCTGAACTTTGCTTTTGCAATAGATGATATCCCTTCTGTTGCGGTTGCGCTCTGAATTGGAGTGGGGTCTGGGTGAAAGCGGGGACTAAAATTCGTGGCGAAAGTAGCAAAACGGTCATTCATCGCTTCCATGCTCAACTTGACGGTCTGTTGTAGTAGGGCTGCAACAATTTTGGCTACAGCAAATTTGGTGTAGAAACAATACGAGAGTAATATAAATTTACTGCAAAATTTGGCTTTAATCGGAGCCCTCACTACACTAACTGGTAACCTTTAGATCCGGGATTTGAAACCTCGGCCGCTCTGACAGGACTAGCGCTTACCCACTTCAGTATAGAACGCAGCAAAAAGACACGGGAAAAGGACACAGGTAAAGTTCAACCGGTCCGCACAAATTCCTATTTATCACTGCACCCCCGATAAGCTGCCTTAGAACACACGGAGTATTCTTTACAAACTCAATTGTGTATACTACTTGAATTTACTATTTATTGGAATTTATTCTGACAAATATAAAAATTAGTCATATGGCAGTATTAATCAAGCAACCGATAAAGTGTCTCTATATAAAAATTTCAATTTCATTTAAGATCTTTTACGGAACTATTCTGTTAATCAATTCAATTTCAATAAACATACACTTTAAATGTTAAAAATAACAACGTAAACAAAATAACTGACATTGAACTTCCTTAACTATTTCATACGGCGAATTTCAATCTTGAATAAAAATTACCTAGTCACAAATGAAACGTGTTTCAATATCCCACTGCTGACACCAGTTTGTTGCTGACTAATTTCTCCCTATTCCAATAAACTATCCGAGTACGAAAAAGAACCTTCTTTATTCTTGAACAGACAAATGGCAACTAACCAACAATGAATCAAATAAAAGTTCTTTACAGATTGAGTTCAGCCATCTCGGAACTTGCTGATGCTGTCACACACAGACAAAGACTTCACATGAAAAAGTATTTAGCTACAAGTATAATTTACATAGCCGATTGATGACAGGGATTGGGAGGGTTTGGCCAAGGAAACTTCAATTTCAAGGTTTATGCACTATCTTTTTCGTCCCTTATTAGTTGATAGTCTTTTATTTTCTGATAGTAAATTAATTTATCAGACTTCTATATTTTTGGCCTTTTCTTTTTCATGCTTGCCGTCCAACAGGCTTTGCTACTTGTTTGACTAATAAGCAGGAGAGTTGGTTAGAGATAAGTTGATGAAGCAGCTCTCATTATTTCGATGAATTCTAGCTCTGCGAATGATCAAAATTAGCAGGATCGACTGGGTGCGGAGTTCTCTTTTGAACATGCACAAGAGCTCAATATTTCATTGAATCTGGTAATAAATAATGAACTCAATATTTCATTCGCAGAAGTCCTTGCCATAAAATTTACACTTCAAACATTACTAAAATGGCCACCTTCTGCTTACATGTAGTAATATTCTACAACTCGAAATCAGCTCTACGTGTCCTTAGTCCCTTTCAAAATATAACTGAAGACTATTCTAAGTAAAATTGTTAATCGCCACCTTGGGCTAGAGAGGCGCTCAAATTTAGATTCAGCTTCGCGGGAATAAGTGGCACTCATGGGACAGAGCAAGATAAGCAAGAGACAATGAATTTTTCCATTTGTGAGTCATCAACTCTTATACTTTAAGAGGCATTTTCGTAAAAAATTGGCAGAAATAACATCACATCTAACCCCCTGCAGCCTATGCTTCTTTTTAGTCTAAAATAGAAAACAGATGTTCCCCAGAATACGCGCTAATTCACTATACCCGAATAAATTGTACCCTTTTGCGACTTAACCCCCCCCCCCCGTCTGGTGAACCTCGCATCAACCCGCATTGCAGATGTTGCCCGACCACTGACGAGTTCCTTTACCATATAGTTCCAATATACGAATTCCAGCATCAAAGCTCATGATTGGTGTAAAAAATTATAACAGCTTTTCCCACAAAGTAATCTTCAGACTTTATCAACACCATTTTTCAAGAGAGAGAGACACTTTTATTACATATATCATCTATATACCAAAGAACCACATCAGCCACTTTAGAAAGTCAATAACTTGTTAGTAGTGGCTGATAAACATTCAATACACAACAATACTGACAGTATTAACAAAAAAAAAATGACATGAAATCAGTGCCGATTTCGGCAAGTTGGGTTCTAGGAAAAAATTTCTATTAGGACAATAGGCATAAACAAGAAAAAATAACCGTAGTGTATACACTTCTGGGGATCGTAAGGATAGATAGTTTAAGAATTAATCGATATCCTGATAAAAATAAATAAATAAAATAATAAATCACGGATATTGATAAATAATGAACAAATAAACAATGCACATCCTGAAAAGATGCACAGGAAAAATACTGCGTACAACATATTTTAGTTAAAGACTGATGAATAGAGGTCGACGCCAGCAAATTCGAAAGTTATATGCAGATTTTTTTTTACCAAAAAAGAAAGTTTTAAGTCTTCCTAGCAACAGAACTATTCCAAATTTTAACCCCCAGCCCCCAGCCATGAAACAAAAACAGGGTACACATACTAAATCTATGTCTTTCCAAACACCAAACACTATCCCCTAGACTGGTCTTCTTCTAGTTTATCTTCTCTATTTTTCTCCTATAGACCCCTTCTTAGATAACAGGAGTTTATAGCCTCCGTGTTTGGGATGGGTTTTAGTTGCGTTTTGCCTGCCTAACCTTGAAACTTTTGCCTACCTTCAGGTGACATCGTTAGCTCATGTGCCATCGAACTGTACCTTCCTATTACCAATAATGGCTCAGTCTGAGGACGATGTTGTTTCCATGTTCGTGGGGACAGAAGGAGGCCAAATTTGTCTTATGCAGATGCCAAAATACGATATTAACGCTGTTGGAGATGCTACCGTCACGTATATGAGCAAGAATGACCTCAGTGTTAGCAATATATCTCAAAAGCATAGGAAATCTGTTAGTTTCATTGACAAGGGTCCCTCAAAATGCGTTCCTTTGAATGGTAAGTTTATGTTTGTGTTAGCTTTAATAAAAGCCAAGCTACTCACATCTATATTAGGGTATATCCCGGAAGCTTGTGGCTCAAAGCCTAATTATTTAGGCAACTATATTAATTTTAGCTATTATTAGATTATCATGATTACTATATGATTGTTTTAATTAATTTGATTTTTTTAATTTAATTAGTAACCTTTAATTACTAACTTAGTTCTTACCTTGGATGGATGATGGACAATATCTAACAACAAGTGACAATGATATCATTTTTTATGATACAAAATTTTTTACCTTTCACCTTTTTTCACCATTTTTACCTTTCGTAAGAAAATATTTATGATATTTTTTATTCTGAAAAGTCTTTTGTCAGCTTTGCCTCAAACTCAGACTACCTGTCTTAGCTTTGTCTCCAATTGGCCAAGGGCTTGATGGCTGCTTAATTTTAATTGATTTTTACTTGTTGTTAGATAAGGTCTATTATCCATCCTAGGTACTCCTATGCTCCTCAAATTATAATTTTGGCTTTATATTTTACTGTTGTACGGCTGACCTAGGTACTGGCCATTCTTTTAAATTGATGCATTGAATATAAATTTAGAATGTTTCCTATAGGTAGTCTATAGGCTCGTAAATTTCATTTGTTCCTCTTTCCCGTTGTATTTAGTTTTATACAATTTGAATAAAATTGATTTTATTCTTCCTTGTTGAACATTGTTTTTCCCATGAACAATTATATGTTGCATGTTCAAGAGTCAGTAAACCTGACAATCTATTTATATGCACAGACAATGGGACAGCGAAGAATGTTGTATATTCGCATGTTTTACGAAGTTAAAAACATATATATATATATATATATATATATATATATATATATATATATATATATATATATATATATATATATATATATATATATATATATATTTATAATTAGCACAAAAAAGAATTCTTCTTGCACTTGCAGTTTTTCGGAGTATTCTCATTTCCTCTTACATACTTACATACTTTTAGACTAATTATAAAATAAACTAATAGTATATTTTATTATAAAACAAGAGAAATTATTGTGAAAAATCTGATTCCGTCCTAGAGTTGGGGGTTAAGAATAGCTCTCAGAATCATCTTAAGCAGTAAAGCTTAAAAAATAATTGCAGGAAAATGTGATATGATTACTATTGCTATATAAAGTGGGCGGGCTCAGAAAACTGAGTAAAATTAAGGGCCCATTTCTTCAACACCATAAGAATGATTTCCCAACCTTTCAATATACCTTGTCGGCTGTTGGACGTTACCTCCACAAATATGTCCTCCAATTTAATATCCAATTAAACGAAATATCTCCGGCTAGTATCTTAACCCTGACCAGACTTTCTTTTACTAGAGGTTGTCTTCTTTCCACGGCCATCTGGCCTTCTGACGCTTCTCGCCATCTGACGTTATTGGCCAACTGCGGAATCATCTTTTCCAGTTCGATTGAAATGGTCTGGAAGCTTTCAATTTCTTTTGTCGCTTCGATAACGATTCCGTATTTCAGACCTTTAAGCTGAAAAAGTTGCTTGGTCAGCCAACTTCGTAACAACTTCCATTGTTTCTTTCTATCCGAGTTTTGTTCCGCCCTCGCAAGGGCCTATCATCTTATAACTGCTTTCCATCATATCTGAGAGATAGGAATCTTCCTGTCCGTAATAAGTAACTGATGCTCAGCATAGCTGTTTTTTCTGCCAATTTGTGATCTCTTCATGTGATTGGTCCCAAGTCAGTGTTATACCGTTACTGTTGAATGCTAATCTGTTTAATGCTTTTATATCCCTCCAAATTGCTTTTTCCCCTACTCTTGATATTCTCAAGAGCCTTAAGGTATGCTTGGTTATCAGAAAAGATGCACATGTCCTCGCCTTTATTTTTTACTTACTCTAGTCTTTTACCTGCCTTTTCTATTCCGTATATTTCAACTTGGAAAACTGTTGTTCACCTAATTGATAAATCTTATCTTGAATCACGGGATTGTGGTATAGTGCTACTCCTATCCCCAATTATCCGGGATTGTGGTATAGTGCTACTCCTATCCCCAATTATCCGGGATTGTGGTATAGTGCTACTCCTATCCCCAATTATCCGGGATTGTGGTATAGTGCTACTCCTATCCCCAATTATCCGAGACCGTGGGTTTGTGAACTGTCTGTATAACAAAATATTGCATTGTTTTGGCAAGGCAGCCTAATTTTCTGCTTTATTTTGTTTCTAGCCTTTACAACAATCTGCAATTGATTTACAGGTTTAATCAATGGGACAATATAATCTTTGTGCATTAGTGAAGTATTATTAAAACAATTAAAATATATTATATTTTTCTGTGTGTGTTTATTTTTGTGTCCCCGTGTTGGGATGGTCTCCCATGCCCCTCCAGCCCAGCATTTTCTTTGTTTTTGTGTTGTTGTTTTTTGGTTGACCAAGTTAATTTCCAGAATTATTTTAAAAATAATTATTATTATTTTAACAATAGACGCCAATCTAATTATTATTTTAATAATAGACGCCATAAATGAGATGTATCATTCGTTTTATGTCCTACTACTTACATACCCAACTTTACGAGCTCTGCTCTCCGTTGGGGGTTAATGTTTTTTGTTTTTTGTTTTTTTTTAGTTTTAAGTGAACTGAATATAACAGTATACTGTGCATCTACATCCCCCTAGATTTTAGCAGTAGTGAGTTTAATTTTTCGATTTCGTATCTGCCTTCTCTGAATCCATATGTCCATAATCTTTTGCCTTATAGCACTTTTTATTGCTTTATTCTCAAGAAAATTTTCTATAGGTCGAAGTAATAAGTAGACATGATAAACTTTTGTTCCCTATTTTGTCTAAATTATTCCCCATAATTACACTAAGTAGACGTATACTGTTTTTTTTTTTACTGTTTTAAAAAGTGGAGTTGAGAGAAAGTGTCAAACTTTAGCGTAAAGAGCGGGGCGTTGAAGAGGGACCAGCCCCTTTCATATACGAAGTAATTTCTGTTCGTTTTAAGTTTTAATGTCGCTCCTTACTTTCAGTTATAAAAACTTGTTTTTTATTTATTTTTTTGTAAGAGCGATATCTAGGTGGTAAAAGTCTTGTATTTATCTCGCTACTTAATGAAAAAAATTATCATTTCAATTTTAACCATTCTTAACGCAAAGTCTATATCTGAGGGGAGGTGAAGATTGTTCTAGAGGTAGAGCTCTGTAAGAAATTCTATTTAAGTTGTTTTCAACATCTTTTTTTTACATCTTTTTTTTTATTATTGATTCGGAAGGGCAAATTCAGTCCTTCTGGGCCTGTGGTGGCCCTTTATAGGGAGTAAATCTGTTTTATTGATTTTTTTATTGAATTCGTTCTATTGATTTGGAAGGCCAAATTCGGTCCATCTGGGCTTGTGAATAAATCTGTTTTATTGATTTTATTTTGTTGAATATGTTTTATTGATTTGGAAGGATAAATTTGGTCCATCTGGGCTTGTGATAGCCCTTTTTGGGGAATAAATCTGTTTTAGTTTTGTTTTATTGGTTTTGTTTTATTGAATCTGTTCTAAGATAAGATTAAGATAAGATTTATTCATCGAAACACACATACAGTATTACATTTTACTATTCCCCCAAAGGTTTTTTGGCCTGTAAAAAAGGGGGAAAATAAACGAGCCACTTACTCAGAGAATAAAGAAAAAAAATTAAATAATCACTCACTCACAGAGAGAAGAGCAAAAAGGAGAAGAAAAGAAAATATAAATAAAATAAAACTATAGAAAACAAAACTAAATAGACTAATAGATTGGATAGACTAAATTAATTATGTAGATCAGTAGATAAAATAGACTCCAATGAAATAATAAGGAAATATATATACATATATGTATATATGGATATATATATATATATATATATATATATATATATATATATATATATATATATATATATATATATATATATATATATATATATATATATATATATATATATATATATATATATATATATATATATATATATATATATATATATATATATATATATATATATATATATATATATATATATATATATATATATATATATATATATATATATATATATATATATATATATATATATATATATATATATATATATATCAATTGATTTGAAAGGGCAAATTTGGACCATCTGGGCTTGTGATAACTCTTTTATAACGAATAAATCTTATCTTGAGATTAAATCACAGCACATAGGCAATCACAATGCACATAGGCAATACAATAGGCAATGCGGCACATAGGCATTGCACATAGGCAATGCTTTCAGGATTTTTCGTTGAATAATTCATATTCCAGCCTGTATGCTTAAAAATTGAATTATTTGGTGATTTACTGTGAAAATTAAACTTGAGTGTTTTTGAGCGAGTCATCAGAAAAAGGATGATAATCTATAAAAAAAAAATCATTAGCCTAAAGCAAAAAAAAAAAAATGCTTCTGATTTTTGAAAAAAAGCTAGATTTGTTCTGAAATTAACAAAGGTATTAAAATTGAATTCGTGAATTTAACTTTTTGAACTTAAATTCGTCGCATGGAGCTTGTAAAGCTGAAAAGCGACTTTCTAAGTATATTTATCAATTTCATTAAACCTTTTTTAAAAATAATTTTCTAATGATTCTTTATCTCTAATAAATTTTTTAATCAGCTTTAATTAGTTAAAGTATTTATTATTTTTAAAGTCACACGCTTTAATTGTAAATTAAGATGGAATAACAATAGAAAAAAAAATAAGAAAAAAGTAATTCATAAATGAAAAAAAGATGGGTGATCATATGAAAAACGCGCATGGAAAATCAGAATGCGCACAAGTCGTGCATGCGAGTTCTCTATGACGTATCTAAAACTAAGAAATTATGTCGAGATTGACTAAATTACTGAAAATAAGTCATGTTTTTGTCCAAAATCGAAGATAAGACGAAGTTTACAAAATTTAAGTGTTTTTCACTAAGTTGTCTTTTCTAAGAATAGGGAAAATATCTGAAATAATTTTCGATAATCATAGTTGTTAACTTCAGAATATTTGATGCGTTTTATCTTTGAGGATAAAAGATTCATCATTTTCTTTATTTGCATAGCGCTAAAATCAAATTTTATGTTGATGAGCAATAGATGGTAGTGCAGATTCCTGACAAAGACCATTCAAAAGAATGGAAAATACTATGCAAATTGACAGAAGATCTACAAAATTTAAGTTTTTGACAAAAAGGGCAATTTTGCTCTCAGGTCATGACAATAGCTTAAAACTTATTGGGCTGATACTTTCGAAATTCCCCTCTACAGAGATGTGTCCTATTTTATACCATTATTTCTTCTTATTTTCAATATAAGTTTTCTTTCTTTTCTTAGGGCCCTACTTTCTTTTTAGCATTTTTTTAGCTTTCTTTTCTTAGGACCCTGCTTTCCTCGACGAACCTGCTAGTATTTCAGTTGGTACAATCATCGCTGCTTTATGATGATTGCCTTTTAAGTTTCTGTTTCTTTTAGATCAGTCTTTTAAAGGAGAAACATTTCAGTTTCTCCGGCCTGTTTCAGTTTCATTTTAATGTTAGCCTTTATGATGATTGTCTATTAAGTTTCTGTTTCTTTTAGATCAGTCTTTTAAAGGAGAAACATTTCAGTTTCTCCGGCCTGTTTCAGTTTCATTTTAATGTTGGCCTTTATGATGATTGTCTATTAAGTTTCTGTTTCTTTTAGATCCGTCTTTTAAAGGAGAAACATTCCAGTTTCTCCGGCCTGTTTCAGTTTCATTTTAATGTTGGCCTTTATGATGATTGTCTATTAAGTTTCTGTTTCTTTTAGATCAGTCTTTTAAAGGAGAAACATTTCAGTTTCTCCGGCCTGTTTCAGTTTCATTTTCATTTTAATGTTGGCCTTTGTGATGATTGTCTATTAAGTTTCTGTTTCGTTTAGATCAACATTTTAAAGGAGAAACATTCCAGTTTCTCCGGCCTGTTTCAGGTTCATTTTAATGTTGGCCTTTATGATGATTGTCTATTAAGTTTCTGTTTCTTTTAGATCAGTCTTTTAAAGGAGAAACACTTCAGTTTCTCCGGCCTGTTTCAGTTTCATTTTAATGTTGGCCTTTGTGATGATTGTCTATTAAGTTTCTGTTTCTTTTAGATCAGTATTTTAAAGGAGAAACATTTCAGTTTCTCCGGCCTGTTTCAGTTTCATTTGAATGTTGGCCTTTATGATGATTGTCTATTAATTTTCTGTTTCTTTTAGATCAGTCTTTTAAAGGAGAAAAATTTTAGTTTCTCCGGCCTGTTTCAGTTTCATTTTAATGTTGGCCTTTATGATGATTGTCTATTAAGTTTCTGTTTCTTTTAGATCAGTCTTTTAAAGGAGAAACATTTTAGTTTCTCCGGCCTGTTTCAGTTTCATTTTAATGTTGGCCTTTATGATGATTGTCTATTAAGTTTCTGTTTCTTTTAGATCAGTCTTTTAAAGGAGAAACATTTTAGTGTCTCCAGCCTGTTTCAGTTTCATTTTGATGTTGGCCTTTATGATGATTGTCTATTAAGTTTTTGTTTCTTTTAGATCAGTCTTTTAAAGGAGAAACATTTCAGTTTCTCCGGCCTGTTTCAGTTTCATTTTAATGTTGGCCTTTATGATGATTGTCTATTAAGTTTCGGTTTCTTTTAGATCAGTCTTTTAAAGGAGAAACATTTCAGTTTCTTCGGCCTAAAGTAAAAAATGATGGAGATGTCGAATTGGAAGTGGCAGGAGCATTGCCTTGTCGAGAAGTGAAAGTCACTAGTATCAAAGTAGTTCCACAGATTGGATCCGTCATTGTTGCTTTTAGTTTTGGTGGCTTTCAGTTCTATAGCCTTTCAGGTCTTGAGCTCGAGTAAGTTCTCTCTCCCTCATTCTGCCCTATTTTCTGTATCTTTCCTTCTATCTCTTTCTTTCTCTCATCATCCCGATTTCCCTTTTTTCTCGCTCTGTTTAAATACATTCTCTGACCTCACTGACTATTCATGACTTTTGATGGCTGATGTTTTTAGCCAGTTTAAAAGAACGAAAATACAGTGCAGATATTCGGTCAAAGACCTCCGCCAAGCCATCGTCTGTTTTTAAATAACTGAAAAAAAATAAATAAAAACTATCCTTTTAAAGTGGACTCGAACAAGATTGAGAAAAAGCTCAAAAACTTTGAAACATTGAAAACCTTGGAAACTCTAAGGAAACCCTGAGTGTTTCCTCTATCTTGTTATAGTCCACTTCAAAGGGTTAGTGTTTTTTTTTTTGTTATTTTTTTGTTTATTCTAGTGTATAAATTTTTTCTATCAAGCCCTCTTTCTATCTCCGTCCTTCCCTCTTTCTTTCCCTCTCTATTTCATAATTATTCTGTCTTCTAATTAAAATGAGGTTACAATTATTCTTAGATTCTAGAAAAAGAGAAGCATCAGACAGCTTTGTTTTTCCTATTCGATTTCAATCCCTTTGATTTAATTTTGCTAATTTTGATTTACTATTTCTGCTTATTTTGGTTTCAGTCCTTTTGATTTAATTTGATTTAATTTCGATTAATTCGTTCCTTTATCCTTAAAGCTAAAACGATCCTATGTCCCTTATATTAGTCAGTGTGATTTATACAGGGAACAAATAAGGTCAACATTAAACTTCAAAACTTTTCCTTTGCACAATAGACTACTTCGCTTAAATGTTAAATTCAAATCACTATCCCCTGCCGTAGATAGTAACATCCTGTTTTAAGCCTTGTGACGTCATTTTTTGAAGAATTTTCTGTTACTATACATATACCTTTACCATTCCATACATTGCCTACACGATTACCTACTATACTACCTGCTATGTTATCCCCTACCACTATACTATTAGTATATAATACTGATAATAAATATCCTTTTATCTATACTATTACTTTATTATATACTATGGATGTATCAAGGGGGTGGGGGGTTCCGTTTTGACCCCCACCCCTCCTCCCTTCAGACAAAATAATTGCTCTGAATGGTAATTCAGTCTTACAAATGCTGGTAAAACACTTAAACCCCCCTCCTCCACGCACAAACACTTGGAAAAATTACTTTGATATCCTCCCCGAACAAAAATTATTTGGCAAACAATCATCCTCACTGAACAAAATTCTTAATACATCTCCTGTTATATACTCATTATACAATTTTGCTGTATATTATATACAACTTCTTTAATATTTGTAATTGCTATAAGCAATTAACATCTGAATAAGGTATATTATTTTATTATTTGTATTTATACTAACCCTTAGTATGCCCTTCCATTAGATTTAGAATCATCCCCACTCTTTTCTCCCTATGTAAATCCGACTTGTCTTGTAATGGGATTTCAATCAATTTTTGTTCATTCCAAACTTAGTTTTAATCACATTGATTCACTCAAATACGTTCGTTTAATTGAATTAGCCTTATAATTAAATAAAATACATTAACTTAAATTTCTGTTCTTGTTGCACTTAAAAAGATTTCTTTCCCACTAAACTTGTTTTTCTAATTGTAAATTCATTAAAATTGTTTTCTTTATCAAATTTATTTTTCTAATTATAATTTTTTTCTAGGAGTTGCAGCAGTGGATTTCGTCACGATGGTTTACCAATTTCTTTTATTGGTTTTCAAGAGCCCGAAAATGATCCTAAAAACTATTGTTTCTTATGGGCTGTTTTTAGCGACCCTGCTGATCCATTCCAAACAGTGGCAAACATGTACCAGCTCTGGCACAGTCGTAAGGAGGTTTCAGATGGAGGATTTCCAATATACTCGGTAATGTTCTTACCTTTCTTTTTTCCCTTGTTATTATTTTCTCTCATTCTCATTCTCTTTTGTCATCGGGTAAACCTTAACGAAACCTGTTCTAGCACAGTGGATAGATGTGCTTGGCAATACCAAGTACCCGGGTTCGATCCTTGCTGCAGCAAGGTTGGGCGACAAGTTGGCTCCTTGTCCCTGTAAAAAACACTCAGTTTGATACGTTTACTCAACGCCCTATGCGCCAGCAATGGCTCAGGAGGATCTCTATCTTTTTTTTATCCTTAAACCTTAAAGTAATATTCGTCATATTAAGCTAAATAATTTTTAAGTATTAATAACAGTAAAAGAAGAAAAAAGTATGCACCAGCTCTGGTGCAATCGGAATGAACTGTCAGACGGAGGACTCCCCATATACTCAGTAATTGTCTTATCTTTTTATTTTACTTTTTTTCTTTCTTTTTTTCTCTCGTTCTGTTTCGTCATTGTGTCATTTTTTCTGGCCATAAATCTTGATTAAAAAAAATCTATTAAACATTAATAATAAGTTTTATATCAGCTTATTGTTATTAATTATTAGTTTATTCTTATTAATAAACTTTAATCTTAATAAACATTTAATAAGAATCTATAAACATTAATAAGATAATTTTACAATCGGAATTAATTGTTGGATAGGGGAGTTCCCTATGTACTCTGTAATTTTCTTAATTTTTTTTTTTTTTTGCTTGTTGTTTTGATTTTTAATTCTTCATTCTGTTTCATCATTTTGTAATTCATCAGATAATATTAGCTTAGTAAAAAAACATATATCAATATTATTAATACTAAAGGAATAAAAAAAAAAAATACCATCTCTTTGTTCAGTCAGAAGGATTTGCTTATGCTTACTAATTTTCTTGTATTTTCTTTTACTTTCTGTTTCTCTCATTTTTTTTGCTATTGCGTAATCCTTCATAGACGGAATCAAATAATTCTGTAAAACAAACAACCTCTGACTTTGATTTTAATATTGCATACTCGGTAATTCTTTTTTTCAAAGTTTGTTTATTCGTTTTTCTCTCATTCTCTTTTGTCAGCTCTTGTAAAGTCGAAAGGAATTGTATGGAAAATTCCTGATATGCTCGGTAATTTATCATTCGCTTTTTTACTTTCTATTTATTCTTTTTCATTTATATCATGTAACCCTTCAGTCTATATTGCTAATAGTAGAAAAAAATATTATCAGGGTTGCAGCTTCTGCTGCAATCTAGTAAAGAACGAATTCTATCCCATAGCAACCGAAAATCTTCAAATATATTTTGAAAAAAAAAGTCAACGGAGAAAGAATACTGTTGGAAGCTGATTAGGAATGGTAGCTATGATTTCGATTAGTCTTAATGACAAAACTTCGTTGCAAGAAAAGATGTTTGGGAAATTCGGGAAAAGCCTGAAACTTACCAAATTGGTGTCGGTTCGAAATGAAAACTGCTTCATTGGAATGTTTATAGCTGGAAACTCCATTTAGGTGAATTGCAGTCTCTCATCTTGAGCAGCAACGAAAATCACCTTTTTGCATTGGAAGCAATGACGTGTCTCCTTTTGTATATTTTTCACGGATGAAAAGCAGATGAAGACTTGCTAGATGTTTTCCAGAGAAGTTGCCTACGGATTGTTCTGGGTACCCGGCTGACTGACCGTATTTCAAACAGTAGATTGTACGAAAAATACGATTGAATCCCGCTTTCAGGGCTATAATGAGAGAAAGTTTGAGACTGCTTGGATACTTTCAGCGGGTGAAAGATGACAGATTACCGAAGATTGTCCTTTTTGGCCAACCGTCAAGGACTAAACGGAAAGCAGTTCGTCCGTGGATGGGGTGGGAGGATGTCATAAAGAAAAATTTAAGGGAAATAAGAAGTTCCTGGGAGGGTGTAAAGAGCGAGGCTTTGAATATATTTGGTTGGAAGAGGAGCGTGTGTAGCTGTGTTGGCCTCAGGCGGCTTGGTGTTGCAGCGAGATGTTAGTGGCAGTAGTAGTAGTAGTTTTTACTGCAATCTCAATTACTTATTTCCCGGTAATTTTGCACTTAGTTTTATCAGCTATCTTGCAGAATGGGAGAACTACTGATGTCTCAATCCTTTGGGAAAATGTTGGTCCTCCATGCTTCTTCAAGGATACCATGGAGCCATTCCTTAGTGATCTCAGGGCACTGTTTTGTATAGATCGTATATATTGATTATATATGATCAAATCCTACATAAATTAAAAGGAATATCCCTCATTATTTCAATAGATATATTTCGTAGAAAGATAGAGAGCCTTTATCTTTAATACTTTTTTTTCAAGTCTTTTATAATTATAAAGTTTTTCAGGAAATTTAAAAGAGTACCCATCAATGTTTCAATACACATTTTTCGTATAAAGATAGAAAGTCTTGTCATAGATAGCCTTAATCTGACACGCTTCTATTTTGGACCTTTATTTATTATTCATCTTAAAGGACTCAAAAGGAATATCTTTTAATCCTTCACAGAAAGATAGAAAGTCTTCATCTTAGAAACTTTTATTTGTAGGATGTACTGACTGTTAAATTTTACAGGATTTAAAAGGCATATCCCTGAAGCTTTCAATAGATATGGGCGACTTTGTGCAAAAATCCAGTGGAAGCAATAGAGCATTTTCTGTATGCCGTCCAGTTTCCTGTTTTTCTCTTAACCACTGTCAGTCACTATTGGAGAATGATGAGCAGTCGTTTGATCCTGAAAACACTGGAAGTGAGTTTGATTCATTAATTCGACAAATTCACTATAATGTATTATTTATTGACAGGCTCTGATTTCACCGGTTACCATCCTATCGTTGATTTACCCATGAATGGCAGGCTAAGCACTTTTTTTTGAAGTGTTTCTTTAATATCAGGATTTAAAGTTCCAGTAGCAATGAAAATTAGATCTGATTGTTTGAATCGGCCAAATGGAATCTCTTAAACATTGGAAAAATTTGGACATTCATTTTGTGATGACAGAGACGCCAATGTTCAGTTGTCTAGTTTTTGGTAATAGCGGGCGCAAAATTTAAATGATAGAAACTTTGGCCAAAAATCAGCAAAAAAGCTTACAACACGTGACACCGGACAGGTTAAGAAGGTGTAGCTCTCCCTTGAAAATGTTGCTTTCTTTAAGAATCAGTAGATTCTCAGGACAACTTGCCCTATGTGAACATGGGCGTATCCAGAATTTTTTATAGGAGTGGGCTGGGGGGAAGTTTTTGTGTGTTACGTTTTTCAAGTCGGACAAACATTTTAGGGCGGAGGATTGAAACCTGGTAAAACTGAGTTTGATTCATTAATTTGATGTCCTGTGGTGGCGCAGTGGATTTGACCTTAGCTTGGTAATACGGGACCCAGAGATCAAATCACGCTGCAGGAATGCACTACAGGGCTGACACAGGGACCATAGTAGTCAAGAAGCTTTGTTAATTCTTAAATAAAAATAAATTCATTAATTTGACAAATTACTTTAAGGTACTATTAGTGGCAGGCTCTGATTTCATCGATTAGCATCTTATTAGCATCTTAAAAAACTTTAATAAACGCGTCAAGTTTTTGTTTTATATATACATTTTGTTTATGTTTTTTGTGTTTATAAAAAAAGAAATTTTTTTGTGTGTTACGTTTTTCAAGTCGGACAAACATTTTAGGGTGGAGGATTGAAACCTGGTGAAACTGAGTTTGATTCATTAATTTGACAAATTACTTTAATGTACTATTAGTGGCAGGCTCTGATTTCATCGATTAGCATCTTATCGTTGATTTGCCGATGACAGACCGGCTAAGCACTTTATTGCTGTTTTTTTTTCGATTTACTCTTTTGTTGAAGTTTTCTTTAGTGTCTGAATTTAGAGGACCAAGGGCAATGACAATCAAATCTTTTTGTTTGAATGGGTCAAGTGGGAACTTATACGACCATATATATCTTAAAAAAATTGGAAGATTCAGACATTCATTTTGCAATATAAAAGACGTCCATATTCAGTCATGCTGTTTTCGGTAATACTGGGCGCAAAATTTAACTGAGAGAAACTTAGGCAAAAAAAAAACGCTAAAAACACGTGACACCAAATAGCTTAAGAGGGGTAGTTATCCCTTGAAAGGTGTAGTTGTCTTTGGGAATTAAGATATTGCTAAGGCTTAAATTTTCAGACAAAAAGCGTTATAAAATTTAACTTGGCAACTTTGCTTATTTATTCTCGAAGTTCAATGTGGCAACGCCGACAGAAACGTTGGTATTTATTTGCATGCTGTCTCATGGTGGTCTGGCAATAAAAGTTAATCCTGCTTTCTTTGTGAAAGTAATTAAAAATAATTCTCAATATTTAAGAGATTTACAACAATTATAATCAAATTTTACAAGCTTCAGTATAGTCAGGATCAGAAAAGGGTGCCAAAAATGGGTCTGGACAAAAGAGGACATTGATTCCTTATTATGTTTGACTTTCGAATCCTTGCAAAGGATTTCAAGAGAAAATCATAGTGAGTAGAGGAATGGTCTCTTCATGGAAGTTAGAACTTCTGTGAGATCAGTAGAAGCTAATCAATAGTGTCTACTCTTTTTCTTTCGCTTTTGGTAAAACTGGAAAAGATTGGCCTTTTCAATTTTGGAGAGTTAAGCCCGATTTGGGTGCAGAAAGAAGTTTTCAAGTTTTTACGTCCGAGAGAGCTGTAGCTCTAGAGACGGCAAGGTGGTAATTTAAAATGTCTACAGTTAAAGGGAATTTTTTTTTTTTTGCACAAATAATAATAAAAGTCCGATACCGGATCCAGAAGTTCGATATCGCATCCGAAAGCCTTTATATACGAAGGGGGGGCCAAAAACTTATGGGAAGGAAGTATGATAAGAAAGCAAATAAATAATTATTTGGGAACAGCTTCTAAGACTTTAATTTGAGCTGTAGGCTCTTTCCTGGAAAGCAATATACAAAGTACAACAACTTATCGAGTCAGCAATAAAACGTTCTTCACCGCTTTTTTAATCATTTTTCAAGGTTGACTCTTTGGGTTAAGGGATAAGAAATCCATTTAAAAAAAAATTCTATCACAAGCCCTCAGGGGCTGAATTTGAATTTTGGAGCGATAAAAAAATACAAGCCAAAAAACCATAAAAAAAGGGCACGACAACTAAAAACTGGCAAGCAATGCCAAAACGACAACAACAGAATGACAAAAAATTTATTAGTTGAGATTATTAAATTATTATATTTGCCTGAATTAAACTTAACTGAAAGAAACTTAGGCAAAAAATTTGCAAAAAAAACACGCTAAAAATAGATCTTTAAAACATTTGCTGCACTTCTAATATGGTTTGCTCATAGTTCCCTGTGAGTAACAATCAAAAAGTTTTCTGTACTAAATAATTTTTATAAAGCTTATTTGAGGAAGTTCCATCTTAGAATGTACTTTACATAATACACTCCTACATGCTCAAATACGTTTGCAAAAAAAAAAGATCAAAAAATTTTTATCGATCTTGTTCTTGCTCTCCCGTGACAAGGTGACATAACACGATCTTTTCTATGTATGTGGTTAATTTAATTAATTTAATTTGACATTAATGAGACGAATGGTTTTGTAAACTCAAAAAAAGTTCTGGAAAAATTGACTCAAAACGAGCTTTGTGTAGGTACCTAAAGTGAATTAATTAAATACATTTTTGTGTTATCAGTTTTTAAGCTTGGAAAATCTCTAATACCCCCTTGATTAACTAACACGACTACCTAAAGTCTTTTAATTATTAGCGACTCTGTAAATAGAAGGATATGTAAAAAGGAATTAAATTGAAAAAAGCGATTCGATGGAACCATTTTAAGCCTGAAACTCGGAGTGGTCGATAGTCAAATATTGGATTTAAAACAAGTCTAATTCCCGCTTAATTAGCTAACGCGACTATTTTTATTGTGAGCGATACTGTAGATAGAAGTATATTTAAAAAGGATTTGAATTTTATAAAAAAGCGATTCCGACGGAACCATTTTAAGCCTGAAACTTGGAGTGGTCGATATTTAAATATTTGAAACGTGTGTAATGCCCACTTAATGGCTAACATGACTACCTAAAGGCCTTTAATTGTTAAAGACGCTGTATTTAAAACGGGATTTGAATTGTAAAAAAAACGATTCCGACGGAACCATAAACTTGGAGTGGTCGATTGTCAAATATTGGATTTAAAACACGTCTAATTCCCACTTGATTAGCTAACGCGATTAATTGTCTTTTAATTGTTAACGACACTATAAAAAGAAGAATATATAAAAATAATTTAAATCGTAAAAAAACGATTCCGACGGAGGTAGAATTGTGAACATTATTGGATTCCTGAAGGCTCATCATTGAAAGCGAGTTTCTCAAATGTAATTTTGAAAACTCGGGATGGCTCAGGAATTAGCCATTATAGTACTCCCTAAGAGAAAAGCATTACCATACTTAAAATTATTTAAAGTTATCACGAAGGAGGCAAATAACAGATTACAGTTGTTGTTCGAAATTCACCTAAGACTTCAATAGAAAATGATGGAACCGTAATTCGTGCGCTGTGGGTACGGAAAATCTAATGGAGAAATAAAAATACTTCTTCAGAAAATATACTGCGATCCTTGTGATCTGGCTCATTAATGAATCTTAAATGGACGCAGTGGCTAGATTAAAATGCGCATTATCAAAATAAATGCATTTGCGCAATTTTTCTCACCCTGAGGAAGGTGGCATGACAAATACAAATTGTCCACTAAGACTACATTTTTTTATTTTTCTAGGTCTTGGTCAGCCAACTCTCAGTCTTTTCGCATTTGTCCTTGAAACACAAGAAGATTCGGATAATTTGGGTGCCAAATGCCAGCGCCATTTAGTGCTTTTTGATATTAATGCTTATTATCAAGCTCAGATGCCTCTAAAGCCAGTCGCTCGTCATGATAGTCTTGTGTCCTACTTGGGTATTTTTGCTTATGGCGAAGGTCCTTCCGTATATGACGTTTTTATTGATGAAAAGAGGGTGATTAAATATCAACACTTCACGCCTACGGAGCAGCACTTTTATCCATCATCTCTGGCATTTGGTAAGCCAGTGAATTTTGCTCTAAGCCTTTTCTATTTTTTTTCTCTCTATCTCCCTCTCTCTTCCCTTTCTTTCTCTCTATCTTTCTTTCTTTCTTTCTTTCTTTCTTTCTTTCTTTCTTTCTTTCTTTCTTTCTCTGTTAGTTGGGGCTCAACGCAGTTGCCTTCCAAAGGAAATTATTATAGATAAAAACCCCAATTCTCAAGTGATTAGAAAGTTGACATTAGACCTAAAAAAAAGCAATCCTATGTGTAAGAGGAGTAATTTGCCGTAAGCCACTGCTCTTTATAATAAAGTTTAACTTTTTGTCTTATTAAATTGTAATCCATCAGTATAATATGTTAAATTTCTAGTGTAAAGAGGGGGAGGGATAGAAGCCCTCTAGTATGTAGGATACTGTATAAATGTTTAGTGTTTTAATAATTCTCTGTCCTTTCATTTAAAGACACTAGTTTTTTAATTTGTTCTCTGTTTGTTTCTAATATAATATTCCTGTTACTCCAAATTTCAAGGTGACTATTTAATGCTCAGGAATTTTGGCCCCTGCCTTTTCTTTTTTCATTTATCTCCCTCTTCACTTTCTCTTTCTATCCTTTTTCTCTGTTTCTCCCTCTCCCACCTATTGGTGTTTGTCAGGCTGCTCTCTCAAAAGTTAAATGACTACTACCAAGTTAAAAGTTAAATGACTACTACCAAGCTGTCTAAGGCCAACACAGCTACGCACGCTCCTCCTCCATCCCAATCTATTCAAAGCCTCCCTCTTTACACCCTCCAAAGAAGTTCTCATTTCCTTAAAATCTTTTTTTATGGCATCTTCTCACACTAGACGAGGATAACCTGCTTTCCGTTTAGCCCTAGACGGTTGGCCGAAAAGTTCGCATCGTTCATCCTCAGAATGTGCCCTAGCCATCTCAACCTTTCTTTCATCATAGCTCGGACGGACAGAGCCGATTATTAGTTTTTATGGTTATGCACACACGAAAGTCCGTCGACAAGTCAAAATTAACATTCACGAAATTATAATGTATACAATTAACAACAATAATTGTCACATACACACGAAAATCAGTCGACAAGTATACACAAAATTATAATATATACATTTAACAACAATAATCCGGATTAAAAAGTCGATCCAGCATTAAACAACTTAACAAACGAGGGCACAAAACTAAGCTCATAACGAGCATGTGACACAGTCACAGGTTGAAGTTGTGGTACAGGCTCTGCAATGGCCCTGATTGGTCTTACCCGTGCCGGTTGATGTTGGGGCGAGAGGATATTTCGGTGTATAGGGCTGGACAGGATTTTATTACCAAACCACAGGACGAGTTTTCAACGACGGGATTAAAGGGTTTGAAGTTGAAACTGATTAAGGAGGGATATATACAGCACTTTCGGGGCTTTTGAGATCACTAGGAGAGCACTGTATGGCACCCTCCCAATCCGGTCCGACTGTTCCCTAGTCAGCCGGAAATGCCATGCAGGGCAACAGTATTCAAGTTTGGAACGAATTAAAGAGAGATACACAGGAGGTGTGGTGCAGGGATTCCATGGCGAGCCGACAACTTCAGAGATCTGATGGGCAAATTAGCTTTTTTAACATGCCATCAACATGTTTGTTCCACTTCAGATCCGAAGTAATATTAACGCCGAGCAGTTTCATTTCGGTCATGTGACTGGCGCTGGGAATAAGTGGATTAAAGACTGGTGTAGATTTTAAAGAAGGTATGGTTAAAATTACAGATTTATCAAAGTTGACAGTCATTTTGTCCACCTTTAAATCTTGACATATATCATCCATCAGTGAACCTGCTCTGCTTGGTAGGTTTTTTTGACAACATTCAATGAGTGACAGATCGTCGACATACTTCCAGCGGTCATCCAGTGTTGTTGCCAAATCATTTATCATGACAAGAAACAAAAGTGGTCCCAAGAGGGTGCCTTGGGGAACTCCACAAAAAATGGGCAGTGGAACTTATATTTTGTCCGTTGACATCTACCAGAAAGAAAACTAGCAATTAAACTTACAAGGAATGAATGTACATCTAGTCCAAGAAGTTTTTTTTTACAAGAATATTGTGGCAAATTAAATCAAAAGCTTTTCTTAGATCTGTTGCAATAAGATAAATCCAAGAATCTAGTCCATCGGGTTTTTGTAAAATACTGTCAATTATACTTACTAAGTAATGAAATGTAGACGTGTTCGGTATATTTCCAAACTGCCTCGGATCAATTTTCTCCATAATGCTGTCTTTCAGCCATGCTGCAACAGAACTCTCATACATTTTGCTAAAAACGGGTCGGACACCCAAACACTCATTGGATGCATCTTTTTTTGGTATTGATGTAATGAACCCATTTTTCCAAATTGATGGATACTCACCTGTTTTTGTCACCTGATTAAAAAGTAGTGTTAGGTGGCCACTAAGATAATCTGGAAATGGTTTGATGAGATCGACGGGAATATCTACAGGGATAATGCTTGTTCTTTTAAGCCTTTTTAATTTAAAAAATACCTGGGACTCTGATATTAAAGGGAAATTAAAAGACTCAGGGGGAGGGGTGGGTACTTCCTTGCTCAGCAAAGGCGGGAGGGATTGCACAATACTACCCAGATGTTTATTAAGAGAGTTGGCTGTTACGACGTCATCTTCATCAATGCTAAAATCAACTGCTTTTTCCACCTTGCCTGTCATCCTTTGATTTGGTTGTGCCACTGGCTTGGTTTGGACTCGAACAGATGATTAACTTCACGTTCTACATGTTTGTTCGCGTGTTGTCGAGTGACTTTTCTTAGTTTGTTTTTCAACCTGTTGGCTTGTTGGCTATTACCATAACAGAAAAGCCATTTTTTTTATTACCATTTTCTTAACTTGTTGTGTAATACTTGGTCGATCTGACGAGACACGTTTTGTCGACTTCTGAGGAAAACAGGCCTTGTAATTTTGAAGCAATGTTTCTTGGAAAATAGTAGCTTTTTCGAATCGGAGGTGTTTTACCTGACGTAAAATATTGCAAGGAAAAACGCTATTTTATGCCTTTCTCTTGTTGGTTCCAATTTGAGACAGATGGCCAGGTACTTGAGCGTTACAGAAATGAGGCAGACCACGTTCACCATCCTGTAATAACTATACTTTTAATGCCAGAGTATCTAACGTACGACACAATGCTACTGTTAAGGCCTATTGAAACTGAGAATGAACACAGGACGAAAAATAGGAACAGGAATAATTTCTTAGACCACACTGCTTTTCCATTTACGAAAAATTAAGCATAAAAACGGATTTTAATTTCAACAAAGCAGTGAACAAAAAATAAAAACAATATAAGACTCAAAAAAAAAATTCTGAATATTCCGGCCCCTCGTCCGGGTGCTTTCCTTAACGGAAAAAAATGACAAAATATTAAAGCTATTTAAAAAAAAAAATAACACAAAAAAACCACAACTAAACACACGAAAAAGAAAAAAAAATTATAACAACTCACATTATAAAAAAAAACGTCCAGCACTGATATTACAACATAAGAATAAAACCAAAGGTAATGTCTATAGTGAACCATGGGTCGCTCCTCTTAACATTCAGTGTATAAATAAGAATTTATTAAAAGTGAAGATTATCTTCACTTGAACAAATAAAGTCACCAAACCCCAAGTCCATCACCCCTAACTAAATCTCACTGGTTTATAAACAAATACATGAATTATAAATTGAGCAGATTTTTTAGTTTGCTAGTTTAGCTGCAGTCCGTTAACATTTTCCAGCTTTGACCTCAATCTGACTTTTGTTCGCAGGGTTATTACTTGTTCTTATGTAAATCACTTCTGGTTGACGATTTTACCTGCTCCATAATTAAACTATTATAAATTGAGTTTATTTTAAAATCTCCTTCATCTCTACTAATACTAATACCCCCATAGATAGTCTTTCTTTATTTCTATAATTTCTCTGAAACTTTGCAAAAGTCTCACAGACGCATCTACAATTTTTGTTTGATCAAATAAAATATTGTGGTGAGGAAAGTAAAAAATGTGTTCTGCAACAGCTGATTCAAACGTTTCTAGTTTTTGATTATGTTTTAGCGAGCAATCAGTGGTATTTTTGCGTTGCTGTTGTCTATTTTCGAAATTTTGCTGTATTCTTCTACATAAAATTTACCACAAAGTATATTAACCACAAAGGGAATTAAGATCTCTAAAGTATATGGAAGTGTTCTCCCTCTATTTTGAAAATCAGGTAAATTTTCACAGGCTTCGGGCTTTTGGGGGGTGAGTTTAAACTTAAAGAATTTTATATATTTGGAATCAGTATAAATTTTTTTATAGGTTTCTTATAACACTATTTTCCTCCATATTGTTGATTTGTTTTTTTAATTGAAGGAAAATAGAAGTATCTGAGCCTCGTGAGTGTTGTGAAAGATAGCAAAGAGGATATGCCCCGTCAAATAACTATTTGTGAAGATAACTGAAATAACTGTTCTTTTACGGTAAAAATAATTTTTAGAAGTATTTCATTCCAGGAAATAGTTGTTTTTTGAAAAGGTAGGAACTAAGATCACCTAAGGTTTGAAGAGTATCGAAGATAAGAATAACTAGGATTAGATGCTTATATAAGAAACTATTGGTTAAAAAAAAAAAAACTATTGGTAACGTTTAATTTTCAAGGGTTAAACTTGTAAAGAACTACCGAAGTTTTTGGCCCCTCCCTCCAAAAAGTATCTGAGAAATAGTTCAATTATGAAATGGCGCTTTAGTTATTAGAAACCGTATTGTTGTCCATAACAATAGCAAAGCTAGTTTCTTGTTATCTTTATTTATTTCTCTGTTTTTAGATTCAGTTGTACTTGAGAAGGAGGGACTGATAAACTTCGAACATCTTGGTGCACAACGTCAGCTTATTAACGTGCTCAATTGCTCTACTTGCGACGTCGTGTTGGATCCTGTGGATTTGTGTAAAATGGCAGAGATATATGGTCTCCTTCCACCAGATCAACCCTCAATTTTGTTGGAAGACCTTGTGAGTTGCCTTTGTCTTTAAAATCGTATATTGCAGAAGAAAAAAAAAGAAATCCTAAATTTAGAATTTTCGTTAATTCTTTTGAAGTTTAAAACTACAAAGGATATACGAATAAAATTTTGCCCGCTGGCCCTATTTTAGGTCCTTCCATACCTGAAACTACTACTACTACTAACAACTCACCGCAACACCAAGCCTCCTGAGGCCAACACAGCTACGCACGCTCCTCCTCCATTCCAATCTATTTAAAGCCTCCCTCTTTACACCCTCCCAGGAAGTTTCTATTTCTTTTAAATATTTCTTTGAGACATCCTTCCACCTCAGACGAAGACGACCTGCTATCCGTTTAGCCCTTGACGGTTGGCCAAAAAGGATAATCTGTCATCCTTCATCTGCAGAACGTGACCTAGCCATCTCAACCTTTCTTTCATTATAGCCCTAGAAAGCGGGATGTGATTACATTTTTCGAACAGCTTACTGTTTAATATGCGGTCAGTCAGCCGGGTACCCAGGACAATCCATAGGCAATTTCTCTGGAAAACATCTTGTAAATCTTCATCCGCTTTTCATCTTGTAAATCTTCATCCGCTTTTGTTTATCTTCCTATTCTTTCAAACTGTTTTTTAACTGTTAAAAACAGAGAGGCTTTGAATAGATTGGGATTGAGGATGAGTGTTTGTCGCTGTGTTCTCTGGCGGCTTTGTGCTGAGGTGAACTGCTAGTAGTAGTATTAGTGAAAAACATCCTGAACCTTAGCTATTCTACTTTTAACATCTTCACCGCTTCCACCCTCTTTACTAATAATACTACCAAGGTAAGTGAAGCTGCCCACCTGATCAATATTTTTGATACCCAATGTCACCTTTTCATTTTCACTTATTCCTAGCGTTAGTGACTTAATCTTCTTAAAAATTAATTTTCAAATCTATTGTAGCACTTTGAACTCTCAAAACCTCTAAAAGTTCATTCATTTTGCTCACACTTTCATCTAGGACGCTCAAATCATCAGCATAATCTAAGTCCAGGAGAATCTTTCCTCCCCATTTGATTTTGTGGTCTCCCATTGCCTTTCCTGTGCTCCTTAAGACAAAGTCCATCAAAATGATCAATATAAAGGTGGATAGAACACAACACTGCTTAACTCCTGATTTAATAAAAAACCAGCTGCTAACCTCATTTCCTACCTTAACTGCAGTGTTATTCTCGTACATAGCACTAAGCTCTCCTATCAATAGAATCGATCGCTTGCTCATAATCTACACTACTGAGGACCAAAGGTAGTTTGACAACACTTCTCAATTATTAAGCTAAGAATGAAAATCTGGTTGGCACATTCACTACCTTTTCTAAAACCGCGCTGTTCTTTCCTACTCTCTGTCTATGTCCCCATCCTTCCTACCTGAGTAAACAAACTCTATATCACCTAATTTTGTGCTTCCTACCCTTTGGATAAGAGTTTCTGGAACTCCTAATAAGTCCAGATCGATTCGTCTGTCAAAATGTCGATACGATAGTCATTTTTTGACATTGTAATTTTCCAAGTTCCAATTTTCATATTCTTTACAACATTGGGACTAGTTTAGCCTCAGGAAAAGCAATGGTCCCAGAACCAGTGCTGGACGGAAACTAGCGAATTTTCTCAAGTCTACACGAAGCGGTTAAGTTGGCTTTGAACCAGACAGCAAGAAGCCCCTGGGACCCCGTGTATGAATGGAGGCTTTGTGCAATCCTGGGCCCATCTTGGTCACAACATGGTTTTCAGTTCTTGGCGATCCTCTTCTATCAACAAGAGTCGAAATTCTGCATAGACAGTCTCAAGCCCATTACCTCCGACTCATTATATATCCATGCATACAAATATTATGCTACTACGGGGAGGCGACCCATAGTAGATACATTATCTAGGAACAGATTTTTCGCCAGAAAACACGCGACGAAACAGATCAAGCTCAGAAGATTTAAAGAACAACTAGCTATTTAAATTTTACAGGGCTTTTATCTGTAGAAACTGAAATAAAGGAAAGTTACATTCCCTTAAGTTGTCTCGTACGATGTATTTTTAGCCGACTTTTCGCTCATTTTTTCACCCACAGTTCATTCTTGTTGGGTCTACATACCTTTAGACCGAAATTCTCGAGTGTGTACTGGCTAACAGATAAGATCCCATTTGTTGTCACCTGAACCCACCTTAGGTCAATTCATGCCTAAAAACTGTGATTTTCGAAAATTCTTCACTTGGTGTTTTCAGAATTATGAAGTGCTTAGGATAATTGCACATTTTTGTCAGGATTGTCACGTTGAAGGGAAGCAAAGTTAATTAATTAAATTCGACAACACTTTTCGTCTGTAAAAATTCACACATAAATAATTTGTTGATTCCAAAAGACAAATAGACTTTCAAAGGAAAGCTACACCCTCTTTAGCTGCTTTGTGCTATTTTTGTATAGCACCAAAGTGGTTTTGTGCTATGAATTTTTTAGCTTACTTTTCGCTGATTTTTTTATCCATTTTTCCTTTTTTTTTTAATTCGACGCCCGTTTTTAATTTGACGCTCTGTGATCTTAACAACACCACTTCCTTCATTCCAAATACCATTCGTGCTACCATAGTCAGTGAGGCCCCTTCCATACTACAGCTTTGGCGAAAAAACAAAGTGTTCTCATCTTGAGGTTCATTCTGAGAGTGGTTAAAATCCTTACTAGAGATTAACTAAATTATAAAGATGCTTGATAGTCTTCACATCTACAAGGGTTATAAAAGAAACTTTGAAAAAAGTAACTAGGATGTGCAAATTACGAAAATAAGCTCAGCTTTCTTGTTTTCTTATTTTTTCTGTTCTTTCTTGTTTTTGATTTTGGCACCAGCTACGACCAAAATGTGTACAACTGCACATGAGGGTCTTCTTAATTAAAATTAAATTCTGCTTTTTTCTTAATTTTTTAAGATGCACGAATGGTTGTGTAATTTTCCACTTAACCATTTCAAATATCGTATTTCACTTCATTTGTCCTTTGTTCTTAAAATAATTTTTTGATCATGTACATTTCTGTAATTCTACCGAAAATAAGCTAAGTTGAAGGTGTGTTCTTTAACAAAATTTGATATTTTGAACTTACATCTAAATGAACTTCATCCAGAAGTATAAAGACGTTATTACGTAAATTCCAATGGTCACGAGTTGTCTAAAACCGGTATATATATATCTTATAATTAAAAATCATTTTTTGGTAGAATAATTTTTAGTATTTTTAAAGTTATATTTCGTTTCATTTTATATTCAATAAAATTTTCATTAAATTTATTTTATATTCAGCTTCAAATAAATTAAGTATATATATATATATATATATATATATATATATATATATATATATATATATATATATATATATATATATATATATATATATATATATATATATATATATATATATATATATATATATATATATATATATATATGTTGAAATACTTTTTCAGTCATGACAGAAACGGTGTATATTTTTCCCACTATCTAAAAAAATACTAAGGACTAAAATACTTTTTTACAATACAAAGGACTAAAATACATTTTTCAATTAAATCTCTTTTGCAGAGCAGAGTTTAGAATAATTTGGACTTGAAGCATTATTTCTTCTTTTTTTTACCGTATTGGGGCTTTGTTTTGTAAAAGTAGTCGTATTTGCCACATGCTTTATTTTGCTATTTGCCACAATGCTTTATTTTTTATTTACGGTTTTAAGTAACACTTAGTATGGCTTCCAGAGCAAGAAAAGGAGTCTGGTGTGCAGTTTCTGAGTCTGATTTGCTTCATGGGTCCGTTGGACAACGGCTCTGATAAATTTTCACTTTCAACGTAATTTTTGTTTCTGAAACGGGTGATCTGTGTATGTACAGCAAGGAATTCGGTGATTCGGACAGGTTTTTAATCTCGGGATTTCTCTGATTTCGGAAAATTTAAAAGTGTATCTGAATCAGCGTAGTAGCTTTGGCTTAGTAAAGAGTGACGTGTCTCCCATGATGAAGCCATTCGGGCCTCATCTTGAAGAGTTGTTGGTCGTAGTAACTTAGGAGAGAGCTCATTCTCTCTCAAGCCACCTATTCTTTGGCCTGTTTTAAGGGCCGAAACGGATCAGAGGGCAAACTGGCGGCTCTTCAACGCCCAATACGTCCTAAAACGCCCCTCCTCCAGTCTTACTAGGTGTTAGATCAAAATTTACGATAACCATTTTGATCAGAACGTCAAAAGTTCTGCTTTTGCAGGTGGTTTAGTACTTGTAGTCCCAGAGAATGAGTGCTGCCAAAAATTTCTCAGATGGACCAATTGCTACCTAGAGCTTTCTTTTGCCAATATTTAAATTGAAGTATTTTTTGCTTTCCAATTTTTCTGTTTTTTTTTTAAATATATTCTGATTTCCTAGGGTGAAGGGGCATTGTCCCCTGGCTCACTCTTCTCGACGTCCGCGGGCCAGGAACGAGAGACTCAAATTATGCAAATTGACTTTATAAGACGTATGAAACAAAAAAAAAGCATATAATAAATGAAAAATCAAATCAAATAGGTGAGAAAAAACTAGGATTTTATCAGCCAAGACCTCGGCCAAGTCGTTCTCAGTGCTCAGAAAAAAACAAAGACAAAATCTAACCTTTTGAAGTGAACTGAACAAGAAAAGAAAAAAAAATTGAATAAATAAAACAGCCTGAATAAATGAAAGATAATTCACTAATAAGATTGGACAAATATTCTTTGCTTAACAATATTTTGCCTCTACCCGCAACATTGATTTTCATTGGGTATGCTGTTAGGTTGTCTTAAACTAGACAGGGGAAAATATTGATTGCATAGGTTTTCTCAATACGTCTTTAGAGAAATGTGACCAGGCTGCACTTTGTTGAAATCACAGTTATAGAAGGATTTGTTATCTGTTTTGCTTAAGGGATCCCCCACTCCATGTACTTTGCCAGTACGCTCAATGCCCCCACTCCATGTACGTTCAATCTCTTACTGCCTTTGCCAGTTATGCATACACTCCTGCAATCCCCTTCGTTCAGTCATAGATTTTGTATATAGACACAGGCTTGAAAGATACATTTTAATAGAAAGGTGGATGTATTACTTCTAGTTGGAGTTAGAGTCATACAAGGCTTTTTCGTCTGTATGATTGAAGACTCACAGTGACGTTCTATCCTGCGCATACTTAATCTTTTCATCTATTTTGACAATAATGCATAAAATCGATCTCAGACCTCCCCCTCCCTCGTTTGGTCAACGCTGCGTAGGATCAGTCACTGAATCCCTGTAGTACACAGTTTTTGCATAGATAGTGATCAAAGAGGTTTCTTGTCACAATATAGCCCCTCCTAACGGTCCATGTCAATTTTTCGTAGAATAAAAAGACAAAAATCAAACTTGATTAATCAACTGGCAAATTTGGTCTTGGCTTCAAGGTTTTTTTTTTGTAGTTCTTTGTTCGCAAACTATGTATGGAGATTTAGTTTTTTAGTATAAGACTAACGGCTAGAATTATTTCTTAGCTGAGCAGTTTGACCTTTTTTGTAAAACCCTCCTTACGTGGTATGGCTAAGAACATGGAGACTCGTCTCTATGAGCCCCTAAATCGCTGATTTAAGGCTGAACTCCTGGCCATCTCCTCGCTGCTTCCTATTTGTCTGCTAAATATTCTACCCTTTGCCTTAAACTTCGCACCTAGATATCTCCATTTTCCCTGAATTCGGAACTATCTACCTCTTGGAATGCCTTCGTCTTCTTCATTCAATTGGTGCTCCTTCCTAAACGCTAAATGCATTGTTTTTCTATAATTCAACTCAAGTTTTCTTTCTTAATAAATATTCATGTAACAGATTCAATAACTTCTGACCTGAGTCTGAAACTAAAATTAAATCATATGCAAAAAGCAGAATACCTTTCTCTAATAAAAGGAATCACACTGTGCGTCGAATATGCGAATATATTATGCATCTTGCCCGTGTTTGCAATATTCTGTCCTTATATTTTTGTTACAACAACCAATTTTTTATCCAAACTGTAACTATTTTAAATATTGTTTAATGTGATATTTCAACATTGAGTAAATTATGAATTGACTAAATGTTCGTATTTTAGCCTGGAATTGTCTACAAAGAGTGTATGCTGAATATTTTATTAGAGTATGGCTGTCAAAATCCACTTAATGATTTGGTTAAATATTTGGCAGACATCGACAATGAAACGGAATTTGATGTATTTAAACTTATGTATTGGATTTGGAACAAAGTTAGTGCCTACAAAAATGCGAATGATATTTTGAGTAAGTAAAGTCCTCAAATTATATTATGCTTGTTTTTTATAAGTTCATTGGCACTAGATCATTCTTTTCTCTTTGAAAAACTTCTTAAAAAAAGAAAAAAAACAATGTAAAAAATATATATTTATTATATATAAAATGTATATTATATATATAAAATATAAAACAATATAAAAAAAACACTAGATCTTAGAAACCCTTACACGTTTCATACTTTACATTATATTTGCACTTATAATCTCTATTTTCAGAATCTAGGATATGTTTTATCTAACTGTTTTATTTTGTTTGTTTCAAAATGTGAAGTTTTTAAGTAGGTACAACATTTTCATCAGCGTTGCTACGTTGAACTGTGAATTTAAATAAGTATAACTATTTAGTTAAATTTGACAAGGCTCTTCGTCCATAGAAATTCAAATACTAATGATCAGTAGATTCTCAAAGGCAACTGCACCTTCAAAGCAAAGCCCCACTTTCTTGAATTCATTGGTGCCACTTGTTTTTAGCTTATTTTTCGCTGATTTTTGACCCACCTTCCTTTTTTTGACCCACCCAACCCTACCCCTAATATCCAAATATATAGCCTAAATTACATATTTTCCAGTTATTTTCGCATTGTGTTTCCCCCCTGTACCTGAATATTGAATCAAATGTGGTGACGAAATAAAGCTGGAAAACCAAGTTACAGTGGAAAATGCATTGGAAATACATAATTTGGGCTATATATTTGCACATTAGGGGTGGGGTTGGGGGTAAAGTATAGTGTGTCTGTATGCAAAATGTGTTAGCTACAATTATTCTGTATGCTATGAAGTAAGTATTGTTTCATTAGAATTAACCTAACTTCACTTCTTGCGTGTGGTGGCTATAAGAAATAAGTACCAAAAATTGAATTTGTAACTTCTCCTAATTCTTACATACGTGTACATTAAGATTTCCACTTCACCAATATAAATACTGTCCTTGGTACTTAGTTTACTTAAATCTTACATTTTGCGTAATTTCAAAAAGTGTCTCTTTAGCTAATTGATATTAAAAAGTTTATTTTTTTTCCCCGTTCCCTTCTGGGAAATCATGCAATGCCTAATCCCAGTGGCACCTCCTTGAATGACTGATTGAAAATTCTTGACTCACTGAGGTTTCAACTAGGTTTTGCAAGTCAACCTTTTTGCCTACTAAATATATCTCTCAAGGACCTGTTTAGATAGGCCGTTTGCTTAATTTGCGATTTTTCATTTTGTAAACCCGTCAAAATAGGAGATATGTGCGTAAACTGTAGGAAAACAAGAATTTTGAAACTATTTGATCGGGATCGAGTCCTAACATTGGTAGAAAAAAACGTTTAGAATCGATTTTCTGGACGTAGAAATAGCGACAATTTTCATATATATTTGTTTATAATTATACATTTATATTATATTAAATAACAATATATTTCATAATAATATAGAATATTACATTATATTATGCTTCACTACAATAATTATATTACAAGTAAATATATTTATATTCATTTATGTGTATTTTTTTGTGATTATATGTATATATATATATATATATATATATATATATATATATATATATATATATATATATATATATATATATTATAAACCAATGTGATATAATACGTTATATTGTATTGGATTATTCTATATAACAATATAATATATAATACTATAACATATTATTTTATGCTCCTCTGTAATAATTATAGTATAAAGTAGTATTTATTTATTTACATGTATTTCAAATAATTATATATATGTTGTAAACGATATTTTTGCGGATTTTTTTTATAGTTCACACATATTTTTATAAACTATATAGTTATTTTGAACTTATTGCATATAATACTAATTCTCAGAAAATTTTCAATTTTGGGGACAACTTTTCCTTTTAAAAGCAAGTTTAGCTCTGTTTTGTTTCAAAAAGTAAGGCTAAAGTTTTTTTTACTGTTTTAAAAGTAGAGTTGAGTTTTTTACTGTCCTAAAAAGTAAGAGTTGAGAGAAAGAGTCAAACTTTAGCGTAAAGAGCAGGGCGCTGAGGAGGGGACAGGCCCTTTCATATACGGAGTAATTTCTGTTCGTTTTAAATTTTAATGTCGCTCCTTACTTTCAGTAAAAAAAAATTGTTTGTTTTATTTAATAGCGCTAAAAGGCGAACAGTAAACGCTAGTTATCTTCAGATAATAAATACCAACTGAAGTTAAAAGTAAAGATTTTTGCATAATTCAGTGCTTCAAGAATAAGTGTTGGTGTTTTTTATAGTTTTGTAAGCCAATCACATAATTGCTCAGTGAAGTACTATTTCTGGAGTCACAAATAAGCGATATATTTAAGCCTAATTCATTAGCCTGTGGGAAAGATTTTAAGCCAAAATTCTTTTTTGTTAAATTCTACCAGATTGGTCATCCTGTCCAAAATTTTAAGTCAGTAAAAATAACAATAGTTTTGAATCCAGAGATTTTATGCAAGTAATCCTTCTATTATTTTTATGGACTTTTTTGAAGGAACATGGCAAAGACTATTGAAGAATATAGTGTCGACTGTGAAGATCAAACTCCCCTTGACTTAGTTTATGATTTGAGTGCTCTAGGTAAAGATGTGGCGAAATAGCGGAGGTTTTGAGGGTTCTGGGTCTTCTTAGTCAATGATAGGAAGACTGTGAGGAATAAGATAGGATGATGGAGAAATTTTATGTAATAAGAAAATTGATCAAGGAGTTTGCATCACATACTACCCTGTTGGATTGATGCTTTGCTTGGTAATATGAGGCCAGCAAGGTAATATGAGGCTCAGCAAGGTTGGATGACAAGCTTGCTGCTTGTCAATGTAAAAAACGACCCAGTAACTGGAACTTCGATTTGACGCCATTTGCGCCAGCAATGGCTCTCTAAGATCTTTTTTCTTTCTGTCACATACTTGAGTGATATTGTTAGCAATGGTTGTATGTAATGAAGATGTAAAAAGTAGAATAGCCAAGGCAATGGGTCTTGGCAATGGTAGTATTGTCAAATATGACTGAAATGGTGCTGCTTTGAAAGGCTGAGGAAGATTTGTTAAGTGTTTTCCAAGAGAATTGTCTAAAAAAAGTTTAAGTACTCGTTTGTTTGACCTTATTTCAAATAATAAGTTGTACGAAAAAATGAATCCAACTGTCTAGGGTTATAGTGAAAAAATAAAGTTCAAGTGGCTAGGCAACGTTATAGAGGAAAGGATGACAGATTGCAATAGTTTGAGTTTTTGACCATCCTTCTCGGACAAAACGCAAATAGGTCTTCCCTGAATTAGACGGAAAGAGGTCACAGGGAAGGAAATTGGGGCAAAGAGTGAAGGTTTAATTGGGTTGGGATGGAGGAGAAGCGTGCGTAGTTTCCTTGATGCTGATGAAATGCATTGTTAGTGGTAGTAGAAGTATTAGTAGGAATACCTCTTTTTTCTTTATGTGTCACTTAAAGATATTTATCTGATTGGGTGTCAGAACTGCATTACACAAAACAAAAATTAAACAACTCTTTAGATCTGAAGGACGCTTAAACTGACCGCAAATAACTTACGAGGCTGAAAAGCAAAATATTCACTTCTTTTTATGTCACAAATTTGTTTACGAGTCTTGCGATGGCACTGAAGCGAATAAATTGATATCACTACTTGTTTTGGCTGTGGGTTTTGGTTTTTTGGGTTTGCTTTTTTGTCAAAGAAAGCAGGGTGGTTTTTACAACATTGTTGTTTTTAGGAGATTTGTATAATAGAAAGTAAATGTATGAGAAGTTTAAAAGCTATTAATCTAGGATTTGGATTTTGGTGTGCAAAGGTGGCCACTTCACTGCCTATTTTCTTCTAATTTAAGCTCTGCATTATATGACATATGTCCTCCTTTGTTTATCCTAAAACAGTAAAATAAAGGCCAAACTCTTCAGGACTTTAATAAAGGTTCGTATAAGTATATAAGCATTTGAGTCGAAATACTTATTCAGAGGTCGGAGTAACCATTTTCGAAGAATAGATTTTCGAATTTTTTTTATAAAAGAAGGCAAATAATTATGTGTTTATTTTTTATGGAGGAGGGTGTTTTCATTGAAAAAATTGGAAACACCATTATCTCTTTTTCTCAGTTTCGACCCTATGCACTCATTGAATATATGACCTCGATGATGCTAATTTGCAATTCGTTTTTTTTTATTTTTTTTTTCAACAAATTGCTATTTTACACTGTTTAAAGTGTGTTTATGTTCAGGTATTCCTCTGTTCAACCTGTCTTGTGAAATGGCCGAAACGTCCACTGTTGACAGTCTTCATAAAAATGACGGACATTTGAGGCTATTGAAAAATCTTTTACTGGTAATGGAAAGCCGTGCAGTTGGGAAGGTTGAAGATCACCTGTTAAAAGGTAGAACTCTCAAATATTTATTATTGTTATTTTGTATAATTGCATTTTTCTAAGGTTTTATTTCAAGGGGAAGGGTTGACTTCCCCATAAACGTTGAAGGTAAAATAAAAATCAGCTTTTTTGTTGCTTGTAAATTTTCACACTGTGAATTGCTTCGGTTCTGTTTACCTGCATTATCAGTTTTGACTTGGTAATTTGACAACCATCAAGAACATTCATAATATTGATCGAAACTAAATTGTGTTTGATATTTATTCAATTACTTGACTTAGGTAAAAATTGAACATTAATATTCGTGTTTGATTGAACCATGAACAAAAATTAAATTATCTTGGTCGTTTTTTATTGACCAAGTGTAGTCATGAGCAACCTAGCCCCGCCCCCTTCCCGTTACACTGCAATAACGACGTAGGGGTATTACTTATGCTGAAGTCCGGCAGTTCTGATTTTGCTCCCTTTTTTTACTCGTGATCAGATATATACAGCTAAGAAACGGTAAGAACTAAGAATCCATAAATTTGGATCGTGAAATTGGAAAAAAAGATTCTCGGAAGTTTATGAAAGCTCCAATGATTATATGAAAAAAAAATTTCTAGCCTACTAAGATATCAAGAAAACTACTGGAAAGGATTATCGTATTTCAACAAAAAATTTGGGAAGTAACAACTAATATCCATTGTTTGCCTTTTTGGGGTCTTGAACCATTCTGACCTTGGTAGTAGGAGGGCCTGTAGTCTTTTCACCAGGAACCCTACCAGAAGAGCCTGATAACTGTAGATTAAATGATTAGAGGTAGAAGCTAGTTTCCTGGTTTTGTTGTTTAGGACTCCCAAGCAAATCGACTTCTTTAGGGGGAGGGTTGGGGTTGATAAAGTCTAATTTTCATAATATATATCAAAATGGGCTGCATATTAACTAACTCAACTGATAGTTGTTGATCATGAAGGACTGCAAATGTATCAACTCAATACAAGTAACGTTACAAGTATCAGTATTAAGTCAGATACGAAATACTGTTGCTTGTTTTCTCATTTTCTATTATTCTTATGTGCATAATTTATTCCTTTGTTTCTTGTAAGCTCCTAACTGCGCAAGTTCTCTGACAGTTAAGAGCAGTGCCTTCACGGTCCAGAATTCTCAGGGTTTCCTCAAATTTCCCCAAAATAAAATTGGGTTTTCTACAACTCGCCCGAAAATTAATGCTGTTGAAAATTAATTGTTTGTATCTCATGTTAACGTCAATGTGTTTATGAACGTTAGTTTACCAGGAGAGTTCAGAAAACAAAATTTTCATTCGGGAGAATTCAGGGAATCCTAAAATATTTGAGATGGTGAAAGCAATAGTTTTTTTGTTTGAAATATTCGTGCCACTGAGAGGTGGTGGAAAAAAAAAAACCTTTATACTTACAAGTCTAAAAGATAACCAAGAATGATACGAACTGGTTTGTAAAGTGGCCAGGGTAAGCGGGGACTTTCTGTAGCGGAAGGACGTCCTCTCTGCGGGAGAGCTTTTTTTTTATTATAATCTAGAGGTAGTAGTACATTGTCATTGCCGAAGACCGCTCTTCGGCTGTTTTTTTAAGTAAATTAAAGTGTTGGAGGCATTTAATTCTTAGTAATGTTTCAATATTTTTTTTGTTTTGAAATATTCGTGCCACTGAGAGGTGGTGGGATAAAAAACAACACAAAAAAACCTTTATACTTACAAATCTAAATTTATCGGGTTTTCCCGATAAATTAATCAAACTTATTACCTGCTGCTATCGAAAGGACCACTTTACAGCAAATAGCGAACTTTTTTAAATTCCAATTCTACGAAGAGGCCGCTGTTATAAAAACAATTATAAATTATTCCCCCCCAGAAAAAAACTTCCAGTATCATTTCAAATTATTTTTACATTACATACAAATAAACACACTTATATACGAATCAAATGAGCTGAAAAGACGGCTCTACCTCATTTTTAATTTTCATTCTTTTCTTTTTCTTTCATTTTCCTCCTTTTCGTATTTTCGGCTGCTATTTAAAACAAAATAATCTAATCTCCATTTACCCAACCGGCAACGCTATTCTCACTCATGCACACACTCTTCCCACTCAGAAACTCAAACTCTCTTTCTCACTCCTTTTTTACCACACTCATATTCTTATTTACAATTCAAATCAAGAAAATATTTTCTCCACTCTTCACTTGAATTTAATAATACAATTTTTCGTTTCAATTTGACTCTTAAAATATTCCAAACTCACCGCTTTATTTCTTTTTCTTATACTCCACACGTAAGGGCACATGTTTCCAGTAATATAACGCAAAGAATTCTTCTTTTTTACCTCTAACTCCAAATATCAAATTTCTCTAGATTCATCTTTTTTTCGTCAATTTGAACCTTAATTCTGTACCTTTTACCTCAAATTAAAAACAAACTGAAAAATCCTTTATTTTCTTTACGCTTGGCGGACTCGTGGTCTAAGAAATATGACATTTTATTTCGGTTTGGTAAAATCATATGTTTCATTAGAAACATAAGCTCCCTTAATTTAGGCTCCATAGGAATTTCGGTATGGTAAAATCATACGTATCACTAGAAACACAAGCTCCCTTAATTTAGGCCCCATAGGAAATGAATGCAGATTCCTGATTGTACTTTCAAAATTTAAAAATGGTTGTTTTTCTTTTACGTTATAGAAGAGTGTGGTTATCTCCATTTTTATTTCTTTACTCTTTCCCATGAGATTCCCTTTCTGTAACTGTTGCTTCAGTATCTGGACTGAATCTTTTATGTAAGCTGGTGTATTTGTCTCCGAATTGGTTGGAGCAGGCTCATTTAGTATGGAAAGCAACCAATTCTGTGTCATTTCAAAGTGAACTTAGGATTCATTTAAAAATTAGAGTAAATTTGGGTAAGTATATTTTGTAAGTAAAAGTTAAGTCTACGTTATGTAACATAGTGCTTTTTCATTTCAGCACTGAGGGAGCGTATAAGAGCTGCACAATTAATTATTGATTACTTCGAGGCTCTCCTGTGGTTTGTTCATGCTGGACTTCTCCCAGAAACTGAATACCATGAGCCATCGGAACAAGAAAAAGAAGAAAACTATAATATCCCATTGCTGCCGTATCCAGTGTCGAAAATTAAGAATTTTTATAACATCAGGTAAATATTAGGAGTGATTCTTACCGTTACAGCAATCAAGACTTGCTAGGGTGAGGAGAGTGAGTCACGATTTTGTACTATCCCCACATTCCATCTAAAATATGAAAGAGTTGACAAATTTACGTTCGTTTTATTTATTATATAAAACTTTTCCACAAAAAAAGTTTTTCAAAGAAAAGAAAAGGGCTCTATTAAGCCAAGAATGATTAAAAATAAAGTTAAATATTCTTCCAAGCGCAAAACTACCACAAATCACTATCAATAAATGAATCAAACTCAAAACGAACAGAAATTACAACAAATATCCCAGTCAAACTCAAAACGAACAAAATCAACATGAGTAGGGCTGATAATCCCCATGGCTTCTCAAGACCAGATCACAATTTGCACTTTGGTAAAAATAAAGAAGGAAATAACCGTGGATTGTCAGTTTAATTAACATATACTAATATTTATTCCTTAAAGTTTTGATATTTCTGTATTTATGAAAGTAAGAAAGGTGAAAACATTTCAAGCGTATATTATTTTCGTTAAATTACAGAAACTTAGTTTTGTTTTCAGTAGAAGATATAGTTGCTGGATCCTTCTACTATGCTGAACAAAATGATTGTCTCAAAGTTTCAACTGGATGAGCTTGGAAAATGAATTGACTTAGGAAAGGGCTGCTTGTGATTCATAAAGAGGCACTATCTAGTTTTGAATTAATTTAGCTCCTTTAAAAGTTTCAATGATATTTCTAGCTATTATAAAGCAGTGCTGCCTATGATGTTGCTCATATGCCCTTTTGAAAACCTGCATGCATACTATTTTTTCCTTTAATTGAAACGCCTAAACGTTCCATAAAAGTTTCATCTTAATACCTTTAGCGTCATTAGCTGCATGAACTTTAGTTGTAGTGTTAAAAGTATACATATAGTGTCTTCTGGCTAGTTGAAAATCTCCTACAACTTACCCTTAATGGTCTAAATTAATAATAAGTTATTCTTCATATATTGTTTTGTCATCTTTTTGAAAGTCCACATGCTAATAGTTTGTTTTGATTTAGTTCAACATCCGCCTAAATATTGCTTAAAAGTTTCACCTTATTACGCTTAGCTTGTGCAGCAGCAGTAGTTGTAGCAGTATTCGTAAGAGTATGCGTATAGCACGTTTGGTTTCTTCAACATCCCCTTCAACACATACTGAAAGTCTCAGCTTAATACATACCATCAACCATTCCTGCAGAATTTCTGATGCGTCCGCTTGACAACTTGTGTGGGCATAGTGTTTTTCGATTTAGTTCTATACAGTTTCTACATATCCTAAATTTTTCGCCTTAATATTCTTAGTTTTAATAGTAGTAGTAGCAGTAGTAGTAGTAGTAGTAGTAGTAGTAGTAGTAGTAGTAGTAGCTGCAAAATTAATTGTAGTTGCCTAAGCTTTAGTGGCAGGAGTAGTAATAGAAGTACTAATAGCAGTAACAGTAATAGTAGTATGAGTAGAAGCAGTAGCATTAGGATGTAAATATTTTCTTTTGGTTAGTTCAACATCCCTCACAACCAGCCCTGTTAGTCTCAACTTCACAGCCAAACTCTTCCTAAGATATTGCTGTTACAACGTTTTGACAACCTGTGCACAGAGGGAGTGTTCTGATTCATTTCATTTTCTCCCTCAAAATTTCTGGAAAATTTCACCTCCATGCCCTTAGGTATAGTTGTAATAGCAGTCACAGTAGTAGTAGTGATATTAGAGAGAGAGAGAGAGACTTTTATTTTAAAAACGACTTTCACAGCGCATGGCGCTGAATTAGCGTTTTACGTCAAGTATTACAGTCAGATAAAACTTGTCAAGTAAAAAAAAAGGAGAAAAACACAGGCACAGACAACAGTGACAGACAAACGCTTGTCAGATTAAAATAACAAATCATCAACTAAAAAACTGAGTCAATACAACATATTCACTGATTAATAATGTTTACATATGCAGGAACGAAAATCGTCCAGTATCTCTCGTGGATTGGTGGGAGAGGTTGAAGGACGGGAACTTTCTGGGAGTTGGGTCTTTGAGGTCGGGATCTTAGATGATGAAAAGACGGGGGGAATAAATCTTTAAAACAGGGGTTTGTCATGTCTTTATTGCCAAACCAGATGCACAGGAGGGTTCTTCCTTCTGATAGGGTAGTGAGCTGGAAATGCTTAAGAAGAAAGGTATATGGGAATTTACCTTGACCATAGATAATTCTTAATGCTCGCTTCTGGACTGACTCTATTGAATAAGATTAGGAAGTTGTTAAGCCAAAATGCCAAATGGGATCAGAATATTCAAGAAAAGGGCGGATGAAACTTATATAAATTCTTAAAAGGTGGATTGCGGGTTAAGAAAACTTAGAGCAGGTTAAGAAAAGCAGAAAGTGCCCAATCAGCTTACTTTGTAATGTTAGTAACGCGGACTTCCCACTTCAGATTGCTCGAGATAGTGATACGAGGAGTTTGCATTGCTAAGGACAGATATCTACGGAGTGGTTGGTTGCATGAACGAAGATGTACTCTTCAAGAAACTGATAGTCATGATATTTGACTTTTTGGCATTCATAGTCGTGTCGGCCTGTGCAGCGTCACTGGAAATATCTTCCATGATATCTATGGCTGAGCTCTTCAAATTTTTCCGGCATTTTTCCAGTAAGGACATGTCGTGTCGTCAACAAATTTCCAGCGGTCAGGGTGTTCAGTAGCAAGTTCATTTATCATAATCAGGAACAGGAGCAGCCAAAGGAGGGTACCCTGGGGCACACCAGAGTAAACTGGAAGGAGATCTGAATAGACATAGATATTTTTATACTTTACACATTGAGTTGTAATGAAAAAGAAAGACGCTATTATTCTAACAAAGTTTGGGTTAACATGAAATTCTTTTAGGGGGTTTTCAACTAAAAACATTGTGATTAATCAGATCAAAAGCTTTTTGGAGGTCTATTAGAAGTAGATTTTGCCAAACATCATGGTTTTCCAAACTTTCATATATTGTATCCAGTAAGCTTACAAGATAATGAGCAGTAGAAAGGCCAAGTTGATTACCAAATGGCTTTGCGTCAATAAGTTCTTCAATTTTGACTTGAGCCAATCAGTCAGAAAGTTTTCATACAATTTCGAAAAAACTGGAGGTGAGCGTAATTGGTTGAACCCCATTGAAACCCTCCCCAGAGCCCTTCTTCTGAATTGGCGTCACGAATCCCTGCTTCCAGGTGTCAGGGTAACATCAACTTTCAGTGATCGTGCAGAAATATCTGCCAGCAGTAAGGACAGCCTGTCAGCAAAGGAGAATAGTACTGAATAGTATTCAACTCAGCGAAGGAGTATACAAAAATAGTATTGAATAGCGGTAGTACTACTAGCAGCAGCAGTTCTTACCTATTGTGTTTTGGTCAAATCAGTTGAACATCCCTTTCATTAAGTCCTGGAAGTTTCAACTTAATACAATTAGCCATTGCTGTGACATTGCTTATATATTCTTTTGATAACCTATGTTCGTATGCTTCTTGAAATTTTCATCAAAATGCTCTTAGCCCTACAAGTAGTATAGTAATAGTAAATTTAGCAGTAACAGTAGTATTAGTAGTAGTGCGCACATATTGTCTTTTGGTGAGATGATCTTCCCCTCTAAGTATTCTCTGGAAGTTTCAGCTTAATACCCAAACCAATTCTTGAGATACTTTATTTTGACAATGTGCATACACATAGCGTCTTTTGATTTAGTTCATTTTTTTATACTGTAAGTGAGTAATTTGGTAGTGGCGGTGGTGGTAGATATAGTAGTATTATTAGCATGCAAATATTGCCTTTTTGATCATCTTCCTTAACGTTTCCTAAATTTTCAAAATTAATGTAATCAGTTATTCCCTTGTTGTACCCTTTTTACAATCCGTATACACTTACCGTGTTTTGGTTTAGTTCAACACTCCTCTCAACATTCTTTGAAAGGCTCATCTGAACACCATTCGTGTTCTTGGAAAGTAAAGTTCAAACATGCATACCTATGTCAATGACATATACTATGTGTAAACAATGAAAGAATTGTCTAACTTACAGCCCTTGTCCTTAGGACTGTGGAAAGGTTGACATCCCCATAGAAATAATTACTGAACCTTTCAGTTACGTTGAACAAAAAAGCTATCTCAAAATTTTGATTGGACGTGTTTGGGGAAATGGTGTGCGTGGGAGGAGGGGTTAGTTGCCCTCCAGTCACTTTCAACTATTAAAAAGGGGCACTAGCCCTTCCAATTTCCAATCGAATGAGCCTTTTTTGAAGTTTCTACGACAACAAATGACCATCTAAAAGTTTTTATAAGATGCATTTCGGGAAAGAAGAGGCGGAGGGGGGGCATCCACCCTCTGATCGCTTTGAATCTTCCTGGTCGCTTTGAACAGGGACTTTTCTACCTTTTTTTTTCACTGTCTAAACGGATTTATCCCTATTTGAAAATATATTTGTTCGTGATAGAACGACTGTGTGGTATAAGAAAAGAAAACCTAATTTAGGGTGTTATGTCGAAAATTAAAACCCTTGCCCTTATTGTTTTAAAAAGTAGAACTTTGACATAGAATCAAACTATAGCTTAAAGAGCGGGACGTTGAGGAAGGGACAGCCTCTTTCATATGTGGAATGATTTCTGTTCTTTTTTAGTTTTGTATGTCGCTCCTTACTTTCAGTTGAAAAAACTTTTTTTTTAATTGTTTAACCAAACAAAGTTGTGAAAAGGAATTATTTGTAGAGTGACTGTTGGAAAAATCTTCTGCGTGATTTTTTTTTTTGTAATTCACTTCAGTGTTTCAAATTTTGCATTGGATATTGCCTATTTTAACTTGAAAGGCTAACACATCGCTTTCTTTATTTCTCTCTCATTTTCCCCTTTAGAGTCTATCATCCGGTATTTTCTTAAAGAGGAGTCTCTATACCAGGGCTATTTCTAGGAGAAATATATTGTGTTCACGCATTTCTACACTCGATCCAAACAAGGTACTCCTTGTTGACAACCTTGTTGAACTTCTTGGGGAACAGGTCAACATCCTTTGGCAGCAAGAAGATCAAAATCTATACCCACCCCCATCCCTTGGCTCTCTGCTCCAGATATATCTACTAGATGGTCCAGTACTTTTAAAACATCAGGTGGTTCAGTACATTCTCCTTGACATAGCCTCCGCTTTGAGAGGAGAAAGAAATTCAAGTGTTTTAGAGGCCTTAGAGACGTTCCCATTGGCTTTTGATGTATCTAGTGAATTAACCAAAATCACACACGGCTACTGGATGATCGACCATAAGAAATATGAGGTAACATTTTTTATTTTTTAACAAAAAATTGTCCAAATCTATCAAATAACCAAAAATTGATCAAATCTATTGTCCAAATGACCATATCAAGACAGTTGACCATACTGAATGGTAAAGTAGAATTTGATGATAAGAAATTTGAGGTAAAATTTGGTTTTATGAAGTTTGAGGCAAATCTAATTTGATAAGGTCTGCATTTCTTTAACTAGGGCTGCTGGGGTAGAATATTTGGTATGTTAAATTTCACGTTCAAAGTGTGTGACATGTCAAAGAGTTCCTTGTCGTTTACAACATTGGGAAGAACTGAAACGTCTTAATGCTTAAAACAAGGTTGGCCTTATATACGTTGATTAAGCGCAGAGGAGGACATCAGTAAAATAATCTTTGTGCATAGACTTATCCTTGTTTAAATTTGCTGTTATTATTTTCATTTTTTCTAATTAGTATTATTTATTGTGCTTCTACATGTTCGTAGCAGTGTTAAACCGTCTGAACCCCACAGACGGACCACCACTCGTCCATTCCATTTTATTTTTAAAGTTTCTTCTTGGGTCATCTTTAAGAACAAAATCCCAAAAATTTGGAGTAAATTTTAATATAATCATGCCTCCCCCAGTTTGGGTTATCTGGCCTTTCTATTACCCCTTTGTCTCCTATTTGGTGTTGTAGGTTTGTTATCTTTGTTAGCTCAGAGGACGTGTCCAATCCCCCAAACAGCTGCTCTTTCAATGTATACATGCTAAGCAGGCTTGATACACTTTGTCCATGATGATTTGCATTTTGATCATTGCTAAGCGTTTTCTCCTAAAATTATCTATAACTATCTATCTTAAAATTAATCTATAAAATTATCTATAATTACCTATTGAATTAAAATAATCTAAAGCAGTTCCTCTGAAGAACGAGTGCTTAAGATGCTTATCATCTTTCTTTGACGCTCTTGATTCTGTGTTCCCCAAGGTCCCCCTGAAGTCTAGCATGTCATACAAGATTGCGTCACTCCCTATAAATCCATCAAGTCACGCAAGATTTCGTGACCTTCAACTGCAATTACCGAATTCGTTTTACGAATTCGTTGAGTAATTCATTCGCTGAGTAATCGTTGAGTAATTCGAATTCATTTATAACGTTTGTGTGGTCAGATGCGCTATTTCTCTTGAGTGAGGTTAATCAAACCCATCTTCTATTTAGTTTATTTTAGTTTATATAGTCTTTGTGTAGTTTTTTTAAGCCTCTTTTTTAGTTTTACTGAATAAAGTATTGGCTTTTTGTTTCTGTGTATTTTTTTGGGTGGGGGGGGGGGGGGTGTTTTGGGCGTACAGGGCATTATTTACCTTCTAGAATGCGAAAAACGCGAAGAATTTCTATGGAAAATGCATACACGGATTTTTCACTAATTCTAGTTAAAATTATTTCATTTGATGGTCTTTTACTCTCGAAGAGTGTAAATTTAGTAGATGTACAAGAAGAGTGTAAATTGCCTTCGTCTAGTTTAAAAAAAAAAGAAGAAGAAAAAATGACTAAGTCCTCCACTCACAAAGAACATCAATTACAAGGACACAAAGTTCAGTCTACTGTGTTCTTAAACAGCTACAATTGCTGTGACTAAAAGAAAATCCAATTGTGATATTTTGCGTTTGATTCAAATATGCTAGTTTACCTAATGGTTTGAACATTTATGAAAAGAATTTTTTTTTTAATAATATCACGAAGAACGTTTATAAATTTCAGAACCCCTCCCCCGAAAATTAACATAACTTGTTTTCAAAGCTCTAATTCAATTCTACATTTTATTCCGGTTTTATTCCAGTTTATCTGCTGATGACGTTCGCTGTGTATGTGATCGAATATCCAAGATTTTATCATTGTTTTTCACTTTCTAGTAAAAGGATTTATCCCTATTTGAACTGTTATTGGTACATCATGTAAATGCAGTTTCACAAAGAGAGAAATCAAAAACTGTAATAACGGGAAAGGTAGATAAATCAAAAGCTATCAAAATTAATCAAGAAATCAAAGTAATTAAAATCAAAGAAATAAAATCAAGAAATCAGAAGAAATCGATATAAAAAACAAAGAGAGAAATGACAAACAATACAATAATTAAACGACCCTAGTACAACAGGGAGATGTCTTTGGTAGCTTATGGCTTTTCGTTTAAATGTTTAAAGTTACGGTTTTTGCTTACAAACTTCGCGTGTTTGACTGTATCGCTTATCATTAATTATGTCTTGTCAGGATAATTCTACTTCGATTTAAGCGTCTTTCATAAATTCTGTTCTATACAAGTTATTATGTATTTCCCTCAGTTTTACTAATTTTCACTTTTGATTATATATTTCCCTCAGTTTCACTAACTTTGAATTGTCTTATTTCAGAATGGCTTGTCATGTTTGCTTAGTTCGTCTGTTCATTTTAATGATATTGGTATCAGAAACTACCGAAGCATTATCAACTTGTTGGCTTATGACAATGAGCACAAGCGAGCTTTGAAATTCTCCACTTTACGACCTTGTGTTGAAGGAGATCTTGAAGATACTTTTATGCGTCTTCGTCTTCTTCTTGTCAATGGATTCATATGTCAGGCTTTTGATTATGTGAGGTCTGAAAGATCCTCAGGAAATGAAGAATGTCTATTGACATACATATTTTCGGCTTGTGCTGAAAAGGGGTGTCTCGACCTTGTTATGAAAAGACCTTTTTCAAAAGCTGAAGAAGCTGTATTTATAAAGTTTCTTCAATCTTGCCAAAATTCAAAAGCGATAGATCTGCTTTTAGCGTTTTACCTGCAGCGTGGTAGATTTTCTGATGCTTTGTCTTTGCAGAAGCAGCTAAAGGAACAAAAGTTATCAAATCCATTGAGAGATGGTATAGTTAATGCTTATTTTAAAGTGCTTCCTCCACTTACTGCATCTCTCACCAAAAATTGGGCAGCGGCAAAGAATCGTACTCACGTTCAAAAATCATACCCAAAACCTCTCTCTGCCATCGTAAAACCTGCTGTTCAGAACATTTCCACAAACTCTTCACGCTACTTAGCAGAGATGGTTGAAGGCACTCGTGTCGCTTTGGCGTCGACTCCTAGTAGAGAGCGTAAACGAAAAATTTGCGACAGTGAAATTCCTTTTATAAAGAGCATTAGACTTAATGATACGGTTGAACCGTCTCTCGTTGCTTCGGCCAAAAAAGTGCCCGTAAAAGAAGAGGTTATGCAACCTACACCTAAAAAGCTTAAGGTTTCTCAAGATAAAAGTATTATGGGTGATACCTCTCCTTTTAGCCCTGCGGTTAAGTCAGTGCTCCGTACTCCAACAGTTCATCGTATCCGCTCGCAAAAGCGAAGCAGCGTTTTGAACAATCCCCCACTGTCGATTTTAAAGGCAAGAAGTGACCAAGATGATACAAATGTTATTAGGTCGAAGCATTTGAGGTTCAGTACTCTACCTCCAGTTATTCTCAAGAGTCCCGACATTGTTGAGAAAAGTCTTACAGCTTCCCCCATGGAAATGACTTCTGTCCCTCCTATTAATATATTTGAAATAGATAGAAGCATAGCTACGCCAGTAAGAATGATTCCTCCTACCGACGAAGTAAGACAAGCTGTTGAAGAAACGAGAGAGTGGAACCTTAGGCAGAATGAAAAAGCAGGAAATGATTCGACCTATGATGAATCGACAAAAGCCTTCTCTACAGAACAGATCTCCCAACAAGTGAGTGAAACCGAGTCTTTTCATAGCATGGAAGTTTCATCAGATTCTACGGCCAGATTAGATTCTAGTACTGCCATTCGAAGTAACATACAAGAAAATATTACCAGCAATAAGGAAGAGACAAGCTTTATTCTGAAGCTAAGGCAAGAACGTGAGGAGTTGGAAAAACGGCAGGGAAATATAGCTGCTTATTTTTCACGGTCTCATAGTGATCGTAAAGCACAAGAGGCTATAGAGACCAATGAATCGGATAAGTTTTTGAAAGAAATAGACACTTCAGGATTTGATGAGGCCATCGAAGAATTTAATCGGAGGGAAAGCACGGCCCGGGAACAAGATATGGAAGAAACCAACGTTCAACTGCCTTCCACAGTTCCCAAAATATCTTTGGATTTGGCCTGGAAGTTTGGCCTGAGGTGGCCTGGATTTATAAACAACGAAAGTAATCAAGAGGAAATGTCTGGTGCCAAATTAGCAACTGGAGAAAGAACAGAATTTAATCAATCAATGGAGGTTACTGAGCTAGGTTTGAAAGGGCCAGACACTATAGATACTAGTTACACCTCTTTCGCACCTGTGCAGATGGAGGAAGTTACACAGTTTGGTATTAAGAGTCCTTATGCTGTTGATGACGGTTTTACTTCTATTGAACCTGTCAACATGGAAGAAACTACGCAGTTTAATACTAGAACTCCTGATGATGTTAGAAGCAGCCTCCCCTCAGTGGTACAACTCCAAACGGACGAACATGTACATCTTGGACCCAAAATTTCCCATAATATTGGGGACAATGTCACATCCTTTGCTCCTGTTCAAATGGAGGAAACAAATTTCAATTTTCAGTTTCATCCGGCCACCCCTGTTATGCCCGAAGGAAAATGCGAAGATAAGCAAATGAAGGATATAAGCTTTACTTTTCTTGAAGCCGGTGATCCTTTTAAGCCGACTGAAGAAACTGCTGCACCCGCGAAACCTTCTAAACCATTATTTTATCCAGTTGGAGGACATTCACGTTCTGATGCTAGTACAGAAGTCAATGACGTTGCTTTTGCTAGTTTACAGTCTAAGCCTCGTCGACTGACGACCTTTGATAATACAGAAATGGAAGAAACAAGCGTTGATTTTAAGTTCAATCCGGCTGATTCATTCTTGAGTGAAGAAGATAATAAAGACGTCTCTCTACCCATCAATGTTAGTTTTACTTTTGAAGAAGCTAATGTCTCAAATACCATGCCAGCAAGTAGTGATTTCACCTCCGTCATGTTTAGTAAGATTGCAACGCTAGGCCGTCCGAGTCTAAGAGAAGCTTCTACTATGCTCGGCACAGATTCATCTGTTAAAACTTCGACTGAATCTGATAGGCAATTACCAACAGATTGCCTTACTGCACAACCCAAATTAGATGAAACGAACATATCTGCTATGGAAGAAGCTACTGCGTATCCTGGCTTAATAGAGAACATTTTCCCGTTATCGAGTCAACATACGGAAAAAGAAGCTGATATCGAAGACAAAGAAACCGAAAACACTTTCCAAGAAACTACGACGCAAGTGTCTGAGATACAAACTAAGAGGTTAACTATGTACCATACCCAAACAATGGAAGAGACAGCTATATCAGGAGATAATTTTATAAGAGAAAGTACACCTGAATTAGCAGATGTTCTGTCTGAAAATGAACTACAATTACCTCCGAATAATGATGAACTTGTTGAGCCGGTGATTAGATCACAAATAAAAGTTTCAGAAATAGAAAAAGGACGCGAAAAAGAATTCAATTTCAGTAATTCAGTTGAAATAAGTAAGTACTCTGTTGAGCTGTCATCTCAAGGATCATTGGATGAAACTGTTATTGATGTTACAAGAATGAGGGGAGTTGATCTGCTTGATGAGCCGATTGAACTGGTTGAAGTTGTTCCTGTGTCAGTTGAGCAAGTATCTCCACCAGTGCCGTCTCCTGTAGAATCAGATAACTTCGAGCTTGCAGTCAGTGATAATGAAGACTTGAACTTGAATGAAGAAACAAATGTGGTAAGTCATGCTATTAAACTAACAAATATCATCCCATGTTTATCATACAATAATAAAAAAAAAAAGGAAAAATGTGCTAGTAATACAAAATATCTATGACATTCAAGATTATTTCTAAATCCGGAAACTCTTCTTCTTTTTAAAATAAGCTTCCTCTTCTTCTTTTAGAAGTAAGCTTCTTCTTTTCTATTTTATAGAGTATGTTGTATGGTTTTAGGCATATCGTTATTGTTTTACACAGCGCTAACCATTTACTGAATTTAATCACTTCTTTTAATGGGTTGCTTGAACCTTGCTTTCAGGATTCAAGAAACGGCTTTGATGGAATGTTGTGGCTGTTGTTTGGGGTTTGATTTGTTCCACCAATAGGTCATATGCATTCGTATCACTCAATTGTTCCCTGCCTTGTATAGTCACTAGCTTGCTGGGATGTCATTTTGGTCAATATTGACTGAACCTGATCATGTATCACTTATCTTGCTATTGGTTGGGTGCTATTCACCTGCCACAATTCCCTTGCGTTAAAAAACAGTAATCAAATAATTCAATTTGCCAAGTCACACAACAATTATGATAAATATATAACACAATCATAATATATAATACAAAATTAACTTATAACCTGTAACCTAAATCCAGGTATAAAAAGTATAGACAAATAAAATACAAACATGATAACTCTAAAATAAATTGTGCAGAAAATGAGCTTTAAAAAAAAGAAGAAAAAATAAGGAATGAACCAAGCCAGTAGTCTTAACAAATTTACCTAATAAGTTTCTGCTTAGTCTTTTAGCAAAATGTCAAGGAATAATAGTGAAGTGAGAACTAGTCATTTTTTGAGAAGGGGCTAACCTAGGTATCTGTTTGATGGCATACCATTCCATTTAGAAAGAAAGAGAAAAAGCTTTAGGAAATAATAGTATTTTTCGTGCAATTTGAATTTGCAGTTTATGTTGATTGTGACTTTCGAGAGGAAGCAGAACATAATAGTTTAAAATATATATATATATATATATATATATATATATATATATATATATATATATATATATATATATATATAAAGTGTAGAAGTAGAAAATTGATACTTGTATAAACTAGAAATTGAAGTATAGAAGTTGAAAATGTGAAAGAAAATGGATACTATCAATCCTTTTATTTTTTGTTAAATGTCACTGGAATTTTGTTTTTGCGTTTAAAGTTATTGTCTTCTTCTCTAAAAACTGACAAAAATGAAAGGTTGTTGAATAGGTTTTTCATATCTGGTTTCTTTGAAATATGTGTTCTATTTGTCTTTGTAAACTTACCATCTTCAGTGTTTACTTTTGTAACAACAGGGTTACAATTGACCTAATCAACCGGAAAAAAAATCAACCAGAGAAAATAAAATTGACTGCTCACTATACAGGGAAAACTCACTATAGCTATTGATTAATCATAAGGGGCGGTAACTAGACACCAGGCTCTTTTTTATACTTGCCCTTTGGTCGACTTTTTTATTCGGCTCTTCTTTGACCCCATTTTTTTTTCTTTTTGTCTGTTATGTTTTCTTAAACCAGTCTACAGTTTATTTCGCTTACACTCCTTAATTACTTACTCTATAAAAACGATTAAATATAAAAAAAACATTTTTTTTAAACTGAAAGCAGCGAGCGACATTAAAACTTAAGACGAACAGAAATTACTCCGTGTATGAAAGGGGCTGTTCCCTTCTCAACGCCCCGCTCTTTACGCTAAAGTTTTACTCTTTCTCTCAATTCTACTTTATTAAACATTAAAAAACTTTAGCGTAAAGAGTGGGGTGTTGAGAAGGGAACAGCCCCTTTCATACACGGAGTAATTTCTGTTCGTTTTAAGTGTTAATGTCGCTCCTTACTTTCAGTTAAAAAAAAACTAGTTTTTTTATTTAATTTTGGAACGTTTTTGAATTAATGCATGTTTGATTTTGGCTCTCCGTACAGAAATTATTAATGTGAAATTTGCATATTAATTCTTTTTTTTTGGCTAAATGGCCTTCTCTTAGTTTTGATCAGACGATTTTGAGAAAAAAGGGATGGGGGAGGCCTAGTTGCCCTCCCAATTTTCCGGTTACTTGAAAAGGCAACTAGAACTTTTAATTTTTAACAAACGTTTTAATTAGTAAAAAATATACGTAACTTAAGAATTAACCTACGTAACGAGCTTTTATATTCTTATATTTTTATTATGTATATGAGGGGGTTTGTCCCCTCGTTATACCTCATTCTTTACACTAAAGCTTAAATTTTGCCCAACTCTTTAAGAATGACCCCTGAATCAGAAAGGCTGTAGAATAAATAGTTGAAATTACTAATAATACTTTAGCGTAAAGAGCGAGGTATTTTGGAGGATATGAACCCCTCATATGCGTTATAATCTCTGTTCGTTTTAAGTTTTAATGCTGCTCCTTACATTCAGTTGAAAAAACTTATTCATATTTTTTTTTCATTGTTTTTTTTCATAATAATTCTAGGAAATCCTGCGTCCTCTTCGTTGAATTTCTCTTTTCCGTGGCATATTCCTCCAAGGAAAGATCTTCCCACATAGCCCCCTGCACTCACCCTCCCCCCAAACCAAAATACCCCCCCCCCCTGAAAAACGTCTGTACACTTCCCAATAACCATTATTGTATGTAAACACTGGTCAAAGTTTGTAACTTGCAGCCTCTCCCCCGGGGACTGTGGGGGGAGTAAGTCATCCCAAAGGCATAGTTATTATGGTTTTCGAATATGCTGAACAAAATGGCTATCTCAAAATTTTGCTCCGTTGACTTTGGGAAAAAATGAGCGTTGGAGGGGGCCCAGGTGCCCTCCAGTTTTTTTGGTCACTTAAAAAGGGAACTAGAAATTATCATTTCCATTAGAATGAGCCCTCTTCTGACATTCTAGGACCAATCGGTCGATACGGTGACCCATGGAAAAAAAAAATAAATAAACACGCACCCATGATCGGTCTTCTGGCAAAATTACGAAGTTCCACATTTTTGTAGATAGGAGCTTGAAGCCTTTACAACAGGGTTCTCTGATACGCTGAATGCGATGATGTGATTTTTGTTAAGGTACTATGACTTGTAGGGGGTATTTCCCCCTGTTTTCCAAAATAAGGCAAATTTTCTCAGGCTCGTAACTTTTAATGAAAAAAAAACTAAATTTGATGAAACTTATATATTTAAAATCAGGATAAAAATCTGATTCTTTTGATGCATCTTTTAGTATCAAAATTCTGTTTTTTAGAGTTTTGTTTACTATTGAGCCGGGTCGCTCCTTACTACAGTTCGTTACCACGAACTGTTTGATTGTTATAAAAAAATACTGTTTTGGTTACCAATATCTTATTAAAACCTGTAAATTTATATTTATGTTGTTTTTTTTTGGTTCAATGACGATTTATTAATATAAATTTTTGTTGATAGGTTTGATTTTATGCACCACCTGAAAATTGTTGCTAACACTTGTTGATGAAAATTGTTAACAAAAGATATTGCTTGCCAGATTTTTTGCTCGATTTTTACATATTATCATTTTTTATTTTAGTATTATTTTTATTGCTAATATTTTTTTTAAACTTGTAAATTTGTATTTGTGTTTTTCTTTCCTTTGGTTCAACGAAGAATTGTTACTATAATTGGGGCTTATGCCTCCTCCATTCAAAATTCTGTATTTTTTCGAATTTCTGGGCAATTCTTATCCAAATTATTACACTGAATATATTTTTATTATTTGGCCCTCATCCCAAAAAATCATGTGTGTGTGTCTGAATGATGTTACAAGGTTTTTCTTGGAGGGGGTGGGTTAGAAACTAGAGATAAATGGTTATTTCGGGATGAGGTACAAGCTGGTCAAAACTCAAGAAACCGGTGAATTATGCGAAAAATAATTGAAAATACAAGAGAAATCATCAAGACTTGACATTCTCTTAGGTGAGGGAAGGGGCTCGAACCTTTACCTATCTGCCTTTGCGCCTGATTATATTGGTAGCCAAAGTTAAAAACTGCCTAATTTGGAAAAGGGAAAATCCTTTACATAAACATGTTAAAATGTTTGAACTAAAAAAATAAAAAAAAAGAAGAAGAAAAATAAGTAATAGCGAAAAACAAGCTGATTTAATGAGTTTTCTGTTTTGGTAGTAAAGAAAGCGATAACTTAAAAGTGGCATTATTTTTGTTACTTGCTATAGTAATTTTACAATTACAGAAGTATCACTGTTGAGTGCATTAATATTGACAGAATTCACTAAGATTAAGCATGTATATAATATAATTGATAAGTATAAGTATGTAAATTGATAGGTGTAATAAAACGGTCAAAAGAATTCATCAGTTATTCATGAACACGTTTGTACTGTTGAGCTGATTGTGCCACAAAGAAAAGTCTTGTGTCACATAAACTGGAAAAAAATGTGGTTAATAATTAGTCTCTTGTATTCTTTTGTCAGTAAACATTTTAGAAAATCAAGTAAGACCAAAGATAGTCTAATAAATAAAAAAAAGGTATTTGGTTGGAAATGTTTTACTCATAAAATTCCAGTTCTACTGGACTCATATTTACATTCATAATATTCTTTACACGGTCACTGAAAACTTTCTTGGTGATTGTTTGTTCCTTTTTTCAGACACTATCGAAACCTGAAGCATTGGCTACCATTAAATTCACCCCAGAGGCTGATAAGAAGGAAAAAAATGTTGAAAATTTTTTGCCAGCTGTTGAAGTTGCTGAGCTTTTGGATATACCTATGGAAATCAGTAAATCAGCACTCAGTAATGCTAAAACTCTTGCATCTGTGGAAGATGAAAGTAGTCTACCATCTGAGGCTTTGCCAGAAGAACAAGTCAGAAAACAATACGATTCTGTTGATAAGCATGAAGAATCATCGCTACAAGACATGCAGTTCGAGGAAGAAACTGACCAATTTGTCACCCCCAACCCTCCAGTAGTGATGGCAGAAGCCATCGCCAAACCAGTAGACGAGAATGCAAAACATGATTCTACTTTACTGGGAGTGCCATTCCTAGAAACTTCAATAACAAAAGGTAATATCGTAGAAGTAGACGCAGACGTTTCAGTTCCAGATATCGAATTGAAAGAAGCTATTATGACATCAAAGCAAGATGTTCATAAGACAGAAGAACTTCATATGACTCTTGAAGAGGCTGGAGCAACGGAGGAAGTAAATTTTTTAACTTTAGAAAAGAGATCTGAAAAAGAAGTAACTATAGTTGTTGATCAAGAACCTTGCGAAATAGAAGAAACTAGTGGAGATGTTGAAATGCTTGTAACAACTTTAGGCAAATCACCTGTCCTGGGGACACAGCCTTTAAGAGAAACTGGCTATATTTTAAGTGAGAACTCTATGAAAATGGAAGAGATTGTCCCCAGTGCTGATGATCATGTCGAGACTGAAATGTCTCGAAATATCACTTCTACAATGGATACTACAATAAAAAGGGTAGATACTGTTAGCAGGCAAGACTCTTATATAGTCGAAGATGTTGCTGAAGTAACTGATAAAGAAGATACTGTAAATAAAACGGAAGTTTGCACGATCTCTGATGCAGATCTTACCAAACTGACGGCTGCTGCTACTGTTGAAGAGTCAACTCCCATTGATAAGGATGTCACATGCTCATTTGATGGACAGCCAAGGAAAGTAGTAAAAGAAACTTTTGACGGTCAGGATTCATTCATAGATGAAAAAGTAAAGTTAAATGCTGAAAAATCTAATGCTTCTACTTTTCAAGATTTATCAACCGAAATATCAGGTGAAACGTCAAAAGACGTGCTATTTGCTTCATCAACCGATTCAGAAAAATATATAACCCCACTTAAGCCTCGAAGACTAACTAAGTATAAACGTTTATCTGAGATTGATATATCAAACATAATAAGCCCGCTTGTCATCCCTAGCTATCCTCCAACACCAAAGCCAAGAAAAGCAACAAGTTTTGTCCCACCGCCAAATTTTGATTCTTCATCAGAGTCATCTGAAGATGAAGGCGGACCATTGGAGGACGAGCAGGAACCGCAGCAGGAAATAAAAGAAGCTGCCTCGCTCACAAGTGACATAGCTCCTATGCAAAACGAAAATGATACCATTTTTTTGTCAGAATCAGATGGTACACCGACGAGTAAAGGTGAAAAATTGTCTAGCATTATTAATGAAGTTATGGATGTAGCTGATATCATTGACTCAGTATCTACGGAAAAAGTAAGATGTACTATAGTTGATATTGATCCCACAACTTCAGAGCAAAAGTCAGTAGGTACGCAGTCTGAAATGATTCTTCCTAATAATACAGAGGAAATGGGGACTATCAGTGAAGGAAGAACCGAGCAGAGGGATGAAGTTACAGAAAGCATTAAACAAATATCGGCGGCTCAATCTCAGACTGAAGAGCTGCCTCACTTAGAGCCAAAGTCAATGGAAGTGGATTCGCTAGAAAATGTTTCAGTCCAGTTCGATATAGGCATTTATAAAGAAGCTAAAATACCTGGAGGCTCGCCTCTTCTGAAAACACCACCTGAAAGTAGTGCTTCAGTTTCTTCTGTAGAAGAAACCACTGAATCTTTGGCTCTTAGTAAGGAAGCAATGAAAATACCTGAAAAATTAGAGAAATCACCTGATGACATAGAGAGTCGTCAATCCGAAATTGAGGTGAATTTTGCTAGTGAGCCACCACCATCTACCGAGGAACCAGTGAATGAAGGCGAAAGGAGCATTTCAGTAGTGGAAGTAAAAGAAACAGTAGAAGATAGTGAGGCCCAAAGCGTTTTGAAAGAAACTGAAATGCTGAACGTAACTGCAGCTATTAATAGTCCTTTATCAGAAAAATTTGTTCGTTCGACGCCATCAGCTGCCAATGAAGTTGGAACAGTTGAAACAACTGATGCATCTACTGCACATTCGTCAGAAAAAGAAGAATTTGCTGATAAACTGGTTATCCAAACTCCAAAGATGAAAGTAGACAGGCCACGGAAATCAAAAATTGCCTCAAAAAGAGTCTCCAAGGCAGATATCACCGAGAAAACTTTTACCAGGCAAACCAGGAGTAGGTCCGAAGAAAAGGATCGAAGGTCGAAGGAACGTTCCGTATCACTGGCTATCTCTACGAAGTTGGGGCGTATAATAAGCCCGCTTGTCAACCCTAGCTATCCTCCAACACCAAAGCCAAGAAAAGCAACAAGTTTTGTCCCACCGCCAAATTTTGATTCTTCATCAGAGTCATCTGAAGATGAAGGTGGACCATTGGAGGACGAGCAGGAACCGCAGCAGGAAATAAAAGAAGCTGCCTCGCTCACAAGTGACATAGCTCCTATGCAAAACGAAAATGGTACCATTTTTTTGTCAGAATCAGATGGTACACCGACGAGTAAATGTGAAGAGTTGTCTAGCATTATTAATGAAGTTATGGATGTAGCTGATAGCATTGACTCAGTATCTACGGAAAAAGTAAGATGTACTATAGTTGATATTGATCCCACAACTTCAGAGCAAAAGTCAGTAGGTACGCAGTCTGAAATGATTCTTCCTAATAATACAGAGGAAATGGGGGCTATCAGTGAAGGAAGAACCGAGCAGAGGGATGAAGCTACAGAAATCATTAAACAAATATCGGCGGCTCAATCTCAGACTGAAGAGCTGCCTCACTTAGAGCCAAAGTCAATGGAAGTGGATTCGCTAGAAAATGTTTCAGTCCAGTTCGATATAGGCATTTATAAAGAAGCTAAAATACCTGGAGGCTCGCCTCTTCTGAAAACACCGCCTGAAAGTAGTGCTTCAGTTTCTTCTGTAGAAGAAACTACAGAATCGTTGGCTCTTAGTAAGGAAGCAATGAAAATACCTGAAAAATTAGAGAAATCACCTGATGACAGAGAGAGTCGTCAATCCAAAACTGAGGTGAATTTTGCTAGTGAGCCACCACCTGCTACCGAGGAACCAGTGAATGAAGGCGAAAGGAGCATTTCAGCAGTGGAAGTAAAAGAAACAGTAGAAGATAGTGAGGCCCAAAACGTTTTGAAAGAAACTGAAACGCTGAACGTAACTGCAGCTATTAATAGTCCTTTATCAGAAAAATTTGTTCGTTCGACGCCATCAGCTGCCAATGAAGTTGGAACAGTTGAAACAACTGATGCATCTACTGCACATTCGTCAGAAAAAGAAGAATTTGCTGATAAACTGGTTATCCAAACTCCAAAGATGAAAGTAGACAGGCCACGGAAATCAAAAATTGCCTCAAAAAGAGTCTCCAAGGCAGATATCACCGAGAAAACTTTTACCAGGCAAACCAGGAGTAGGTCCGAAGAAAAGGATCGAAGGTCGAAGGAACGCTCCGTATCACCGGCTATCTCTACGAAGTCGGGGCATGAAACAGCAGAAATTACAACTACTTCGTCAGATGAATTAGCTTCTAAACCTGTTTCCGAGAAAATGGCAAAACAAAAACATAGGAGTAAAAAAACCATTAAGAAGGTTAAAGAAGGGTTGGAAGCTACAGAGAATAATAAGTCTCCTCTGAAAGGAAGCCCTGACACTACTGGTACCAGTCCCCTTACCGCTGTGGCAAAGGGCAAAAATCAGAGAAAGCTTCTTTCTGAAGAAGCTGACGAAAATTTTGGTCTTACACCAGGCAAAACAAGTCCAGCCAAAGCAGAGAAAGCGAAGAGAAAGAGGACGAGGCAATCACTTCAAAGTGAGCAAAGTCCCGATCTTTTTGCTACTCACATAGAAAGAAGTCAGTCAACTGAACCTTCTCCCAAACGTCGTGGCAGACGAGCGTCTTCCGTTGAGGCCACTTTGGCCCCTATTCGAAGTTCTTCACGATTATCTGGAACAAAAAGTGTCGATGTGATAGCTACTCCGATGAAAAGTTCCTCACGGCTCTCTGGAAGAAGAAGTGTTGATTTTACTGGTACTCCAAGGAGAAGTTCTTCCCGACTCTCAGAAAAGATATCTACTGAAGAAGAAGGTTATTATTTCTTTATTTTATTTTTTTAATCAAGAAGTCTTCTAAGGCTTAGAAAGCTTTAGTGACGTTTCACCTGTATTTTTTTCTAAGCTCAGAGGAAAAGAAAAAGAGGGGGGGGGGTCAACGACTGAACAAGTCTGGGTTGCGATTGAATATAAACGATAATACTCATACGTACATATAGAGCGAGATATAAAAAAAGAGGCTTCGGGAACTGTATGAATTTCAACTGGTTTAAGACTGTAAATTAACTTCCAAAAATAATTTTATGACTGGAAACAATCAATTCAAGAGAAGTAAAAAAATAAAAAAAAGTCATGTGAAACTGTACTAGTTTAAGAGAGTAAATTAACTACAAAAAATGATCTTATTACTGAAAACAATCTATTTCATGAGAAATAAAGGCCTATATTTTCTTTTCAAATGTGAAATAAAGCAAAGAAAATGGTCACAGAAGAGGTTATTGGGTCCAAAAAATTGAACCTTTGTTTTTAAGATACTATTTTGCATTTGCGTAATCGCTAAAGGCCATTTCAAAAACATAACTTGAGATAATGGAGTAGCTGTGAAGTCATCTCGTTGTCAGATTCGTGTGCTAATAAGTCCAGTACGCGGCAAAAAAAATCCTCTTTCAATAGTTATCTGGATTTTAGAAATCTGAAAAATATAATATAAATAATATAAAATATAATATATATTTATGAAAAATAAATATAATATAATATATATTAAAAAAAATATCTGTATATAATCAAAAATAACAAACAGTTTGTATTTTTGGTGGGATGTCTTAATGCAATGTCTCAGATTCTAGGCGATTTTACTCCGTTTCCGCTGTTGACAAAAAGTCCCTCAATTTTCTGTTGTAAATAATCGCACCTCACGCGTGGTCACATATCAGATCCGAGTCTGAATACTTCGGACTATGACTAAAATTGGTTTTACGACATATTGTTAGACGTGACGTGATCTAATTTTGAGGACACAATTGTTCGAACTGCAATAATACTTATTTATAAATTAATTAATTATTGTTTTATTATTAATACTGCAATAATATCTGTTGTAATTTATGTATATTCTGATTGGACTGTTTGTTTCGATTTAATTTCTTTGTTTTTCAGTATTTTTGTTCGTTTTAACCTTTAATTCTTTTATTACAATTAATTTTTGCACGTTTAAGTTGAATATCACTTTATTTTTTGTTAAATAATTCCTTTTTTATTTAATTTAAAAGATAACTTTAATGGTATGTTTTACCATTGTATAAATAGGGTGCTTTATTTTCAGGGATTATTTGCTATATATTGCTTTTGAATATCACTTATTTTTTGTTAAATATTTCCTTTTTTATTTAATTTAAAAGATAACTTTAATGATATGTTTTACCATTGTATAAATAGGGTGTTTTATTTTCAGGGATTATTTGCTATATATTGCTTAATTAAACGGCAGTTAAGTTTTTGAGATCTCTAATGGGTAAAAATTATACCGTTTTAGTCTATAGCAGTGGTTCCCAACCGATATCGGGCCATGTCCCACCTAGGCATTTCTAAAATCCCGATGTCCCCTTGTAATATTCAAACTTTACATGCATTTACCTGAGGGAAGCTTAAAAGGCTATTAACTTGGTATCTTTTTTTAGTTGTCCTCTAGGTCTATTTTATACTAACGAAAAATATTGTCTGAATACAACACCTTTTATGCAATTTATGACATCATTGCAATACTATCATGTATCTTCTTTGCTCTATAAATGCATACGAATGTGACATCATTCGCATGAAAAATGTCTTTTTTCAAAATTACGTCCCTCCAGAATAGTCAGCCGAAGGGTGCACGTCCTCCCCATGACCCACCAAAATATTGGCATGTCCCAACGGTGGGGCCTCCGCTCCACGTTGGGAACCGTGCGTCTATAGAAGTGAGAAGCATATAAATCTTTTTCCCATTCCTTTTCAATAGCATTAACGTAAGTATTGTCCGAGGAGTGCTTATTTATTCTATGAACTTGCGGTTTAAAAAAACATATTTTTATGTAATTTTTTTCTAATTCGCTGTGCAGTTTCTATCGCATTTTTTGTCTAGTTCCATTTGTTTATGGTTTTTTTTTATCCCGAATCAATTTTTCAATCCGTCCCATTAAAAACCCCTGTCCTCTGTGGGTGCCATACTTTTTCGCTAAACAAACAGTATTTGGTAGCCGAACTTTTTTTATAAGAAAAATATAGAACATTAATATTTTTTTTATTTATTTACTTTTAAATCCCACCTCCGCTCCTCTCAGTGACGACGGACGTTGCAGTGAATATTTTTTGCAACAATCTGATATCAACTGCAATAACAACAGTGAATTTAGGTTGAGATCCGAAATGTTTATAGACTTTTATTCATAGTCATAGTTTATTGTTAATACTAAGTAGTAATAATTTATAAGTGACACTGAGTCCTTATCCTATTTATGCATCACTCAAGTTCCTTTTTAAGGCCTTTATATTTTCAGGCACTCCTAAAAAGCGCCGCTCTTTGAGAATTTCACTCAATTCTCCAGCAAAAGAAGAACTTTCAGACGTCCAGAGAGTTGAGGAACCTCAGGATGTGTAAGTAAACTATCATTTAAATGAACTGTTCTGGAATTAAACTGATTAAATTTAATAGGAAGATATATTGCTGGTTTTCATGTAAATTTATAAAGCGTCTCCAAGGTGGGTTTTTGTTCTTAGGTATCGCGCGTTTATTAGAGGTATTGTGCTTGTATTCGTGTAAATTTTTTAGACATAATTTAGTTTTGTTGAGACGTTAAGTTGTTAAGTGTTAAGTTTACGTTAAGTTTTTGTTGTTAAGAGTGCATTCAAGGAGGAAATTATTATTAAAGAAATTAAAAATATGTTCAAAAAATCAATCATTTTTAGCTCAACATTCCCTTCAGTATTCTCCAAATGTATCAAGTTAATACCCGTAGCCGTTCCTGAGATATTACATATACATCTTTTTACCTACCTAGATGGTGGTCACATTCCCCTGGCCATGGTTTCAAACTTACAAATTATCTCCAAGTTTTTTTTTTCGTGGGTATCGCGCGTGTATTAGATGCATTGTACGTGGAGTCTTGTATATTTTAATGTATTTGAGTATTGTGATTATAGGCTATTTCTATTTTTTTTTTACCATGAACTTGTCCCCCAACGACTTATGTAATTTTCGGTAATCAAAACGTCTTTTGACCAAAAATTTGACTTTTTAATGGTCGGTATGTGTTTTGAATATATTCTAAAGTACCTCTTTGGAGCAGACATGTTAAATATATGGATTTTTGTCGGCACATGGCTCACTAAGCTGGTGAGGGGGTGGGGAAACATGACGTTTCTTGTATTTGATCTAGGAGGAAGGCTGATGCTATTCCCTGCTAGATGTTATAACTTTGCCGAATTGGTTTTTCCACGGACATTTTGAAGAGTAGTTTATAGCTCTCTTACAGTTTGTTTTAGTTAAGCAAGCTCCAAAAACTTTTTGAAAGTCATGATGGCCAATTAAAGGATTCAGTTTTATGATTTCGAACCAGTAAAAATTGAGCACAACCAATGAAAAGAAAAATTAATTTAAAATTTGAATACAGCCCAAGGTAATCTTCGTATTCACTTTGATCTAGTATGAACAGATAATTTGGCGATAATGGGGATTAGGACGGTCTTTGGAGTACGTGTATTCTCCAGGATTGAAAAGCCATTTCTCAAAGAAGATCCTGACAAGGATTGGAGCCATATCAACAGGTCGTATTATATTCTAACGAAAATCATGTACCACCTAAGATAGTACGTATAGCAAGCGAAGATAAACCCTGGCTCAACGTAAACTATTAGAAGGCTGTAAGAGCAGAGTGGAAAGAACACAAGTGCTGGCTTTTATACAAAAGTGAAAACAATCGAGTATGACCTATGAAAGCGTGTTGAAACGCTGTTCGTGTAATTTGCTAATCCAGGCTAAAATACCAGAAGAATTTTGTCACCAAACCCCGAAATACATTAGTAAAAGCTGATAGAGTAGTTAAGGTGGCGATGCTATCGTCAAAAGAGGCATTCATTCCTTACCTTAAACACACGGGATTAAGATTCAAGATTCCTAGGTAAGGACTGAATTCCGTGCTAAGGCCTCTGCCAGGTTCTCAAGTTTTCAGGAGCATGATCAGATAGTTTCTGACTATCTTCATTGCATGGATACCACCCCCGGCCGCATCAACTACTCTGCTACAAAGGTAACCAAATCATTTGGTCTCGCGTTGCATCGACACAACGACTTTAAATTCAGTGATGGAGCTGTCAAGAGATTGCATTCTGGCATCCCTTATGAGTCATCGGACCGAGAAGTAGTTAAAATGTTCTTTAAGTACTACTACTACTAAGAATTACCTCCAATGAGGGTAAAGTCTCTTAAATGTCTTCTCTTTAGAAAGCCAATGTGGTCACCCTCAAGGAAAGGAAAAAGGAATTTTTCTTGGGTTTCACCAACAATGCCCTTCATAACCCCTCAGAAAAATTACTTTTTTTCTAATCATTTTTCTCTCTCCGACTTCAATTCCTTCGTTCTGCTTAAGCAAAAATCCCCTCCATGCACTAATACAATTTTTAACTGCAAGATATATGCAGTCCATATATGGATCCCGTATACAGTTGATATGTTAAATAAATGAATCTCCTTCCCTCACTCTCGTTTTACCTTTCAGATGTTTATTTCGCAAATATTGAGCTTTCTTTTTATAAAGTCTCTGTTTTTTTCTTTTTTACTGAATTGAATTTTGTAGTTTTTAGTCACGACACTAAACTCGCACTTGTTTTTTTTTTACTTTGTTGAATACCTTTTTAACCTGGGAGTTCTAATTGTTTTTTTCACATTTTTTAACTTTTTAATTTCCATGACATTTTGGAAATTTCTTTTATTTCTGACAAGCCTTTTTTTATGTACGTGTGTGTGTCTTTATTGACTTGAAAGTGCGAATTTTGCCATCTGGGCTTATAATAGACATTTTTCAGAAATAAATATTTTGTCTTATCTAAGAGAGTTGACAAACTTCGTTTCTTGGGAATTCATTTTTCCTCGAGACCTTTCTTGGGTTTTTCATCTCAACTGGACTCGATCCCCATGCACGTGGAAGTTGGGCGCGATTCTTAATTCTAAGAAAACCATCCCTGTGGATAAGCAATGAATCAGGCCTTCTGCCTAATATGTATGTTCCCTTCTTTCAAAGGCTCATATAATCTAATAAACCCTCCTGAATATCCAAAGAGGCCTAAAAACGAATTGTCAAATCGAATATGTTAATTTACAATATATAGGAGAGAGTGAGTGATGTGATGTACTGTTAACGGCTATTTGCTACTATTATGTTCACCACACTCCCTCTGATGAATCATCCTTTCTTTTACCGTTACATTTCCATTTGGAACTGTCTCCTAAAAGACATTACACGGAAATTTTATCTTTTGATTCACTTTGAAAGGAAGTTCAATGGACACAACTCTAGGGAAGAAAGATAAATGATTAACTAGTGCTATATCAGTACTAAAGTACTTGAAGTACTTGAGGTGCAGCTTTATAAGATGCTACACCTCCATTTGAAACTGTCGCCCGATGGACACTGGACGGAAATTTCATCTGTTGATTCCTTTGAAAGGAAGTTTAATAGACGCGACTCTAGGGCAACAAGATAAATGATTAACTAAAAGATAAAATGATTAGGGATAAAGGTAAATTATTAACTAGTGCTAAATCCGGCCCTGAGTTTTAGCAGCTAGACATCGTGAAATACATCACGGAAAAAAATGCAGTTGTTTAAAGCTTGGGATAATGAAAAATGTTTCTAAGTTTTTTAGGAAAAATATCAGGTAAAATTAGATTATTGTGGTTTTAGCAATATAGGTAAAGTTTTGCAATGGCAATGTTTTCTCATATACATTGTCACAGCATATTTAATAGTGAAAAAGGTTAGTATAAGAAATTACCTTGAGGGGTCTCAGACAGCAGTTGGCCCTAAACCAATAGCCTAAAGGTGAACGACGTTTTGTTTAATAAATAATCCATATTTTGTAATTGCCAAGAGTTCATATTTTTATGTATATATTCCTTGTTAAGAAATTGTATTAGTTTAGTTTTTATAAGAAAACCGAATTGTTCCAAATACCTTTTTTTTCAGTGACGTGCAAGTTACGCTACTCTTTTAGGGGTTTGAGGAAATAGCAACACACTGTATGGTAATTTCCATACTTTTTATGTTTTATTTCTTCATTATTGGTATAACCTGCTTCTTTCTGCCACTCATGAGCTTATTTTTGCTTGTTTTCAGTTTGGAATTCACTATTTACTTTTCATAGAAAAACTGATGATTTGGTATTCATAAAAAGGGGAAGTTTAACAAAGCTAAACATAACTGCATTTTATTTTTTGTTTCAGACCGAAGGCTACTAAAAGAATACGTAAGAAGAGTGGAGAAAAAGCACAGGATAAAGAAAAAGCTGAAAAATTGGAAGATTTTATTTCCGATTCCAACCCAGAAATTGAGAGTGCGTCTCAGAAAAAACAGGTAGAGTATTGGGTTTTATTAATCAAATTGCAATATGAATTGAATAACAAAACTTGTCCAACAGTGCGGAAGATAAAAAATTCCGACATATGATAATGACTGCGCTCCAATAATAAGGGTGTCAATGGGGGGATGTAACTGCCGTGCTAGATTTTGAAAAATTGGCATTTTTTGCTTTCAAAAATTGAAACAGAACCCAAGAAATCCCAGCTGCTGATTTTGAAAAATGTCTTTTTTGGGGTTTTCATTTTTTTTTTAATCAACTAGCACTAAAATACCCTCCTCCCTCCTGATTTTGAAGTGTCTTTTGTTTATTCATAAAAATCGAAAAAGATCTTTGCCTCCCCTCCCCCCTTCCCCAAAATTTTAGTGAATTGGGGCCACGGATATATGAAAAAAGTAATGAAAATAAAATTCCTTCAAAAACCTGTAGTATATATCTAAGTTAATATAAGTCATTTTAATTAGTATAGATTTATTTATTAGTTACATTACGAAAAAGATGTTATGTGTACTTTCCCACTTTCTGAAACAGTCTAAGGGTTTTGTCAATTGAGGTCCCGCTCATTTTTTTTTTTAAATTTGACAACCATCACTGACCTTTGCTGGAAGATTCTGAAGGTAGGTTGAAATATGTGAGCTAGTTTAATAAAATGTAGTCTTATGAAAACCTAGCGCCATTTACTTGGTTCTACCCCCTGATCTAAGTTATTGGGTAGTGGCCTATGTAAGTTAAATAGAGATCATCGAAAAAAAGAATAGACCAAAACGTAATTGGAATTAGTATGTTGAATTAAATATAATAAAACACCATTGGCAGAATATCAGAGAAATAAAACATTGCAAAGTGATGGCCAAACCTCTGTCAATGGGAAAACTTTTTGAAATAAATGCTCATTTAATCTTCGTGATTTAAACATACATGATTGAAAGGGTACATTTCCCCCTTGATTTACAAGTATGTTTTTCGGTTGGCCCACAAAAAGTTCGAAAAAATCCCCCTCCCCCCTGAAATTCTGAAAAATATCCTTTTCTTATCTTCTATAAAAATCGAAAAATTCCTTGTCTCCCCCTCCTTTGCATTTTGAGTTTGAAGAATACGGTTTTTATCTTCCTTAAAATCGAAAAATCCTTGCCTTCCCCTTTTTTGTGTGTAAATGCTCATTTAATTCTCGTGATTTAAAACATGCATGTAATTTCAGGGTATCAAGGACAACTTTCCCTGTGAGTTGTAATTCTATCTGATTTTGTCTCTCTGGGATAACAACAAATCTGTGTTTAGGCTCATGTCTTCAAAACCAGGGCTTTGGTACTGATATATTTAAAGATAATGACTAATATCTAGTCAGTATAATTGATACTGACTATTTTAACTTTTTCGGTCCCAACTATTTTATTTAATGAGTGTGTGACTCTAATTTTGATGGTAAGACTCTGACTTCGATTTCAAAGGCATAGATGTGGCTTTTGTTTTAAATTTGATAATAGTAATGAAACTGATAGTAGTATCCTTGAATATACCAGAAACAAAAAATCCAACTCTGTGGTCCTAAATAAGAAATCTGTGAGTCCTTGGCTTAAATAAATCGATGGTAGAAATAAAGAAATGTGTTATCTAATTCCCAGTAGTGAAAAAACCGAACTATATTTTTGAAAACCTGTTTGCAAAAGGGTCTTTTTTCAAACTTGAGAATATTAAGGTGAGTTGTCTACAAAGTTACAGTACAACCTTGAAATTTTTAAAATATAATAAAGTTTGGGCAGTTACTAGAGTCCAAGTCTGCTTTTTTACTAACTTGGACACCAAATGGTTCTCAGCGAATAAAATACCTGCCATGGTCTCTCTTCCCCCCCCCCCTTTCTCTCTGTCTCATGGGGAAAAAATGGTCGACTCATTCTTTTTTTATCATTAATAAGGGGTCCATATCTTGGATTATTTCCTAGCTTATATGAGACATTTTTGTTCTTACCCGTATACAAAAGAGATCGATTTAGGGGAAAGAGAAGAGGGATCATTAGTTTTTTTGGATATTTATAAAGATAGTCTGCAAAAGTAATGATTTATCGAAAATCAACGGAAAATAGCAAAAGTTTTAGACAAGCTATTTAAATCAGTAAACTTGTAAAGCTAAGAATTGTCAATGAACATTTATCGAAAAGAGGCCATTTTTTGAATTTCTACGAAAGAGACTTTTCTTCATTGGTAAGTTTTTCCCAATTTCAGCTTTTTGATGGTTTATTATGTAAACCAAAAAACTTGTTGACGTTCTTACTTCAATTTTTTTCACCCACCCGCTCACCTAACTTACACTTTCTCTAGGAAGATAAAAAAAAATTCTATTTACTAAGTAACCAAAATTTTAACCGGATTTTATTTCTTGTCTTTTTGAAAAATAGTAAACGTGTTCTGGGACGCCCTCGTTTAGTTTCTTACATATTTTTTTTCTTCGTTTCCACTTTTTTTGTAGAACGTTTAAAAAATAGTTTTCTGTATTATAGACCCGTCGCCGCCGTGTTTCCAGGTCAGCAGTTGTGTTGCCACCTATATTGGAATCAACTTCAGAAGGTATGTCTTTGAAAATTTGAAATATGCTGTTGCTTTTTTTTCCTCTTACTTACTTTTTTGTCTGTAATTGGAAAATAATGGGAAAATGATTATTTTTCTGTGTAATTTAGTTGTGTGTCTGTTTTTTTTTTCATTTTTATTTCCTTGCATTTTATATGTAATATTCTAATAAAGAAAAATTGTATAGAATGATCCATCGATCATGCTCAGCCAAGGTTGCAGAATTGGCGTTGGTCTTTTCTTCTTTCTTTTTCCAAAAAATGTTTAATTTAGTTTTTTGTTTTTTTACTAAAAGAAGAATGAAAATTTATTTTGTTTGTAATTTATAGCAGCATTCCAAGAGTATGGATTGTGACGTTACTGGGCCTTAGAAAAATTTTCTGGGTCACAAGAAATAAGTGGGAATAGTGGAATAGTGGCAAAGTGTGTTTTTATGCTATTTCATATAGCTTTATCGCCTACACATTCTACTGCTAAAGCTGCTAGATGTTGAAATTCTTCCAGGGTGTTTCCCGTTCATTTCCCAGCTAACATGTTTCCTGATATATATCCCCTTTCCCGAACGGTATCTATATCTGGTCTTTCTTCACTGGGAATAAATGAAGGAAAAAACGAAGTTTATTTCATTTATTAGTTTTGAAATGAATATAATTGTTAATTTTGAATTACTTATATTTCTGTTATATAATTATCTTGAATTTAGTTTGTATGAAATATGAAATAAGCTGGTTCTTTTAATAAGCTTGATCAATAAATATTTTAAAACACCGTACCATCCCGCCGTTAAAAAACTTCAGGGTACGCCGCCTTATAGAATATTTCACATTATTTTGAAACTACCTTTTTATGGCACTTGGTATTAACCAAGTGACATATAGCAATCGCCAATTCTGTCGGTCTGTCGGTCTCGGTTTTGCTACTTTAGGCACTTCCAGGTAAGCTAGGACGATGAAATTTGGCAGGCGTATCAGGGACGGGACCAGCTTAAATTATAAATAGTCGTTTTCCCAATTTGACCATCTGGGGGGGGAGTGGGGGCCGGTTAATTCGGAAAAAAATAGAAAAATTGAAGTATTTTTAACTTACGAACTGTTGATCAGATCTTAATGAAATTTGATGTTTGGAAGGATATCGTGTCTCAGAGCTCTTATTTTAAACCCGATCGGATCTGGTGACATTGGGGGGGGGGAGTTGGGAGGGGGAAACCTAAAACTTGGAAAACACTTAGAGTGGAGGGATCGGGATGAAGCCTGGTGGGAAAAATAAGCACAAGTCCTAGATACATGACTGACGTAACCGGAACGGATCCTCTCTCTTTGGGGTAGTTGGGGGAGGGGTTAATTCTGAAAAATTACAAAAAATTAGGTATTTTTAACTTACGAACGGGTGATCGGATCTCAATGAAATTTGATATTTAGAAGGATCTTGTGCTTTAAAGTTCTAGTTTTAAATTCCTACCAGATCCTGTGACATTGGGGGGGGGGGAAACCGGAATTCTTGGAAAACGTGAAAGTGGGGGTATTTTTATCTTACGAATAGATGATCGGATCTTAATGAAATTTGATTTTTAGAAGGAATTTATGTCTCAGAGCTCATATTTCAAATCCCAACCACATCTTTTGACATTGGGGGGAGTTGGAGGGGGAAATCTTGGAAAAACACTTAGAGTGGAGGAATCGGGATGAAGCTTGGTGGATAGAATAAACAAACGTCCTTGATACGTGATTGACAGAATCGTACTGGATTCGCTCTGTTTGGGGGGGTTAGGGGGAGGGGTTCAGTGATTTGGCGAGTTTGGTGCTTCTGGACGTGCTAGGACGATTAAAATTAGTAGGCGTATCAGGGAGCTGCACAATTTGACTTGATAAAGTCGTTTTCCCAGATTCGACCATCTGTGGCTAAAGGGAGAGGAGAAATTAGAAAAAATTATGTATTTATAACTTACGAGTGGGTGATCGGATCTTCATGAATTTTGATATTTAGAAGGACATCGTGACTCAGAGCTCTTATTTTAAATCCTGACCCGCATTAAGCCTCTTATTTTCCTTTTTAAATCAATCTATTGATTCATAGAATTTCGTTAGAGCTCATACCATATGATGTCTTGGCTCTTAACTCTTCTCGCCTCGTCACAAGTGCCATATGAGCTCTTAGCTCTTGCTTATTACCAGAAAGAGGCTAAAGCTATCCTTGGAGCACAATAAGACGTAGACTCAAGCTCTGATGTCACATTTTATATAATTTTTTTAAATAAATAAAACGAATGAAAGATCTGGAGCCCAACTAAACAGCTATTATAAAACTCAGAAATGACGCCTCAAAAAGCTAAGCAATCGACTGTAAGCCAGAGGATTTCATGTATGGGACGCTTTGAATCGTATAAACAACAAAGTGTCCTCAGCGCAAATTAACGGACTGGACAAGAAGAAAATCTAGAAGAGGAACACAGTAGCAGCAAAGAAAAGCAAATAATTTTCGAAATAAGTACTGAAGAAGGGAAAAAATCAACAAATACAGACTTCAGACTTAATTACTTCACAAAATATACGTTATGAAAGAACTCAGGACTAACAAACATTCTATTCGGCCTAGAGGCAGTCCTGAGCATTATGTAACATAGCATGGAAAAACAGTATCAGTTAAAAGCATTCTCAGAAACAACAAAATATTAGCCTAAACAATGGAAAAAAAAACACGCAAGCTAAACTATGGGAGACTCCCCCGATAAAAGAGTATATAATCCAGATATTTTAGTCAATGTAGATTGCAAATAAACTCTATCTTCAATCTAACAGAACATAAATCAATATGTTCACTTTTTATTATTGTTGTTTTGTTTTCTTTTTAACTTAAATATTTCTATCAATACATAGTAATTAAGCAATACATGTAAAAATAATTTCCAGTAAATTTTTTGCCTTTATGGTCAAGAGAGTTCTCAGTTCATAGAACTCCCATGGCTAGACTCCAGCTTTTTTTTTTTTTTTTTTTTTTTTTTTTTTTTTTTTTTTTTTTTTTTTTTTTTTATGTATGCAGTTTTGGTGTTATTTCAAAGGAATTTTTAAGCTTTAAAAGAAGGGAAGGGTGAAAGAATGAACTTGGAAGCACAATTCCAGGCGTTTTTGGGTTGTAAGGGCCTCATCTGGGACCATCATATGGGGGGGGGCTCATTGTCAGAAAAGCGACCATGTAATTTGAAAATATAATAAAATAAGGAATCTAACTGTACTACTTCAATTTGTATAGTATACATCCTTCTGAAGTGGCCTATCACTAAATATTTACCGAAACCAGTTTGTGACAAACGATGTTTTTTGTGTATTTCTGTCCCTTTTTAGGCCACTTTAAGTCTATTCTAGAGTGAGAATAGAGATAGAGAGTTCATTTTTGGGCATTAGAGAGTCTGGTTTGGGTATGAGATTCGTTGCTGAAAGTTTTTTTTAACTAAGTTGACATATACTATACTTGACATATCAATAAGCCATTCAAACTTGCTCAACCTGTATCTAACCTGCTTCGCGATTTTTTTTTTCTACAATTAGAAGTATGCCCCAAATGTGTTGTCTGTACATGTATTAGTTTTTTAGATACCTAATAAGAAGAAAAGCGCAAAATCCAGCCAAGCGATTACATACAATAACTCACTAATGTGATTAATGTAAAGTCCCTTATTATCTACCTTCTTCGAAGAGCTAATCTGGTCGCCCTCAAGGAAAGGAGAACACAAGTTTCCTTGCGTTTTGCCAACAACGTCCTCCAAAACCCTGGGCAGCTTACCTTTTCCCTAGTCAATTTTGTTCCATTCGACCTCGCCTCGCTCGTTTTACTTCAGCAAACCCCTCTTCTTACCCGATAAAATTTTCTACCGACAGATATAGAAGGACTTCGTCCCTTACGTGACAGCATGTTAAATAAGTGAGATTCCCCTTTTTTACTTTACAATTGTTCAATGTTTATTTTGCAAATTTAGTTGTTGTTTTTTAATTAAATTATCTGTAGGTAGTTTTTTCATTTAATTTTCGTCTCTTTATATATTACAAGCTATTAATCTTTTTACTACCGAGCGATTTTTTTTTCAATTATAAGCCCCCTATTTACTTTCAGTATGTAAACTTTTTTCTTCTTTCTTAGTTGTATTTATATACAGTGATGCATTACTATTTATCTTAAATTTTGAAAATTTTGCTAGTGAACCATTTTTTCTTTATTTTCAGACTTACAACCAGAGCTACAGAAGACCCGAGTTCTTCGATCCAAGTAAGTGTTTTGATTAATTAAGAACACTAGCTTAACCAATTCAAATTAAAATGTGTTTGGGAAAGGAAATGTGGCCATTAAGAACCTTGCCATTTCTGCAAATTTCTCGCCTAATAGTGAAGGAAAAGGGGAGGGGAAATGAAGAATTAAAAATTTGTAAGAGAAAAAATAAAATAATAAATATTCAGGATCACTTAAGCTTTTGTAAGGTTTCGATCCTTCCATGCAGCTAAAGACCAGGGGTACACTCTTACTATATTTCAGAAATCAACTACCATACGTATGAAAATGTCTGTTGTCGCGAATGCATTGATCGATGCTGATGCATCAGGTGAAACTCTCGAGTTAGCCGGGCACGATGTTCATAAAGCGCTCAATTATCTTATTCACGTCGCTACTCTACTCCCTGAAGCAAAGCGTGAAGTGAGCCCTTCAAATATCGGAGGCCTTTGAGGCATGGATTCTCGTCTGAAAGTTCGCCTAATATTTCACCCATTGTCTAAAGCTGACGGCTCTCAAGTCTACGCACCAACCCCTGCTATTTTTGTCAACGTCGAAAAAGGTATCTGTCAAGGTGCTGTTCCTTCCCCTTCATTCTTCAGTAATGGAGTTCTTGATTCACAGTACGCTGTTCCCACATCTTTCATCCTTGTCGGTCTTGATTTATCTCTGGTATGTTATGCAGACGACATTCTGAATTTGAGCCGCACTCTCCAGCGCATTTGTGAGATTTTTGCAGCGCTACAACTTGAGTGCGCAAAACTAGGTCTTCAGTTCAATGCTGAAAATTCCGAAGTCGCATTCATCAACTGGAAGCATGAGTCGCCTGGGAATATTCCGCTCGGAAATAGTAGGATTAAGCCAGTAGATCATATCACCTACCTCGGTCTTTCCATTGTTTCGGCAATAATGTACATGCCACAACTTGTAATTGCTCACATTGAACGTAGAGTTGGGTTATCATATGCCTCTTTTGTAACGAATAAGCTACGCTTCAACTGCCATCTCCTTTCGAAACTTTTCAGCTCTGTCGCTGTACCACATCATCTGTACATATCGCCGTTTGGAAAATGTTCAAACAATCTGACTAAGGCGAAAATTCGTTCAGTTTTCTTCTGGTTCGCAAAATATCTTTTGCGTTTTCAGCCTTGAACCCGCAACTCTTATCTAGTTAGAAAATTCAGCATTTCTGACCCCATTATAGCTGTGGAAAAGTAAATTCGTGCTTATAATTTTCGTTTGACGAAGATAATCCATCCTAGGTCGTTGGTACTGGCCCATTAGTTAAGATGGTTTTTTTTAAGTGTTTGTGTTCGCGCTTAGTGTGTTTTTTCTTCTTTTTGTGTTTGTTTATTGGTCCATCTTTTCTTTTCTTTGTATGACGGGTTTTCCAATAAATAATAATTATCATTAACATCCAGTTAGTGTTCAGTGATGCACACAATTTCGTGACTACTAAAAATACTTTTGAGAGTTTAAAACTTGTAACGAGCACCATTAATATTTTGATAATGACATTACTGATTTAGATATCTGCGCCATCAAGAAATTACACATGGACTGATCAATTGAATCTTTCTTAGGCTGCTTGGGCGGTGAGGTGCTTCTTAAGCTCTGGACACACGAAGCTATTGCTACGATGATTCCCTCCACAATTAAGACACTAATCTGAGCTAAACATGCTTGGTCCTTGTTAGTGTGATCACCTGCACATTCATTATATCCCAAATTCTTTTGCAGTTTTTCAAGTTCAAGTTTTTTATTTCAGCATTCACAAATAAATAAATAAAATACAACATTTTCGCGCTGGGGAAAACCTATGAGGGTTTTTATTCGCGCGAAAGTTCGCATATCCACTTACCTATAATAACAAATCTAATCTCTCTTACTCATTAATACACATACTCTCCCTGTCGCCTTTCATTCTTCCCAACCCCACCTTACCCCCCTGCGAACCTTTACCTCCCTAGCCCATCTTTACCTCCCTAGCCCGCCCTTACCTCCCGAACCCACCCTTCCTCCCCTAATCACCCTGCCACCTATAAAAAAAATCAACATTTATCCCCCAAAAAATTATCTTTTAATTTCTTTTCAAACTGAGGTACGTGTTGCGCCGCCCTAATGCTCACTGGTAGCCCATTCCATACACTTGGACCCAGGTGTTTCATTGAGAATGAAGACCGGGTACCATGACGTAAATCCACAACTATATCACTACTATGCCTTGTTCCATAATTATGCAGATCACTATTTGTTTGGTAAAAAAAAAACTCTTAAAGACATCCGGGGCTAGGCCATTCTTACATCGAAACACAAATACAGCAGCCTGGTAATCTCTTATCTGACCGACATTAAGGAGCTTCAGCGACGTAAAGCAAACACAGGTGTCATGCACATCCTGGACATATCTTCCTATTGTTCTAACAGCTTTATTTTCTAGAATTTGCACTCTTCTATAGTTGAATAAGAAGTTGCTACTCCATAGGAGGCAGCCGTTGGAGATATATGGATAAACCAACGAATAATACATAGTTATGTATTATTTATATAACTATATATATAGTTATATAGTTAACACACTGCCTAGGCTTATCAATGGACAGAGTCACTCGGAGTAAGTAGTATTCATTGAAGAACTTGAACACTGAACTGAACTTGGACTGAACTTGGACTTGAATGCGAGGTCTTCTTCAATTTTAAAGTTCAGTTGCAAAATTCTAGAACTACCATACCTCCTCGCACTTACGATGTTACTAACAAGCCCTGGAATCTGAGAAACATTATAATCGGCGTCCATCTTGAAGATGTTCAGTTTTGATAACTCTGGCTCAAATGTGTGGAGGGGAGGGGATGGCTGCAACTGCTGCAGCGGCCGACTCCTCATCGATCAAGTAGATCGACTAACTGTGCTTTGCTTTATCCGCCCAACGAATTTTCTGCAAAAATTCCTGCAGATTTTTTGGGTTATGAACTTTAATATTTGAATAAATGTTCGTTAGCACGACAAGGACAGAGGTTGGCTGACGTGGCGGCACTGACAGCCAGACAGCATACGGACACACTCCTTTAAGCGCGATGCCACAATCGCAGGCGCATCGTTTGGAAATGATGGCACATCCGAAGGGATTACGATAACAAAAGGCGTTGTAGGTCCATCGCATTGCAAAATCTTTGCCCCTCTCCCTACATTTTCGTGAATTAGCACCTTTGCTTTGTGCTCATCTAATTTTTGTGTGTGTATACCATGTCATCGTATTGTGTGTATACAAGGCGTTGTAGGCCCAACGAAAAGTGTTGTAGGTCCATCGCATTACAATAAGCCGCTGATTATTTCATATAAATGTAACATAAAAGACACAGCAGGATGCGAGCCTCTTTGCTTTTCAAAAATATTCACTAGCAAAGCAATTTTGATGTTTCAATTGCAACTTTTCCAAAAAAAATTGTCGCATTTTGAATAATCAATCCTTGCCTTATATGCATACGCTATATGCGGCTGCAAAAAGAACAGCGGTCACACAAAAATAGAGTCCTTCATTGCTTGATTACCGTGCAGCCAGCACACGATTCATAATTGATAATTATAGTCCAAGAATGAAGACCGGTTCATTAGCTGAAAACGTCAGAGGGTAGGTCGCAATTTGTAGAATACGCCACAAGTCAATTGAAAACCATAGACCTTTGTAGTGTCAATTTTGTCAACTTACAATCCGCTATGTCTGGCTTATATTTAGTCCTTTTTAGATGTTCACTTATTGACTGTTGAATTGAGACAGTATGCGTCATGATGCAATATGTGTCTTCATTTGGCACATACCAGTATTACTAATCAGTGCAAGAAAAAATAAAATAATGAAAAACTTGAGATTTGCTTTTAAATGAGAAGTATCCAGTTATGTCGCGTGGAAAAAATTAACGTTTTTAATTGTATGAGCTATAAATAAAATTTTATCGAGATTTTCGCAACGCTTTATAAAGAATAATAATGATAAGTATAATAATATAATATAACTATATAATAATATATTTTATATAATAATATATAATATATACTATAGTTATATATAATATATATATATATATATGTATATGTAATAATAATAATAATAATAATATAATATATATAATAATACATAATATATAATAATAATAATAATGCATAATTTATAACAATATAATATAATAATATAAATATGATTATTATATAATAATATAATAAATCTAAATAATAATAATAATAAAGTTTTATAAATAAATAAAATTATAATAAAATTTTTGCAGATTTCATTACATTTGACCCTAAAATTACTTCTGTCCCACCTAAAAACGTTTTGCTATGGAGGGCACATTGGTCCAAATTATCCTCTACATGCTCAGTCTACTTTTCCATGATGTGTGATGTACAAATAAGGCAAAACAAATGAAAAATAATCATCAGTAAAAATATTTTAATCATCATTTCGTTAAAAATATTTTAATGAAAAATATTCTGGAAAACGTCAAGCTTCAGACTCGAGCTTTATAGGAGAGCAATAAAACTGAAAAATGACTTTTGTTTCTTTGTTTTTTTTTTGTTTGTTTTTCCTTCTTTTTTGTAATGCTGACCCCTGTTATTTGATGTTTTTTATGTTACTGGTGATGTTTTGTTGTTGTTTTTTTGAAGGGGGGGGGGGGGGGGTTCAAGGCTTTGGAAGCCTTGTCGTCGGAAGGATTCATTGTCAAATCGTCTTTACAAGCTGGTTGTATAGAAATAAAACATTTAAAAACCAAATGGTAAAAAAATGGCTTCTAAAATAGTTCAGAACTAAATAGGATACTGTAAAATAGGCTAGGCCAACCCAAACAGCGTGATCAGCTTACAAGGTGGAAATGTTTCGTCAACATGTTGTGAGCTTTTACATTTTTTAAAAGCAATATATTCATTAATGATATATTTTGTATGCATCATAAAAATATATAGATTAAGAAATTAAGTATATTAAAGGCAATTGTCTGTAACAAATGTTCACTAATATCTCCGAAATTACCACTGTCTACTCTGCAAGGAATTTCTGAGTTGCAAAGCCGTACCAGGTGGGGAAGTTTCGATTTTAACCCCTTTTAAATTATGAAAAGCCAAATGAAAATATGGCTTTTTTGCCTGTGAGATAGTTAAAAAAGAAGATACAAAATATTAAAATATATAGAAAAAACTGTTTCAGTATCAAAAAACGCTGAATTTAGTTGATATCATTGGAGGTTAATATTATTGTTTGAACGGGTTTTTGATACAGCGGTTAGAAAAATGGTTCTCAAGATCTTCTCTATCTAAAATTTCAGGTTTGTAATTTACAAAAAAAAACTAATAGTAGAACATTAATTATGCGTAATGGCATAGACCACATGTCAAAGACCACAATCTTTGCATGAGTCTTGGCTGAACATATGTAAGGTGAGGGAGCCTTGGATCTTACAGTAAATAAAAAATATGATTTTAGCTTTTAAAAAAACTGTCGATGTGATATTTTGAGTAAGTTATTTTTTTTTACTTGTTTTGTATTGTGTTTCCCTGATGACGGCTGTTGAATATATAGTCGAAATATTAGCATAGATTGTACTACCATGTCTCATTATCTCATTATCCTCATTATCTATACCATTCCTCATTATCTTCCCTTGTATTGTGTGATAGAAAATCGATGAATATATATATGTATATATATATATATATATATATATATATATATATATATATATATATATATATATATATATATATATATAAGTTGTCTGTGTGTGTGTGGGTCTGTCGGGTGACGTCATGTTTGTCGACTGAAAAATAAAGGAGAAAAACAAAACTAAAAAAAATGAAAATAAAAATAAAAAAAAACTAAAAAGGTAAAAACTACAAAAAAAAACTAAAAAGAAAAAAACTAAAAAAAAAGTAAAAACCAACAAAAAACAAAAAAGAAAAAAAGGGGAAAAACACAAAAATTTATTTCATCATATACCAATTCAAAAACGAATGTATATACAGACCGGGACACCGGGACACAAATGACGACCGGGACACAGGGAATATAAATGACGACCGGGACACAACTACAACGGGGACGCCGGGGGGCACAGGGGGATATATAAATGACGACGGGGACACAGGGAATGTTCGATTAGCAATCACCATCAACAAAGCTCAAGGGCAATCATTAGAATCATGAGGTATAACTAAAAAAAACTAAAAAAAAAAGGTAAAAAACTAAAAACTAAAAAAAGACCAATTCAAAAACGAATGTATTTACAGACCGGGACACCGGGACACAAGGAATATAAATGACGACCGGGACACTCAAAGAGAAATTACAGACTGGGACACCGGGACACCAATGACGACCGGGACACAGGGAATATAAATGACGACTGGGACACAGGGACACAATTACAACGGGGACGCCGGGGGGCACAGGGGGATATATGAATGACGACGGCGACACAGGGAATGGTCGATTAGCAATCACCATCAACAAAGCTCAAGGGCAATCATTAGAATCACAGGGACACAACTACAATGGTGCGTAACTAATATAGCGCGTAACGACTTACGCGCGCGGGGGATTTAGGAATGAAGCTTGGAGATGAGGTGTGAAGTTTGACTCTTATTGGCTAGGTAGTTCTACGCCACTCAGCTCTTGTAGCACGAAGTAGTTGATAGTTAGCTAGTCCGCGAGGTCATATCAAACTTCTGGACCTTGTATGATTGAACTATGATAAGACTATGATGCATGTCTTAAAATATTTGAGTCTCTCTTAGGAGGTGGGCAAAGGCGAAGCTAAACTGAAGCTGCCGTTGGTATTGAGCCTGGGCAAAAGCGCAAAGCTATCCCTCCCCAATCTTCATTCTATCTCTCCCATTGTTATTCTTCCCCAGTCTCACTCTTGTTGCATTGTTAGTCTTTGGGTTCTACCCTTGCTCTGGTTGCATTTCACTGGCTGCTGTAAAGTGATGTCTTAGCCATATTGACAATGAGTCTTTAAGTTGTAAATTTTTTTATTGTTTCCATATTTTAGTTACTGTAGCAGAAATAATACAATTTTCAAAAAGCAGGCCTCCCGCTTACTTTAGAGGTATCTTCGGATTCGCGCCCACCGTGTTGCCTCTTTGAAATTATTTCTACGTTCATGGACCTTTTCAGCAAACTAAATTATGTTCTTTCAGGAATAGCAGTTCGTCAGATGATTTAAATCAGCGTTCAACATCCAAGAGGACCAAACGATCCTTAACAATGAAAGAAAAATTACAAGCTATAAGGTACTTTAATTGTATAACAATAAAATATTTTTGAGACTTGGTGAGGTAGTCAATCTAGATAGTATCTACCCAGTTCTCTCAGTTTTTTTGTTTTTGCTTTTAATTCAGAGGAGTAATTTTTGCCTTTTTTTCAAATTTTATTCTCAATCTCATATGGTTCTTATTTATAGTAAAAATTGTTTAATCGTTTTGTTTAAATTCACTAACCCAGTCAAAAATACTATAAATCACTTAGTTGGATTATTGAAAAATAGCTTACCAAAAATACTAAGAAACAGCAGAGCATTAGAAGAAAAGATTAAATTTCTAACATATTGCAATTGACATTTACAAGAAGAAACGATAAATATAATTGGAACCCTTATATATAAATGTAATTGGAACCCTTACATATAAATATAATTGGAACCCTTATATCCTTAAATATAAGGGAGAAATGTCAGTGGTATGTCAGAGGACACATTATTGTCTTTCAAAGGTCTCATTATAAATGATTCTCCGTTGATCATTTCTCTAATTAGGGATAGACAAAATTGGGTCACTGATGCTGTTTTTGTTCAAAGTATATATATTTCATAGATTTACCGGAAACCCTAGCAAAATGTTCAGGCATTTGGAAAGGACTGGATGAATTGCAATATGTCGTAGTTTCAAAAGGATTAAGTGGCTTTCACGCTACGTACATAGTTTCTATGCTCAGATGTTAAGTTGCATTACGTAAAGTGTATCGTTTCACACATTCAGAAGTCCTTTCACACTAGACTAACGTAAGAAACTCTAAAATCATCTAAAACTCTAAAAACAATCTAAAATGTCATCTTCTAAAACAATTGCAATCATATTAAGCTAACTAATGAAATTTTGAAAATATGAAAAGGAAATTGTCTGATCAACAATGAAGGGCTTTCAATTGCAACATGCCCTTGTCTCAAAAGGATTAAGCGGCTTTCAAACTACATACGTAGTTTTCTATGCTCAGATGTTAAGCTGCATTACGTGAAGCATAGCGTTTCACACATTCAGAAGTCCTTTCTTGGCTAATGTAAGAATTCATAAAATCATCGTTATCATCTTCTAAAACAGTTGCAATCATGCTAAGCAAACTGATAAAATCTCCAAATATGAAAAGGAGATGGTCTGATCGACAATAAAAGGCTTTCTATGAAAAGTTTCAGTTTAATTTTAAAACTTATTAACTACTTATACAGAGAATCTTTTCTGTTGCTGCTGTATTGACTTTTCCATGACGTAAAATAAACTTACGCAAGGTAACATAAATTTACGTAACATAAAATTTTATGTAGAGCGAAAGTCTACGTGGCACTACCTACTCTATGGACAAAATTGCTCTGTAGAATCACTAAAGATCTTAAGTTGTGCTTGCGTGAAAGGTTCTACTGCGTAGTGTGAAAGAACCACTACTCTGGTCCTTAATGCTTCATACAACTTAAATAGTCAATAATCACTATATACTATGGTTTCACGAAGACATCCTTTTAGAGTTTCATAAATAAAGAAATTTTTCACGATTAAACAAATAACGATACTAATATCAGTGATAAGTAGCTATAAGATTTTATTGAAAGTGCTTTTTATATTGGCGGAATATTCTTATATGAAAAATAAAGATAGAAAAACGACTTTAATTTAAATAAAGCAGTGGAACAAAAAACGAAAAAAAAACATTAATTAGAAAAAAATACGAAAAATCCAGCTCCAAGTCCGGGAACCTTTCTCAATGGAGAAAAAAAAAATAACTTTACAGAAGATTTTTTTTTTTAATAAAACTGTCTAAAAAAGACAAACTAAACACGTGGGAGAAAGAAAGAGGAAAAAACAACTAAAAAAACAAAGCAAATAAATCACATTCTAAACACTTCCGGAACTGCTGTTACTCACTGAACAAGACAAAAACGAATTTTTACAGTGTTTATATATATATATATATATATATATATATATATATATATATATATATATATATATATATATATATATATATATATTCCACCGCGCATTGCTTATAAATTGCAAGACTACGGTTTAAAATGAAAGTATGATGTACATTTTTCATGTTGTAGGTTTGAAAACGCTACATTTGGCTGCTGGTTGTGTTAGGTCGAGTTTCGACATCTCAGAGACTAATGTTTCCTTGTCTGATGTATAACCCTATTTAAAACGAGACTAAGTCAACGTGTTGCTGTTTCCCTTTTTTCCTCCTAGGTCATTCTTTAGATTTTTCTAAGTTCTGTGATAGGAGTATTGCTTCAAACTTGTTCTTTATCCAACATGTTTTTGTTCCAACAGTCAGGTTTCTAACAGTCAGTGGTATCAGCACTTATATCTTGAAATGATTCTGGTCTTCCATTTCAGGGAAGATACGACTGATTCAGAAGATGAGGTCCCAACACCGGCAAGAAAAAGACCTGGACCTTTGCTGAAACGAGTTTTAAGAAGAGGTAGAAAATGAATTGGAATTTTGTGTTTGATTTTTCTTCTAAATATATTATTTTAGCCAAAAATTGTATGGCTGTAATTTATATAAAATTACAAAGCATTATTTAGTTTTCACTGCAGTTGGTTCAACTATGCATAAAGTCCCTGTGGAAAGGCTTTCTAATGAATTAATGGATTTTTTTTCTCTGTGAGTCCACGAAGTCCAAAATTGGCTAAAGAAGATTGAAAATTTTACCTGAGAACTATAGATAAATAGATTGGTGTTTATAGATCTTTATTGCAGAAAACCCACCGAGCCATGGTAACAAACAACTAACTGTTTGAAACAACAATTCAAAAGTGCAAACAAAATAAAAGAAACATGCAACAATATTTTGAGTACTCGCACCCCTCCTTATCCATATAAAAATTTTCTATGAGTTTCTTTCCAAATATAATATATTTTTAATTGTCCCTAGATAAGCTTTTTTTTTTTTTTTTTTTTTTTTTTTTTTTTTTTTTTTTTTTTTTTTTGGACTTTTAGACCTGAATAACCTTTTTCTGGCTTTGTTAGCTGTAATGGGCTGCCTTCCCTTTGTAGTATAATGTTTACAGTCGTGAATGAATAATGGGTTGCCAAAAACGTGCTGTCACCAAGATCGACCTAGGATTGCACAAAGCCATCATTCATCTGGACATCTAGGGACTTAGTGCTGTTCAGTTTTAAGCTGACTTTGTACAGATTTGAAAAGAACTTTGTGTTAACTTGAAAAGAACTATTAGCCCCTGACCCTTATGGTGGGACCCATTGTTTTTCTTGAGCCCATAACAATTGAAATTATTTTTAAAATATGAAAATTGTAGCTTGTAACATGGCAGCATTAAAAACAACTATCATATGAATGATAGTTGATGAAATTACTTAACATCTGAGGAATGACTGATGAAATAAGACATTGTTAACTTGAGTTACTAGTTGTCCCTCATCTCCTATGGCTGGGAAATATAAAATTAGGTGGTATAGAATGTATTTATTCCGATTGGAAGGATGGGGCAAATTGACAGTAATTGATAGCAAATTGGGGTAATTGATATGAGGCATGGATATCAAAGGGGATTCAGACAAACTTGTTTGTGAAAAGACCTGACGGCTCAATTACAAAATATTCATTTAGTGATAGCATACCAGAGGTTGGCGATTTTCCGAACCCCCGAAGACATGTAGATCATAGTTTTCCAAGTGATGTTTCAGTGAAATAAAAACATTTCGTCTAATAGTAAAGCACCCTGTTAGTATGTTTTAAAATATACAAGTAGGAAGTGTTTAATCATGTTTTGTCAAGTATTTATTTGTTTTTTATTTTTCTTCTCACTAATTTTTGTTGCTCTATACATTTATTACTATTCTTTCTCTTTAGTTATCTATTTTTTTACTGCTTGTTTTGAAGCACATAGAGGTCTTTATGAATAGCGGTAGAATGTTGAAAGAATTTGTCTTAGAATGAAGACATTTCTCTTTCCTTTTCTTAGTTGTTTCTGTGTGTGTTACCTTTTATTTTTGTTTGTTGGGCGCATGGGTCGTGGTGTGGTTATTCTTGACATGGTGGTAATATTTGATAATGGATAGAGAGAGTGATGGAATTCCGTCATCAAGGTTAAAAGAGTTTGGGCAAGATTCCCTCTTGTTTCATTCAGTTTTCCAAAATGTTGTAGCTAGTGATAATGAAGATAATAGCAGCATATTAGATATACCAAAAAATCAATGTTTATTTTTGAATGGATTGGCAAAGAAAAATTCTATAACAAGGAGGATATCGTTTTGGAATTGCCGGGGCTGGAGGACTGCAAGGGATACGATTGACACTTTTCTATCGACATCTGATACGGAAATATTCAGTTTATGCGAAACTTTTTAGATGAGTTTGCAATTGAAAATATTCATGTTGATGGTTATCAGTTATTTCATTTTGGGAGGAGTATGCAAAAGAAAGGTAGTCTTTGTGTTTTAATTAAAAGTTGCATACCGGCTCGTGCAAGACTAGACATTTTGCCAATGAATATTAAAATGTTATTTGAATCTTGTGTTTTTTGAATGTTTTTTTTTTCAAATAATGAGAACATTCTAATCGCAGTTATTTGCCGTAGTCCGTCAGCTAGTCAGGTAGAATTTAGGAACTGTTTTGAAAAATTCTTGGATAAATTAGCTAGTCTTAATTCTTCGTATCTAGTTATGGGAGATTTTAATATTGACCTAATGAACCTTCTTTCTGCTCATCAGAACAGACTGGATAGTAACACTTCGAAGTTTTTAGAATGTCCGCTATCTCATGGATTATATCCTGTATGTCTTGTACCATCCAGAATAACTGATACGTCATATTCACTAATTGATAATATTTTTTCACCTGAAAGTGCTGTTAGTACATATGTCATTCCTGATGATTCATCTGATCACTGCATACTTATGGCTGATTTTTTGGTGTATTTCCCGTATAATGAAAGGAAGTCTACAAAGCGAAGAGACTTTGGGGAAAAAATTGGTTAAAATTAGAAGAAGCACTCGGTGACGTAGGGTGGACTCTTTACGCTAAAGATGTTTACTGTCTTAAAAAGTAGAGTTTAGAGAAAGAGTCCAACTTTAGCGTAAAGAGCGGGTTGTTGAGGAGGGAACAACCCTTTCATATACGGAGTAATTTCTGTTCGTTTTAAGTGTTAATGTCGCTCCTTGCTTTCAGTTAAAAAAAACTTGTTTTTTCGTTTAATGATTAAAAGAATAGAAAAAATAATAAGGTCTCGCGTGCTGATAATGTGTTAAACAAGCTTTTGGAGTATGATAGTTTTAAAGTTAGAGATAAATTGCTGAAGATTGGATTCATATTAACTGAACACCTGTACTCAGTTGTTCAGTATTCTAAAAACATGAGGCAATATCAAAAGGGAACACAAGTTAGAATCTCTAAATGTACCTTGTTGTAATTGTTTGTGTTTTGGAGTTCATGAAATCAATGCCTGTCTAGATCACTCACAAGAAAAGCCCTGTTTTTTTGCCACCAGTAGAAGGAAATCGAAGTTGCAAACAATTAATGCCAGATTTTTTTTTTTTTTTTTTTTTTTTTTATGTCTATTAATGGGGGTTCCCATGGCCCTGTCCCTGTCTAAATACTCTGATGGTTTCTCATCATTCTTCTTTTTTGTTATTTTCACTTGGTGATGTTTTCTTGGCTCTTAATCTGTTAGCGTTTGGTTTAAAAAAGACTAATGACCTGTTATGGCGGAAAGTCGAGACACGAGCTATTTTCGTTTTCCATGAATCTTTTAATATGAATTTATCCAGACGAACCAAGACCTTTCCTGACGAATCAAGATCTTTTTATTTAATTACGTATGAAAGAATTGGGACAGGTTGAGGAGAAGCAACCCTCTCATATATGTAATTATTTCTGTTCGTTTTAAGTTTCAATGCTACTCCTTACTTTCAGTTGAAAAAACGTGTCTTTTTTATTTCTGATTGTTTTTTAGTAATGTCACTTGGCAACACCTTCACGGATAAATCCCTCCTCCCTACGAATTTATTCTTCTGACACTTCAATCCTGGTGAAAATTTACCCCACACAATTACCCTTAACATCTCAACGTGTGAAGTTGAGTCGGCAGTGAGAAAGCAAGACGTAAGAAGAATTTTGTATAGGGAAGTCTGGCAAACTTCCCAAGTATAAAATTTCCTCTGAAAAAATCACCCCCTGGAAACTTCACTCCCCATGTAAAATTATCCCCGTCAAAAATCCCATCAGCAAACCCCCCCTCCCCGAATAATGTATGCATATTTCCCTCAATATTAATAGTAGTAGTAACATACACATGCTACCTTTTTGTCAGCAGAACATTCCTTTCATGAAGCCTCGGAAGTTTCATCTACACACAGTAAGTCGTTCCAAAAATATTGATGGTATTCCCTTTTTACGATTTTTTTTATCTTAATACTCTTAGCCTTACAAGTAGTTGCAATAGAAGCAGAAGTAGTGAAAATAGCGGTTCTGGTAGTACTAGCACTAGCAAGCACATTTTTCTTTTTTGTCAATTCTTCTTCTCTTTAAGAATTTTCTGTAAGCTTCAACTTAATACCCCAATTCATTCTCCTTTTTGACAACCTGCATGAACGTAGCGTGTTTTGATTTTATTTGAATTGCCAATCAATATTCTCTCAAATTTTAATCTTCATACGCTTAGCATTAGTAGTACTAGTGTCATAGTAATATCAGGAACAGAAGTAGTGTTGTATTAGTAGTAGTAATAGTAGCAGTAGTAAAATCTATATTTTGTCACTTGGCTGGTTGGAAATCTCTCTCATGGTAACCCATAAATTTATCTTGATACGGTAAGCCGTTCCAAAATATTGCTGATGTTTCCTTGTGACAATCTGTAGTCACATAGCATGCCTTGATTCAGTTCAACTTTCCTTCAACATTCCCTCAGATGTTAACTTTAGTATCCTAAGCCTTTGCAAAACTTGGTACCGATAAAGTAATTTCAGGGGTAAAAGTAGTAGTAGCCGCAGCTGTAGTAGCATTAGTAGTAGTATCGTACAAAAGTTGCCTTTTTGGTCATTTTGATCATCTGTCTTATCATTTTCCGAAAATTCCAAATCAAAATACTCAGTTACTCCTTGGTTACGTCTTTTTGACAACTTGTATATATATAACCTTTTTTTATATTTAGTTTTATACTCCCCTCAACATTCTCTGAAAGGCTCACCTGAATGCCCTTTGTCTGTTTGAAATTAAAGGTCAAACATGCCCATCTTCCTCTATAAAAAATACCGTATGTAAACAATGGGCGGACTGGGGGTTGATATCCCCAAAGACATAAATACTGGACCTTTCAACTTTGATGAACAAAATGACGCTCTCAAAATTTTGATTGGATGTATTTGTAGAAATAAAGGTTGTGGGGAGGAGGGTGATTCCACATCAATTACCTTTGACTCTTGAAAAGAACATTAAAACTTTTAATCGAATGATTTCCTTTCGATATTTTTGCGACAATTCCTTCTGTACGAAGTGCTTTGGTCAGAAAAAAAACAAATAAGACTTTGTTATCACTTCGCCCTTTACTTAAGCAACACCATTGTTCTGCCTATGATCCCAAGATAAGACATTTACTCATCTGCTTATAATACATTTGTCTGTGTACCAACCACAACTGGTTTTCAATAAATGAGAAGTGATTAAAGCGATAAAAACACTGCTTGAAAGAAGCTACAAATAGAAAATCTAATCGTTTGCTTATCGAAGAAATAGAAGATTTAAAATTAAAGGAAAAGATGACTGGGGAGCATAATTACATAAAGATTCTCGTATTAGTTTACCTAGGTAAATCTATATATAAATAACTATTTTTTTAGATGGGTAACGTAAACAAATAATGACAGGTGACAAGTACTAGCACTGAATTGATCATGGGCTTAGGCTGTCTTGGTTAGGCGTATAATCTAAGCAAATCTATCTTTTATGGGGAAACCACATAGAAAAACTCCGTGTACGATTAGATTCTTGATCAATATTCTTTCCAACTATAATGGTCATTGCCATAATAATTGTGTCCCAGTCTCCCCATAATGGGTTAGGCCTATGTTATTTATTATTGATCAGAAATCAGATGTTCTTTAAAAAATATGGTTTCTGTGTAGTAGGCCTACTTCCAGTTTCCTAAGGGAAACTTTCTTACACACTAGAAATACCTTTTAAAGGCTAGTGGTAAATTTTCTGATTAGGGTAACAGAAAATTGAGATAGCTAAGAGATAGACATAGCCTAGGCTTAGTCAAGTGTACAGAAAGTTCCAAAGCTGCCTGTAGTAGAATCCCAAAGGCTGCCAAGACTTTATCAGCACAACTTGTATTTGAAAGTTTATCTTTCAGCAAAAAGTATTTTTATAGGCTAGGCTACATAAAATTTGCAGAAAAGTAACATACATAACTTAGTATAGCTTACAGCTATAAATATCAATAGTTTTCTGAATCACAATTAACAATGTAATCTAATTCAGTTGTAAGCCATATACTATCCATAAATATCATACACCATAATTTTCTCTGTCTCCATAAAAAATTCTGGTTCTTGTGTATTATATGCCACTCACTGACATTTAGAATGTGTAAAACTAGAGAACTATTTTTTTTTTAGTTTTTTCCTTACCTTAGAAACAAATTTAGGCTATATATTTGTACTCTGTTATTAAAATATATTTTGTTTTCAGCAAAATGCAAATTATGTTTTGGCCTTGTGCCCTTGCCCTCTTTTCTAAGGGGGGGGGGAGATTCCAAGCACAGAACCTTTTAAACTTGGATTCTTTTAAACAAAATGGCTATTGTAATTGGAAGTGTTCAGAGAAATAGTGTATGGGGGAGGGAATTGCCCTCTGAGATCACATTTGACTCATAAAAAGGGGAGTAGAACTTGTGATGAACCTTATTTGTTAACAATGAGCAACTTGCATAACTTACAGCCCTTGCCCATAGGGCTGAGGAAGAGGGAGGCTGTCAAACCCAGAAGCATAGGTATTTGACCTTTGGACTATTTTCAGCAAAATGGCAATTTAAAAATTCTAATAACATGAATTTGGGCAAAAAGTGCATGATATGGGTTGTCATATCCAATTGCTCACTGATCACTTTTTACTCTTAAAAAGGGCACTAGAACTTCTGATTTCTAATAAAAAAAACAAGCCTTCTCCAAAGTTTATATTATACCACCATTCTATCCATATGATATGCCTTTGGAAAAACAATAAATAAATAATAAAACATTGTAGCCTTGTTTCTCTTTACTACAGAGGCTCTTTACTCTGAGAGGAAACATTAACTGTTGCCTCTTATAAATCCTGTATATAACCTGTAGACAACTTGTATGATTTACAGTCATTTCCCTGGGGGCTAATAGGTGCACAGCATCCCTGGAACCATAGTTATATCTTTTGAGTATTTTCAGCAAAGTGGCTATTTCAGAACTTTTATCAGTGTTTGGGGGTAGGGCATCTAGAAAGGACAATGACCCTTTGCCCTTCAATTACTTTTGAACACCCTGAAAGTTAATAACAACTAAACACCCTCAGCTGTTATTAAAATATTGCAGATCCTCATTTTGATAAATGGTACATATTGTCTTTTGATTTCATATAATGTACTCTTCCACATTCTCCAAAGTTTCACATGAATACACTCAACTCTGGGGCCATAGGAGGCATGACATCCCTGGAGGCATAGCTTTTAGGCCTTTCAACTAGTCAAACAAATTGACAATTACAAAATTTTGATCATTGTAGAGGAGAGGGGCACCTAAAATGTTCAAGGAGAGTGGGGATACTGGTTGCTTTCCAATCTCTCTTCAAAATCCCCTCAATATACCTTGAAATTAACAATCTGATTCTCTAACCTATTCCTTAGACATTGATGGTATTCTCTTTTCAAAACCAGCAAGCACATCTTGTATAACAAACAAAAACACAAATTATGCAATAAAAGCACAAATTATATTTTCTGATCTTGAGAAGGCATGGGTGTTATCAGCCCTACTCATGCTAATTTTTGCTTGTTTTGAGTTTGACTTGGCTATTTATTGTAATTTCTGTTTGTTTTGAGTTTCATTTATTTATTGAAAGTGGTTTGTGATAGTTTTATGCTTGGAAGATTATTTAACTTTATTTCTGCTGATTTTTTGCTAAATAGAGCTCTATTTTTCTTTGAAAAATTAGTTTTGTGGCAAAAGTTTTAAAAATTCGTTTCTGTTTATTTTATATGGATATAGTCATTTTTCATGAAAAAATAAAATTTTATATCTTTTCAGTTTTTTATGGCACTTGGTATTAACCAAGTGACATATAGCAATTGCTAATTCTGTCAGTCTGTTTGTCCTGGTTTTGCTACTTTAGGCACTTCCAGGTAAGCTAGGACAATAAAATTTGGCAGATATATCAGGGATCAGACCAGATTAAATTATTAATAGGCATTTTCGCGATTTGACCGTCTGGGGGGGAGTGGGGGGTCAGTTCATTCAGAAAAAATAGAAAAAATGAAGTATTTTTAACTTACAAACAGGTGATGGGATCTTAATGAAATTTGATGTTTGGAAGGATATTGTATCTCAGAGCTCTTATTTTAAATCCCAACCAGATCTGGTGACATTGGGGGGAAACCTAAAATCTTGGAAAACACTTAGAATGTAGGGATTGGGATGAAACTTGGTGGGGAAAATAAGCAGAAGTCCTAGATACATGATTGACATAACCAGAACGGATCTGCTCTGTTTGGGGGAGTTGGGGGGGGGGAGTTAATTCTGAAAATTAGGAAAAATGAGGTATTTATAACTTACAAAGGAGTGATTGGATCTTAATGAAATTTGAAGTTTGGAAGAATATTGTGTCTCAGAGCTCTTATTTTAAATCCCAACTGGATCTGGTGACATTAAGGAGAACCTAAAATATTGGAAAATGCTTAGATTTGAGGGATCAGGATGAAACTTGGTGGTAAAATAATCCTGAGTCCTAGATATGTGGTTGAAATAACTGGAACAGATTCACTCTCTTTGGGGGAGGAGGGTTAATTCTAAAAAAATAAATAAAATGAGGTATTTTTATCTTACAAAGGAGTGATCAGATCTCAATGAAATTTGATGTTCATAAGGATATTGTGTCTCAGAGCTCTTATTTTAAACCCCAACCGGATCTGGTGAAGGGGAAGTGGGGGGGGACCTAAAATCTTAGAAAACGCTTAAAGTGGAGGGATTGGGATGAAACGTGGTGGGAAAAATAAGCACATGTCCTAGATACAGGATTGACATAACTGGAACGGATCAGCTCTCTTTGGGGGAGTTGGGGGGGGGGGTCAATTGGAAAAAAAATGAGGTATTTTTGACTTACAAAGAGTGATCCTATCTTAGTGAAATTTCATATTTAGAAGGACTTTGAAAATCCAATCTTTTATTTTAAATCCTGAACGGATCCAGTGTCATTAGGGGAGGGGGCGGAAATCTTGGAAAATGCTTAAAGTGGAGAGATCAGGATGAAACTTGGTGGGAAGAATAAGCAAAAGTCCAAGATAGGTGACTTACATAACAGACCAGATCCATTCTCTTTGGTGGAGTTTTTTTTTGGGGGGGGGGAGTAATTTGGAAAAATTAGAAAAAATGAGGTATTTGTAACTTATGAACAGGTCATCATATCTTAATGAAATTTGATATTTAGAAGAACCTTGTGCTTTAGAACTCTCATTTTAAATCTCGACCAGATCCGCTGACACTGAAGGGAGCTGGAGGGGGAAACCAGAATTCTTCAAAAACATGAAACTCATGGTATCTTATGAATGGGTGATCAGATCTTAATGAAACTTGATATATAGATGGATCTTATGTCTCAGATGCTCCATTTTCAATTCGAATCAGATCCGGGGACATAGAGGGTTGAAGGGGGGAAACAGAAATCTTGGAAACTGGAAATCTTGGAAAACCCTTAGAGTGGAGAGATCAGGATGGAACTTGATGAGAAGAATAAGCACAAGTTAAAGATACAAGATTGACGTAATTGATACGTATTCTTTGAGGGAGCTGGAGTTTGTTAATTTGGAAAAATCAGAAAAAATGGCTGATTGGATCTTAATGAATTTTGATATTTAGAAGGACTCATGACTCAGAGCTCTTATTTTAAATCCCGACCGCCATTAAGCCTCTGATTTTCATTTTAAAGCAATCTATTGATTCTTAGAATTTTGCTAGAGTTCATACCATATGAGATCTTGGCTCTTGGCTCTTTTGACCTCATCACACGTGGCATATGAGCTCTTAGCTCTTGTTTTTTATAGCCAGTGCAATAGTGCTCCCTAAGTAAAGAGCAATGTGGGCACAATGTATTATTTATTTATTTTTTGTTTAGACCAGGGCACTTTGTATCAAAGGAGTTGTTATAGAAACTTTGAAAAGGGCTCATTTGATTGGAAATTGAAAGGGCTAGTGCCCTTTTTAATAGTGAAAAGTGATTAGAGGGCAACTAGCCCCCCTCCCATGCCCACCACTTTCCCAAACACATTCAATCAAAATTTTGAGGTAGCCATTTTGCTCAATGTAGTTGAAAGATCGGGAAAATATGTATTTGAGAAGACAACCCTCCACATCCCTCAGGGCAAGGGTTGTAAATCATGCCCTGGGAGTGTATAAGGTATATATAGAAAGGGTGATTGTATAAACCTCAGAGGGGGCTCTTTGGATTTGTAATCAGAAGTTCTAGTGTCCTTTTTAAGACTCAGAGTGTTTGGATGGTGGATACCCTTCCATTCCCCACAAACCTAGTATTTTCCCAAAATGCATCTGATAGAAATTTTGAGATGGTCATTTGTTGTCATAGAAACTTCAAAAACAACTCATTCAATTGGGAATTGAAAGGGCCAGTGTCCTTTCTAATAGTCGAAAGTAATATCGAAAGTCGAAAGTCGAAACGCATATTTTTCTGTAATACATCTGATAGACATTTTGAGATGGCCATTTGTTGTCATAGAATTTTCAAAAAAGGCTCATTCAGTTGCAAATTGAAAGGGCTAGTGCCCTTCTTATTAGTCAAAAGTGATTAGAGAGCAACAAGCCTCCACCACTCCCATTAGTTCCCAAAACACATCTAATCAAGATTTTGAGATATCCATTTTGTTTAGTGTACTTGAAAGGTCTAGATTTTATGTCTTTGACAACCCCCATACCTTCTCAAGACCTGAACATAATTTGGACTTACCTAAAAAAAATGGCTGTGGATTGTCAGTTTACTATACATATGCTTATATACATTCCTTAGAGTTTCAATAGTTTTTAATTTATTAAAGTTAAAAAAGGTTAAAATATTTTAAATGTATATGTTTATTTAAATCATACAATAACTAACCAAGTCAAACTCAAAACAAGCAAAAATTAACATGAATAGGGCTGACAACACCCATGCCTTCTCAAGTCTTGAACATAATTTGCACTTACTGAAAACAAAACACATTTAAAATGTTTTCACTTTGTTTTTACTTGTTTAAAATGTTTTTACTAGATATATGAAGGGGGAAGTCCTCCCCCTTGCACTCCAATTACAGCGCGAGTGTCTTGTGCCCTTTTTAAGAGTAACAAAAGATTGAAGGACAGTCAGCCTTTCTCTTAAGCCTATTCATTTTTCAAATGCATCCAGTCAAAATTTTGAGACAGCCATTCTGATTAGCATAGTAGAATGGTCCAGCAACTATGTCTTCAGGGATATTCAGGGATATTAGCCCCCCACAATTATGCAATTGGCCCATTATGTTTTAAAACTGAATGTTACTTTAAAATAAATCAAAAGGCATTGTGTTGCCAATAAGACACCTCAGCAGTCTATCAGGAATAACTGGGGCAATTGGCAATTAAGTTGAAACTTCGAGGATATTACTACTATTACTTCTGCTCTTACAATTTAAATAAATAAAAGGAGTGTAAGTGTATCCAGGTTGTCAAAGAGCATAGATAGAATCTTCTGGGAATTATAGTAAGTTTTATTTCTCTGGTCAACTTCAGAAGCTATAAAATTAAGTTAATAAATAATGTGTGTGTCAGGATTAAAAATTGTTGAAAAAGTTTCTCCAACATTCAAATAGCAACCCATATTATGAAGTCTTATAGAAGAAAACTGAAAAGATATACAATATTTTCTTTCTATGAAAAAGATTATTACCTTAAATCTTACCTTAAATTGCAGCTTGGAGCGATATAAGGATTATCCATCCTTGTGATGCTCCATGAGAAAAAAAAAGAATTCGTTTGGTGTAGATTGTGGCTGTTAGATTAGACTCTTGTGGAGAACTCTGCAGCTTCCCAATTGTAAAGGAACTCCTGGCAGAGCCATTCCCTATCAAGGTGGGACTTGAACATGTCAATTGAAGTAGCAGAAACTGTTTCTTCAGAGAGCTGGTTCCACATATTGATGATTCTTTGGCTGAAGAAGTGGCTTCTATGTCTACTCGTGGAACGCTGCATCGAGAGCTTCAAAGAATGTCCTCTAGTACCAGAATGCAAGGGCTGTGCAAAGAGACCGGGAAGGGTATTTTTAGAGAGGATTTTTTTGGTTAAAATAATGTCACCCCTTTTCCGTCGGTATGTAAGCGTTGGCAGCTTCAAACGACGTAGTCTTTCTTCGTATGGAAATTTATTCATGTTGGTAACCATCTTAGTGGCACGATGCTGGACATCCTCAAGCAACTTCCTATCTTTTTTGAAGAAAGGGGCTGCCAATGACATTCCAACCTCCAGGCGTGGACGTACAAGCGCCTTATATAACTTCATAAGAACTCTAGGGTGTCAGCTGGAGATGGTTCTTTTTATGATACCAAGGGTTTTATTTGCAGAAGATGAAACAGACTTAGCATGGCTGCTAAACTTTAATTGGTGATCTACAATAACCCCAAGATCTCTTTCATCAGAAACAGCAGAAAGGAAGTTGTCTTGAAGGAAATACTTATGATGCTTGTTATTTTTGCCAAAATGAATTACATGGCATTTGTCAACATTGAAAGTCAGAAGCCACATGTTAGCCCATCTTTCTAGACTATCAAGATCTGTTTGAATTGATTGCTGGTCAGAGGGAGTAGCCGCTTTTCCAACTAGTTTTGAGTCATCAGCATAAAGGGTAATAAGATTTGAAAGAAGGGTAGGTAATTCGTTAACATAGAAGTTGAAAAGTGTTGGTCCAAGAATAGTGCCCTGGGGCACGCCACTTAATACAGTTGTGGGAGAAGAGAAATGAGGAGTTCCTTGCAAATCAAAAACTCTGACACTCTGTGATCTTTCAGAAAGGAAGCCCATAATCCACTGTACAACACCTTCGTTGACACCTGCAGCCCTCAATTTGATTATGAGGAATTCATGACAAACTTTGTCGAATGCTTTGGACAGATCAAGAAGAATCATGTCGACAGGAAAACCCTCATCAAGCAGTGTAGTCACTAATTCATATGTTTGGATAAGGTTAGTGTCCACAGATCTACCAGATCTGAAACCATGTTGTGATGTGGAAAGGATATTATTGACCTCAAGATGTTCAATTAGAGCTTTATTAACAAATCTCTCAAGCACCTTAACAACTGCAGAGGTGATGCTTATGGGATGGTAATTCTCTGCTGAGTCTCTTCGTCCCTTTTTATGGATCGGGGTTATATAAGATGTTTTCCAATCATGCGGTAGTTCCCCATTTTGAAGAGATAACCGGAACAGCATGCACAGGGGGTAGCTGAGAGCTTTTCGACACTCCCTAAGAAGACGTGGATGAACACCGTCTGGTCCCTTTGACTTATTTACATCAAGCTTCTCAAGGCTATTGAAAACCATTAATTCACCTACTGACAGATCAGGCATAGGGAAAAGCACTTCATACAATGGAGGATCTGATGAGGAGGTGCCTGAATTTTGGGTAAAGGCAGAAGCAAATTGTGCATTTAGAATGTCAGCCTTATCTATTGGAGATGAGTGTAATACACTGTGGTCAACAAGGTCAGGAATAGTATGATGATTTGGGTTTTTAGAAGAGACATGTGTCCAAAAAGATTTTGAGTTTAACTTGATCTCAGAAGCCAAATTTTCCTCGTAGGCAGATTTCCGTTTTTTTTACAGAATCTGTTACACGATTCTGTACTGCCTTGTAAAATGACAGGGTCTCCTGGTTCCTCTTCTTCATATACTGTTTCCAAGCTCTAGATTTCTGGTTAATCAGCTTCTTAACTTCCTTAGTGAGGAAGGGAAGTGTTTTGGGCTGTTTCCTAAAAATAACCCTGGAATGTTTCTTTTCAAGAGCAAGAAGAGTTTTTTTGAAATTTAGCCACGACTCATTGATGTCACTGGTGATAAGCATTGACCAGTTTGCAGATGAAAGTTCCTGCTGTATTGCCTCATAGTCGGTGAAAGTCTGAGGACGAAATTTAGGTTGACGACGACTATTTAGGGACAACACAGACAGAATAACTAGGTGGTCACTACTAGCAATTGGCGGTAAATAATCATTACGAATGAGGGAATCAGTATCACGCAAAATGACAAGGTCTAACAGCGAGGGATTCTGATCAGCTCTATAGCGTGTAGGCTTATCAATAGTCTGATGAAGAAAATTATTTGATAGGCAAGATAAAAAAGGTGAGTCTCTACTATTAGATGAAATATGTCCAGTCTCCAGTGATTATTAACTCAAATGAGCTAGGAAGGGAAATTGAAGATGTCATTTCATCAATGATAGTTTTGAGGGCCAATTCACTATCTTCAAGGGAAGGAGCACTTGGACTTCGATAAACGCACCCAAGACAGCAATGGAGATATCAAGCCATACACTTTCTATCAAAGATATATCAAGCATAGTAGGATTTACAACACTAACCTGGATACCATCTCTTACATAAACACCAACTCCTCTTCGACAATTTGAGTGCTCCAAGTTGCTAAATAGCTGATATCCCGAGATCTGTAGGGATGTTTCAGTAACCGCCAAAAAACTATGTTTCGGTAACAATTCAACAAAACTCGCAATATCTGCTGCTTCCTCCCTAAGAAGCACCCCGGATTCTACAAGCTTATTTGTCACACAGTCAACATTGCTTGAAAGAACACGGAAAGTATTTTCAGAAAGGGGCTTCTGACTCGGGAAATTTGGCTGTTGAGACTCAGAGGTAATATCAGATATAGTACTTGAAAAACTTGAATCCGCTGAATTCTGACATGACACGAGCAAATTATTAGATATAACATTTGAATTTTGAATTAACATTAGCAGAAATTGCTCTTAAATTGAAATGGGAAACATTTGGAGAAGGATTGGATGAAGCTTCACAAGAAATATCAACTGACGATTTATCAAAACGAAGCACTGGGGAAACAAAACTATTTACATGAGGATGCGATGATATAACTAGGTTTCCATCGTGGATTGCTTTGGAGGGGACCGGGGTGGCGCTTCCCAACTGCGATGAGCAGCCTCGTTTTTTGGAACGATTTGGCCCTTGAAGATCATGAGGTTGAGCTCACCTGAGCTTATTCTTCTTTTCAACTCCTCAACTAAAGCCTTCCTCCTGTTTCTCTCTGTCTTGGATGCGTCACCACGAAATTGTATATCCTCGTGGAGCTCGCGGGAGCGGTTGATGATTGACCTTTTGATGCCCAGGCTTGGGACAGTAAAAAGGACAGGAGGAGGGTGTGCAGATGGCAGAGAGTTAGTAGGGATCGGAAGTCTTCTCACATTATTGATGTGAACGTCTCTGAGCTTATACTTTTGATCAATATAAGACTTAATCCATTGGGTTGCGGAGGGATCCCAAACGCAACAATGTTAAGGGCTCTACGTTGTCTGTCCCTTTCTTCAGAAAAGTGGCACTGGATCTCACTATCAAGATGCTGGGTAAGATTGGCTTTGATGCTTGTTGTCTCTTGAAGAACTACCGTCTGGACTTCGGAACGCATTTCAGAGAGTGAGCATTTTTCGGACACCCGGGTTTCCAGTGCTGACACCTGTGATTTTATCTCACTGACAGTTTGTGAGATTTCAGCTTTTAATGATGTTTCCAAGTCTTTTAAAGATGCTTGGACAATTTCTTGAATGGCCACTTGAGATGGGATTTTATCAATGATCTCATTTTTCATGCTATTTATTGTAGCTTTTACGATATTCTCAACACTAGGATTGTGAGTATTAACAGATGTTGATCCGTATTTACATGCTGGGCACTTGATACAAATATCTACACGTCGGGAGATTTTCCTGATAAGCAGATATTCAGGTTCAGGCATGTCTAGACACTCGGTACATATCCACTTGTCACACCCATCACAAAGAATGGCATAAGAATCATTTTCTAATGCAATATTGCAGGCAAGACAATTGTCGGATCCTTTTTTCGGACTTATATGAGTCCTTTTTGGTCTTCTACTTGATGTGGCCTTAATTTCACTAGGTGGCGGCATGATATGAGAAAAAAACGCTGGAAAAAAATGCGGGGGAAAAAAAGCTTTCAGCCAACAGATATCAATTTATCACGGGGTTTTCAGAACTTGGGGGACCTGTGGGAAGCGCGGATACTCAAATCGCCTATCCCCAGCAGTTTAAGGATGGATATCCCGCCGGTACCAATACGGCTCTTCGTGTTTGTTATCGCTCTCTTCTGCACAGGTTTCCCCAAATGCAGAAGATAAACGATTCAGCTTACGTAGTCACAATCAATTTATAAATGAAACTCAAAACAAACAGAAATTAACATGAGTAGAGTTGATAACCCCTATGCGTTCTCAAGACCAGAATGCAATTTGCATTTTACTGAAAAAAAATATTTGAAATGTTTTCAGCTTTCTTACTTTCATGAATGAAAGATTACCAAAACCTTAACAAGGGACTGTCAGTAGGCCTATATGTCAATTTAACTGACAATCCACGGTCATTTGTTAGTTTTTTTCAGTTTAGTGCAAATTGTGTTTTGGTCTTGAGAAGGCATAGGGGTTGTCAGCCCTACTCATGTTAATTTTTGCTTGTTTTGAGTTTGACTTGGCTATTTAATGTAATTTCTGTTCGTTTTGAGTTTCATTTATATATTAAGAATTCATGGTTTGGGTTGATATATGTATGTTAGAGAAACTTTCTTCAATTTTTAATCCTTACACAAACAGTTTTTATTTTTATTTTATAACTCCTGAAGTTGACCAGAAAAATCAAACTTAATATCACTCCCAAAAAATTCTATATATACTCTGTGACAACCTGGATACACTTACGTTCTTTTTAATTATTTAAATTGTAAGAGCATAAGTAGTAATAGTAGTAGTTCCAAAATTTTCAAATTAATACCCCTAGTTGTTTTTGATATATTGCTAAGGTGTCTTATTGGCAGCTTTAAACGTAATACCTTTTGATTTAGTTTAAAGTAACACTTAGTTTTAAAGCAAAATGTACCAATTGCATAATTGTGTGGGGTTGACATGCCCAATATCCCTAAAGACATAGTTGCTGGAGCATTCTACTATGCCGAACAAAATGGTTGTCTCAAAATTTGGGCTGGATGCGCTTAGAAAATGAATTGGCTTGAGAGAAAGGCTGCTTGCCCTCCAAGCTCTTATTACTCTCAAAAAGGGTAACAGACACTCACGCTATAGTTGGAGTGCAAGGGGAGGATTCCATCCTTTGTATATCTAGTAAAAACCTTTTAAACAAGCAAAAAAGGGCACTATACCTTTTACTTTTAAATAGAATTAGCTCCTTTACAAGTTTCAATTATATTTCTAGTAATTATAGAGTGGTGCTACCTATGATATTGCTTATATGCTCTTTTGAAAACCTGGATTCATATAACTATTTCGTTTAATTGAAACTTCTCCTAAATGTTCCCTAAAAGTTTCACATCAATACCCTTGTACTTAAAAGTTCAACCAAAATACGATGTGGGAGGGGGGGGGGGGTATGTTGCTGGAGGGTGACACTTAAAGATAGACTGAAAACCCCACTTTCCCATTGAAGACTCAAAAGATATTCAAAGCCTTTCTTCTAAGATTAAAGTAAATTCATGCAAACTAAGCCAGAACTCTTCATTTTGAGCTTTAAACTAAAGACCGAAAAACTTGGAACAAGCTTTTGGAAATAGATTTCTCAATAGATTAATTTTTTTGTCTTTTTATCATACCGTCGTGACTTCAGTTGGTTTATAAGTAAACTACTTATAAAGTTAAGTCTATATAAGTCGATTTTGGAAAACATTTGGCAATTTGGCAACACTGATATGACATTTTTTTTTTAATGAAACGTCATTCTAGATTCACGTTCTGATTTAATGTTTGCTGAAAGCCATTGTTCCGCCGTGCCTCTTTTGTTGCCTTTACTTTGCTCATAAGGAATGTTAGCCTATTCATTGTTTTCAAATAATGATCCCAATACAGTTAAAGTAGCAAAGTACTATATTATTCCAAATTTACGCTCTTATTTACTGTATGTTTCGTTTTTTTTTATATTTTAGCGTAGATTTCTTTATTCTAGTATTTGTTAAACATCAACAGTTAGGAAAATCTTAGTAGTGTCCTTTGTCTTTTTTATGTCAATGAAGTTAACTGTTTAGTTTTGTCTGTTAATATATGTCAGCTATGAAAATTGGAGTGTCCTGTAAAATACTCTTAATATTATTGCTGGTTTTCATGTTTTTTTATTTTTTTTTTATTTTCGGTAATCATGGTAGCAATAGGAACGGGACCGTAATTATTTATAAATAAAGAGTTAAAGGGAGATGGACAGGACATTCTGAAAATGTTTTCTCTTTATCAATCCAGTACGTTGCTGCAAGGTTACGCTTATTACTACTATTACTACTTAACCTAAAAAATTATGAATTTCTAGAGTTGAAGTGGCAACCCTGATACAACAAGTTTTTTTTTTTATAAATGAAAAATCAGTCTAAATATATGTTCTGATTTACTTTTTCTTGAAATCCATTGCGCTGCCTATGATAAAGTTCAAACATGCATACCTTTCTCAATAACATATACTATATGTAGGCAATGAAAGAATTACCTAACTTACAGGCCTTAACGTGAGGGCTCTGGGGGGGGGACCCTAAAGACATTGTTGTATTATTTTTGAACTATTGGTCCCAAAAATGGCTATCTCACAATTTCAATTAAATGCGTTTCAGAAAAAAGAGGATGTCAGAGAGGGCGGGTGGCTAGCTGCTCTACATCATGTTTGACTCTTAACAGCGAACTAGAGCTATACATTTCCAATCAAATGAGCTCATTCCGGAGTTTTTACAACCTCCCTTTCCATAAAAAAATATTATATGCTTCTTGGGTCATAACTTACAACTCTTGTGCTGAGGGATGTGGGGGGAAGCTGTCTTCCTCAAAATCATAGTTTTCAGACCTTTTAACTACACTGAACAAATGGCTATCTCAAAATTTTGATTAGACGTGTTTTGGGAATTGATGGGCGTGGAGGGGGGGGGGGTCTTGTTACCCTCCAATCACTTTTGACTTATAAAAAGGCACTAGTCCTTTGAATTTCAAATCGAATGAGCCTTTTTTGAAGTTTTCATGACAACAAATGGCATCTCAAAATTTCTGTCAGATGCATTTTCGGAAAATATGAGATGTGTGAGGGGGGTATCCATCCTCTGATCGCTTTGAACCTTTAAAAGAGCACCAGAACTCCTGATTACCAATTCAATGAGAACTCTCCAAAGCTTATACAACAACCCTTTCTATATAAAACTTAGCTAGATTTATAGCTGATTTATAAATCTTGAGGTTTTATCCGCCCTCTGATCACTTTGAATTTGAAGAAGGGTACCAGAAATTCTGATTACCAATCCAATGAGCCCCCTCTGAAGTTCCTACAACCACTCTTTCTATGAAAACCTTATATGCCCCCATTAGATAACTTGCAACTCTTGCCCTTAGGGCTGTTGGGATTGTCATCCTCAAAGATATAATTTCCGAACCTTTTAACTAAGTTAAAAAAAATGGCTATCTCAAAATATTGATTGGATCTGTTTGGGGAAATGATGGGCATGGGAGGGGGGTTTCTTGCCCTTCTGTCACTTTTGATATTAAAAAAGGCACTACCTCTTTCAATTTTCAGTTGAAGGAGCCCTTTTTGAAGTTTCTACGACATTTCATTTGGTACCAAGTGCCCTGGTCTAAAAAAAATACATTGTGCCCACATCACTCTTTACTTATGCAGCAATAATGCGCCGCCTATGATAACGTAAGAACTTGTGTGTGCTATAGGGTAGGTGTTTGAAGGTAAATCCAGCCAAAGATTTCCAGGAAAATCTAAAGGATTTGAACCTTTCAATACATTAATAAAAATCCCTCCTCCCAAAACAAAACTTATTTTAGTGTCCTCCATAGCATAGACACAAAGTCAAAACTTTAAGAAGGAGGGGTTTCTCTATGTTTTGTCCTTCTTATTTCTAGTTTATCGTGGAAGGGGGGAGGTTTCTTTGTACCCATCTTTAGGAGGGTATTCCCCCATCTTTCCATATATCATTAATGCTGTTGCTTATTTAAAATGATGTTTCAGTAATGCTGGTGTACTTAGACAAGAATGTTCCTCCGAGAATAGTCTGAGGGACCCTCCTCCATTCCAAAAACTGAAGACTGCCATAGACTTTGTCACTTGTTTTGCACTGTGACACCTTTCCCCCTTCAGGAATAGTTATAACCCCTTCCATATATTCCTCTTTTCAGTCAAATTTCTGACGTTTTATTTTGTAAGGTACTTAGGTTTGAAGTGAATTAGTCTGGTTTGACCAATTTTTTTTGGGGAATTTTAGATGTTTTTAGATTTTTAGATGTTTTTATATGTTTTTTTTTTTTAGATTTCAGATGTAAATTTCAGATGTTTTCTTTTGTAAGGTAGGTTTGAAGTGAATTAGTCTGGTTTGACCAATTTTTTTGATTTTAGATGTTTTTAGTTTTTAGATGTTTTTTTATATTTTAGATGTAAATTTCAGACGTTTTCTTTTGTAAGGTAGGTTTGAAGTGAATCAGTCTGGTTTGACCAAATTTTTCTGGGATTTATCTACACAGCTCTGTATGAAATTTTGCCTTAACTTGATCTAATTGAACCAACTTGACCCTATTATTTTTAAATCAAGTATTCTTTCTTTCAGGTAGTGCCTTTGCAAGGGACTGTAATATACCTCTTACTCTAAGAGGGACATGGTTTTATCGTGAAAACAGAGTGTACCACACAACTGAGATCAATGCTGACTCGATGAGCGGAAGAGGCTATTGCGTGGCTTCAAATAGTTCTGCTGCAGAATACAACATGGTTTTTAAAGAGGACACATCAAGTTGTTATCACTGTGTGAAGTTCTATGTCAGGACTGTAAATATTTTGGAGAAAGTGGAATGTAAGTTCTGTTTTTTTTTAATTTCTTTAAATTTGTTGTTTATTAAAAAATAAAATTGTTATTTTGCTTGAAGACATGAAATGTAATGCTGTGCTCAGAGCTGTTCAACAACAACAACTCTAATAAATAGATATTGTTATTATTATTTTGTTATCATTATACTTATCTACTCTCTCTGAACGAGCAATAATTGTATATATATTTATTTTTTCGTGAAAACAGCTCCATATTTTTTTTTGGAAAATTGGTATCCTGGGTTTGTCTGATCTGAAAAAACGATCTAGATAGGTCATGAGTTTGAGAAAATTCATTCAAAGCCTTAATTTTGGAAATTCGCTTTCCATTAATGCTGCATACATGTTCCAGCCATAAATGATGTCGTACGACTAAAAAGAAAAGAAAAAAGAAAAACTCATTCTAAATGACAGTTGCAAAAATTTTCCTTGAGACATTCAAAATCAGTAAAACTAAAATTTTCCTTAACGCCGTTTATTAGCCTGGCATGTACATTAGCTTAAAAAGGGTAATTGCAAAAAAAAATCCTTAAACCCCTTTAAATATTCAAATAGTTAATTAGTCTGACATGTTAACATTAAAAAAATTATCCAAATTAAACATAGCTCAGTATAAAATAACTAGTGTAGTGAGTATTTACAAACAGAGTTTTAAGCAGTTTCATAATACCTAGAGGACAAAAAGCGTAAATTAAAAATTGCTCCAAATGAACAACCTGGACCTCAAAATGAGACAAAATAAAGAGGACGACCTGAAAGCTAAATTCACAATGAGTGAAAATAGACAACCTAGACTATCAAATTGGACAAGACCAATCCAAACAGCTAAGGTAAAGGGCATTGAAAAATGTCTGAAGCCTTGATAAACAGAAATGAAGAACTATAAAATATACCATTAGAATACTTGCGATAACGACGATTACAACGAGTCAAACATCTAAGTGAAGCACAAAGAAATATGTGGTTAAAAGATAAGCGACGTCGAGAATTGTAAAGAATTAAAAACGAAAGCGAAGAACAAAGAAATTTGCGGCTAGAAGATTTTGTGACAACGAGGATTACAACGAATCAAAGACGAAAGTGAAGAACTAAGGAATATGCGCTTAATTAATAAACGCCAGCGAGAATCGGAACGAATCAAAGACAAAAGTAAAGAAAAAGGATATATACGGTTAGAAGACTTGCGACAACAAGGATCAAAACAGATCAGAAATGAAAGGGAAGAACAAAGAAATCTGCAATTAGAAGATAAGTGACAATGAGATGAGATTCCTTTATTGATCGATTCACAAAACAACAAATGAAATTAAACAAACATAGCTACTACTAGAAGGTCAAATAACCTGTGTGTGTGACTCAATTGATTAATTAATTCACTTAATCAATAACATAAGTAAATACACTAAAAAATGAAGAAAAATAATAAGAAGAAAAAAGAAAAGGAAGAAAGAGAAAAAAAGACTAAACCTTCACAAGGCACCTGCTCTCATTCTGTATCTCGACTTTTTGACCTGTGATTTAAGTGAAGAAACTGATTCAGAGCCCATAATGCTGTCCGGGAGGCTATTCCCGAGGGTTACACTTACGTCACGAAACACGATCTGATCTCACTGTATTTATCTTCTCATTTAATAGCTTATCTGCATTCCTAGTAGGATAAGAATGTTAATCAGAATTAATAGAAAAAACATCCACAAAACAAGCTGTTGAAACACCATTTAAACATTGGTATACCAGTGTTAATGACTGGTGATCCTGTAACTGACCACCATTCAAATTTTTAAAACGGGAATAACAACTAAATGTATCACTAAAAGTAGCGCATTCCCTTAAAAGACAAAACTGCTGCCACGTGAGGGAATAATGGCTAAACTGAAAGAAATCACTAAAAGATA